>NC_092779.1:56900002-57206594 GCF_047496795.1 Chiloscyllium punctatum | reverse complement strand
TTTCGGCCCCTCTGTTTCCCACCCTCTGTTTCCGTCCCTCTGTTTCGCGCCCTCTGTTTCGCACCCTCTGTTTCAGACCCTCTGTTTCAGACCCTCTGTTTCTCGCCCTCTGTTTCGCGCCCTCTGTTTCAGACCCACTGTTTCAGACCCTCTGTTTCTCGCCCTCTGTTTCAGACACTCTGTTTCAGACCCTCTGTTTCAGACCCTCTGTTTCAGACACTCTGTTTCTCGCCCGCTGTTTCGCGCCCTCTGTTTCAGACCCTCTGTTTCTCGCCCTCTGTTTCTCACCCTCTGTTTCAGACCCTCTGTTTCAGACCCTCTATTTCTCGCCCTCTGTTTCTCGCCCTCTGTTTCTCGCCCTCTGTTTCAGACCCTCTGTTTCAGACCCTCTGTTTCTCGCCCTCTGTTTCGCGCCCTCTGTTTCGCGCCCTCTGTTTCGCGCCCTCTGTTTCAGACCCTCTGTTTCGGGCCCTCTGTTTCTCGCCCTCTGCTTCGGCCCCTCTGTTTCAGACCCTCTGTTTCAGCCCCTCTGTTTCAGCCCCTCTGTTTCAGACCCTCTGTTTCTCGCCCTCTGTTTTGCGCCCTCTGTTTCAGACCCTCTGTTTCAGCCCCTCTGTTTCTCGCCCTCTGATTCAGCCCCTCTGTTTCGGACCCTCTGTTTCAGACCCTCTGTTTCTCGCCCTCTGTTTCATTCCCTCTGTTTCTCGCCCTCTGTTTCGAGCCCTCTGTTTCGGCCCCTCAGTTTCCCGCCCTCTGTTTCGCGCCCTCTGTTTCGCGCCCTCTGTTTCAGACCCTCTGTTTCGGCCCCTCTGTTTCCCACCCTCTGTTTCGGCCCCTCAGTTTCCCGCCCTCTGTTTCGCGCCCTCTGTTTCGCGCCCTCTGTTTCAGACCCTCTGTTTCAGACCCTCTGTTTCAGACCCTCTGTTTCTCGCCCTCTGTTTCTCACCCTCTGTTTCAGACCCTCTGTTTCAGACCCTCTGTTTCTCGCCCACTGTTTCGCGCCCTCTGTTTCGCACCCTCTGTTTCAGACACTCTGTTTCTGCCCCTCTGTTTCCCACCCTCTGTTTCGGCCCCTCTGTTTCGCACCCTCTGTTTCGCCCCCTCTGTTTCAGTCCCTCTGTTTCAGACCCTCTGTTTCTCGCCCTCTGTTTCTCGCCCTCTGTTTGAGACCCTCTGTTTCAGACCCTCTGTTTCAGACCCTCTGTTTCAGACCCTCTGTTTCTCGCCCTCTGTTTTGCGCCGTCTGTTTCTCGCCCTCTGTTTCTCGCCCTCTGTTTCGCGCCCTCTATTTGAGACCCTCTGTTTCAGACCCTCTGTTTCTCGCCCCCTGTTTCTCGCCCTCTGTTTCAGACCCACTGTTTCAGACCCTCTGTTTCTCGCCCTCTGTTTCGCGCCCTCTGTTTCGCGCCCTCTTTTTCAGACCCTCTGTTTCGGCCCCTCTGTTTCCCACCCTCTGTTTCGGTCCCTCTGTTTCGCGCCCTCTGTTTCGCACCCTCTGTTTCAGACCCTCTGTTTCAGACCCTCTGTTTCTCGCCCTCTGTTTCTCGCCCTCTGTTTCAGACCCTCTGTTTCTCGCCCTCTGTTTCGCGCCCGCTGTTTCGCACCCTCTGTTTCAGACCATCTGTTTCGGCCCATCTGTTTCCCGCCCTCTGTTTCGCGCCCTCTGTTTCGCACCCTCTGTTTCAGACCCTCTGTTTCAGACCCTCTGTTTCTCGCCCTCTGTTTCTCGCCCTCTGTTTCAGACCCTCTGTTTCTCGCCCTCTGTTTCGCGCCCTCTGTTTCGCACCCTCTGTTTCAGACCATCTGTTTCGGCCCATCTGTTTCCCGCCCTCTGTTTCGCGCCCTCTGTTTCGCGCCCTCTGTTTCAGACCCTCTGTTTCAGCCCCTCTGTTTCCCACCCTCTGTTTCGGCCCCTCTGTTTCTCGCCCTCTGTTTCGCGCCCTCTGTTTCAGTCCCTCTGTTTCAGACCCTCTGTTTCAGACCCTCTGTTTCAGTCCCTCTGTTTCAGACCCTCTGTTTCAGACCCTCTGTTTCTCGCCCTCTGGTTCTCGCCCTCTGTTTCGGCCCCTCTGTTTCTCCCCCTCTGTTTTGGCCCCTCTGTTTCGCGCCCTCTGTTGCAGACCCTCTGTTTCAGACCCTCTGTTTCTCGCCCACTGTTTCGCGCCCTCTGTTTCGCACCCTCTGTTTCAGACCCTCTGTTTCGGCCCATCTGTTTCCCGCCCTCTGATTCAGCCCCTCTGTTTCGGACCCTCTGTTTCAGACCCTCTGTTTCTCGCCCTCTGTTTCATTCCCTCTGTTTCTCGCCCTCTGTTTCGAGCCCTCTGTTTCGGCCCCTCAGTTTCCCGCCCTCTGTTTCGCGCCCTCTGTTTCGCGCCCTCTGTTTCAGACCCTCTGTTTCGGCCCCTCTGTTTCCCACCCTCTGTTTCGGCCCCTCAGTTTCCCGCCCTCTGTTTCGCGCCCTCTGTTTCGCGCCCTCTGTTTCAGACCCTCTGTTTCAGACCCTCTGTTTCAGACCCTCTGTTTCTCGCCCTCTGTTTCTCACCCTCTGTTTCAGACCCTCTGTTTCAGACCCTCTGTTTCTCGCCCTCTGGTTCTCGCCCTCTGTTTCGGCCCCTCTGTTTCTCCCCCTCTGTTTTGGCCCCTCTGTTTCGCGCCCTCTGTTGCAGACCCTCTGTTTCAGACCCTCTGTTTCTTGCCCTCTGTTTCGCGCCCTCTGTTTCCGCCCTCTCTTTCAGACCCTCTGTTTCGGCCCCTCAGTTTCCCGCCCTCTGTTTCTCGCCCTCTGTTTCGGCCCCTCTGTTTCAGACCCTCTGTTTCAGACGCTCTGTTTCAGCCCCTCTGTTTCAGACCCTCTGTTTCAGACCCTCTGTTTCTCGCCCTCTGGTTCTCGCCCTCTGTTTCGGCCCCTCTGTTTCTCCCCCTCTGTTTCGGCCCCTCTGTTTCGCGCCCTCTGTTTCAGACCCTCTGTTTCAGACACTCTGTTTCAGACCCTCTGTCTCAGACCCTCTGTTTCAGACCCTCTGTTTCTCGCCCTCTGTTTCGCACCCTCTGTATCAAACCCTCTGTTTCTCGCCCTCTGTTTCTCGCCCTCTGTTTCAGCCCCTCTGTTACTGACCCGCTGTTTCTCGCACTCTGTTTCGCGCCATCTGTTTCTCGCCCTCTGTTTCGGCCCCTCTGTTTCAGACCCTCTGTTTCAGACCCTCTGTTTCAGCCCCTCTGTTTCAGACCCTCTGTTTCAGACCCTCTGTTTCTCGCCCTCTGGTTCTCGCCCTCTGTTTCGGCCCCTCTGTTTCTCCCCCTCTGTTTCGGCCCCTCTGTTTCGCGCCCTCTGTTTCAGACCCTCTGTTTCAGACCCTCTGTTTCTTGCCCTCTGTTTCGCGCCCTCTGTTTCCGCCCTCTGTTTCTGACCCTCTGTTTCGGCCCCTCAGTTTCCCGCCCTCTGTTTCGGCCCCTCTGTTTCAGACCCTCTGTTTCAGACCCTCTGTTTCAGACCCTCTGTTTCATACCCTCTGTTTCTCGCCCTCTGTTTCGACCCCTCTGTTTCACGCCCTCTGTTTCGGCCCCTCTGTTTTGCGCCCTCTGTTTCAGACCCTCTGCTTCAGACCCTCTGTTTCTCGCCCTCTGTTTCGCGCCCTCTGTTTCAGACCGTCTGTTTCAGACCCTCTGTTTCTTGCCCTCTGTTTCTCGCCCTCTGTTTCAGACCCTCTGTTTCAGACCCTCTGTTTCAGACCCTCTGTTTCATACCCTCTGTTTCTCGCCCTCTGTTTCGCGCCCTCTGTTTCGCGCCCTCTGTTTCAGACCCTCTGTTTCAGCCTCTCTGTTTCAGCCCCTCTGTTTCAGCCCCTCTGTTTCAGACCCTCTGTTTCAGACCCTCTGTTTCTCGCCCTCTGTTTCGGCCCCTCTGTTTCTCGCCCTCTGTTTCGCGCCCTCTGTTTCGCGCCCTCTGTTTCAGACCCTCTGTTTCGGCCCCTCTGTTTCCCACCCTCTGTTTTGGTCCCTCTGTTTCGCGCCCTCTGTTTCGCACCCTCTGTTTCAGACCCTCTGTTTCAGACTCTCTGTTTCTCGCCCTCTGTTTCTCGCCCTCTGTTTCAGACCCTCTGTTTCAGACCCTCTGTTTCTCGCCCTCTGTTTCGGCCCCTCTGTTTCTCGCCCTCTTTTTCGCGCCCTCTGTTTCGCACCCTCTGTTTCCCACCCTCTGTTTCGGCCCCTCTGTTTCGCGCCCTCTGTTTTGCGCCCTCTGTTTCAGTCCCTCTGTTTCAGACCCTCTGTTTCTCGCCCTCTGTTTCTCGCCCTCTGTTTCAGACCCTCTGTTTCAGACCCTCTGTTTCAGACGCTCTCTTTCAGACCCTCTGTTTCTCGCCCTCTGTTTTGCGCCCTCTGTTTCTCGCCCTCTGTTTCAGACCCTCTGTTTCTCGCCCTCTGTTTCTCGCCCTCTGTTTCGCGCCCTCTATTTGAGACCCTCTGTTTCAGACCCTCTGTTTCTCGCCCTCTGTTTCTCGCCCTCTGTTTCAGACCATCTGTTTCAGACCCTCTGTTTCTCGCCCTCTGTTTCGCGCCCTCTGTTTCGCGCCCTCTGTTTCGCGCCCTCTTTTTCAGACCCTCTGTTTCGGCCCCTCTGTTTCCCACCCTCTGTTTCGGCCCCTCTGTTTCGCGCCCTCTGTTTCAGACCATCTGTTTCAGACCCTCTGTTTCTCGCCCTCTGTTTCGCGCCCTCTGTTTCGCGCCCTCTGTTTCGCGACCTCTTTTTCAGACCCTCTGTTTCGGCCCCTCTGTTTCCCACCCTCTGTTTCGGCCCCTCTGTTTCGCGCCCTCTGTTTCGCGCCCTCTGTTTCGGTCCCTCTGTTTCAGACCCTCTGTTTCTCGCCCTCTGTTTCTCGCCCTCTGTTTCAGACCCTCTGTTTCAGACCCTCTGTTTCAGACCCTCTGTTTCTCGCCCTCTGTTTCGCGCCCTCTATTTGAGACCCTCTGTTTCAGACCCTCTGTTTCTCGCCCTCTGTTTCTCGCCCTCTGTTTCAGACCCTCTGTTTCAGACCCTCTGTTTCTCGGCCTCTGTTTCGCGCCCTCTGTTTCAGACCCTGTGTTTCAGACCCTCTGTTTCTCGCCCTCTGTTTCTCGCCCTCTGTTTCAGACCCTCTGTTTCAGACCCTCTGTTTCTCGCCCTCTGTTTCGCGCCCTCTTTTTCAGACCCTCGGTTTCGGCCCCTCTGTTTCCCACCCTCTGTTTCGGCCCCTCTGTTTCGCGCCCTCTGTTTCGTGCCCTCTGTTTCAGTCCCTCTGTTTCAGACCCTCTGTTTCTCGCCCTCTGTTTCTCGCCCTCTGTTTCAGAGCCTCTGTTTCAGACCCCCTGTTTCAGACCCTCTGTTTCAGACCCTCTGTTTCTCGCCCTCTGTTTCGCGCCCTCTATTTGAGACCCTCTGTTTCAGACCCTCTGTTTCTCGCCCTCTCTTTCTCGCCATCTGTTTCAGACCCTCTGTTTCAGACCCTCTGTTTCTCGGCCTCTGTTTCGCGCCCTCTGTTTCAGACCCTCCGTTTCTCGCCCACTGTTTCGCGCCCTCTGTTTCGCACCCTCTGTTTCAGAACCTCTGTTTCGGCCCATCTGTTTCGCGCCCTCTGTTTCAGACCCTCTGTTTCAGACCCCCTGTTTCTCGCCCTCTGTTTCAGCCCCTCTGTTTCAGACCCTCTGTTTCGCGCCCTTTGTTTCGCGCCCTCTGTTTCAGACCCTCTGTTTCAGCCCCTCTGTTTCAGCCCCTCTGTTTCAGACCCTCTGTTTCTCGCACTCTGTTTTGCGCCCTCTGTTTCAGACCCTCTGTTTCAGCCCCTCTGTTTCAGCCCCTCTGTTTCAGCCCCTCTGTTTCTCGCCCTCTGATTCAGCCCCTCTGTTTCGGACCCTCTGTTTCAGACCCTCTGTTTCTCGCCCTCTGTTTCATGCCCTCTGTTTCCCGCCCTCTGTTTCGCGCCCTCTGTTTCGCGCCCTCTGTTTCAGACCCTCTGTTTCGGCTCCTCTGTTTCAGACCCTCTGTTTCAGACACTCTGTTTCTCGCCCTCTGTTTCGCGCCCTCTGTTTCAGACCCTCTGTTTCTCGCCCTCTGTTTCTCACCCTCTGTTTCAGACCCTCTGTTTCAGACCCTCTATTTCTCGCCCTCTGTTTCGCGCCCTCTGTTTCGCGCCCTCTGTTTCAGACCCTCTGTTTCGGGCCCTCTGTTTCTCGCCCTCTGCTTCGGCCCCTCTGTTTCGCGCCCTCTGTTTCAGATCCTCTGTTTCAGACCCCCTGTTTCTCGCCCTCTGTTTCAGCCCCTCTGTTTCAGACCCTCTGTTTCGCGCCCTCTGTTTCGCGCCCTTTGTTTCGCGCCCTCTGTTTCAGACCCTCTGTTTCAGCCACTCTGTTTCAGCCCCTCTGTTTCAGACCCTCTGTTTCTCGCCCTCTGTTTTGCGCACTCTGTTTCAGACCCTCTGTTTCAGCCCCTCTGTTTCTCGCCCTCTGATTCAGCCCCTCTGTTTCGGACCCTCTGTTTCAGACCCTCTGTTTCTCGCCCTCTGTTTCATTCCCTCTGTTTCTCGCCCTCTGTTTCTCGCCCTCTGTTTCGGCCCCTCAGTTTCCCGCCCTCTGTTTCGCGCCCTCTGTTTCGCGCCCTCTGTTTCAGACCCTCTGTTTCGGCCCCTCTGTTTCCCACCCTCTGTTTCGGTCCCTCTGTTTCGCGCCCTCTGTTTCGCACCCTCTGTTTCAGACCCTCTGTTTCAGACCCTTTGTTTCTCGCCCTCTGTTTCTCACCCTCTGTTTCAGACCCTCTGTTTCAGACCCTCCGTTTCTCGCCCACTGTTTCGCGCCCTCTGTTTCGCACCCTCTGTTTCAGAACCTCTGTTTCGGCCCATCTGTTTCGCGCCCTCTGTTTCAGACCCTCTGTTTCAGACCCCCTGTTTCTCGCCCTCTGTTTCAGCCCCTCTGTTTCAGACCCTCTGTTTCGCGCCCTTTGTTTCGCGCCCTCTGTTTCAGACCCTCTGTTTCAGCCCCTCTGTTTCAGCCCCTCTGTTTCAGACCCTCTGTTTCTCGCACTCTGTTTTGCGCCCTCTGTTTCAGACCCTCTGTTTCAGCCCCTCTGTTTCAGCCCCTCTGTTTCAGCCCCTCTGTTTCTCGCCCTCTGATTCAGCCCCTCTGTTTCGGACCCTCTGTTTCAGACCCTCTGTTTCTCGCCCTCTGTTTCATGCCCTCTGTTTCCCGCCCTCTGTTTCGCGCCCTCTGTTTCGCGCCCTCTGTTTCAGACCCTCTGTTTCGGCTCCTCTGTTTCCCACCCTCTGTTTCGGTCCCTCTGTTTCGCGCCCTCTGTTTCGCACCCTCTGTTTCAGACCCTCTGTTTCAGACCCTCTGTTTCTCGCCCTCTGTTTCGCGCCCTCTGTTTCAGACCCTCTGTTTCTCACCCACTGTTTCGCGCCCTCTGTTTCGCACCTTCTGTTTCAGACCCTCTGTTTCGGACCATCTGTTTCCCGCCCTCTGTTTCGCGCCCTCTGTTTCGCGCCCTCTGTTTCAGACACTCTGTTTCGGCCCCTCTGTTTCCCACCCTCTGTTTCGGCCCCTCTGTTTCGCGCCCTCTGTTTCGCGCCCTCTGTTTCAGACCCTCTGTATCTCGCCCTCTGTTTCTCGCCCTCTGTTTCAGAACCTCTGTTTCAGACCCTCTGTTTCAGACCCTCTGTTTCTCGCCCTCTGTTTTGCGCCCTCTGTTTCTCGCCCTCTGTTTCAGACCCTCTGTTTCTCGCCCTCTGTTTCTCGCCCTCTGTTTCGCGCCCTCTATTTGAGACCCTCTGTTTCAGACCCTCTGTTTCTCGCCCTCTGTTTCTCGCCCTCTGTTTCAGACCCTCTGTTTCAGACGCTCTGTTTCTCGCCCTCTGTTTCGCGCCCTCTGTTTCGCGCCCTCTGTTTCGCGCCCTCTTTTTCAGACCATCTGTTTCGGCCCCTCTGTTTCCCACCCTCTGTTTCGGTCCCTCTGTTTCGCGCCGTCTGTTTCGCACCCTCTGTTTCAGACCCTCTGTTTCAGACCCTCTGTTTCTCGCCCTCTGTTTCTCGCCCTCTGTTTCAGACCCTCTGTTTCAGACCATCTGTTTCTCGCCCTCTGTTTCGCGCCATCTGTTTCTCGCCCTCTGTTTCGGCCCCTCTGTTTCAGACCCTCTGTTTCAGACCCTCTGTTTCAGCCCCTCTGTTTCAGACCCTCTTTTTCAGACCCTCTGTTTCTCGCCCTCTGTTTCGCGCTCTCTTTTTCAGACCCTCTGTTTCGGCCCCTCTGTTTCCCACCCTCTGTTTCCGTCCCTCTGTTTCGCGCCCTCTGTTTCGCACCCTCTGTTTCAGAGCCTCTGTTTCAGACCCTCTGTTTCTCGCCCTCTGTTTCGCGCCCTCTGTTTCAGACCCTCTGTTTCAGACCCTCTGTTTCTCGCCCTCTGTTTCAGACACTCTGTTTCAGACCCTCTGTTTCAGACCCTCTGTTTCAGACACTCTGTTTCTCGCCCTCTGTTTCTCACCCTCTGTTTCAGGCCCTCTGTTTCAGACCCTCTATTTCTCGCCCTCTGTTTTGGGCCCTCTGTTTCGCGCCCTCTGTTTCGCGCCCTCTGTTTCAGACCCTCTGTTTCGGGCCCTCTGTTTCTCGCCCTCTGCTTCGGCCCCTCTGTTTCGCGCCCTCTGTTTCAGACCCTCTGTTTCAGACCCCCTGTTTCTCGCCCTCTGTTTCAGCCCCTCTGTTTCAGACCCTCTGTTTCGCGCCCTCTGTTTCGCGCCCTTTGTTTCGCGCCCTCTGTTTCAGACCCTCTGTTTCAGCCCCTCTGTTTCAGCCCCTCTGTTTCAGACCCTCTGTTTCTCGCCCTCTGTTTTGCGCCCTCTGTTTCAGACCCTCTGTTTCAGCCCCTCTGTTTCTCGCCCTCTGATTCAGCCCCTCTGTTTCGGACCCTCTGTTTCAGACCCTCTGTTTCTCGCCCTCTGTTTCATTCCCTCTGTTTCTCGCCCTCTGTTTCGAGCCCTCTGTTTCGGCCCCTCAGTTTCCCGCCCTCTGTTTCGCGCCCTCTGTTTCGCGCCCTCTGTTTCGCGCCCTCTGTTTCAGACCCTCTGTTTCGGCCCCTCTGTTTCCCACCCTCTGTTTCGGTCCCTCTGTTTCGCGCCCTCTGTTTCGCACCCTCTGTTTCAGACCCTCTGTTTCAGACCCTCTGTTTCTCGCCCTCTGTTTCTCACCCTCTGTTTCAGACCCTCTGTTTCAGACCCTCTGTTTCTCGCCCACTGTTTCGCGCCCTCTGTTTCGCACCCTCTGTTTCAGACCCTCTGTTTCGGCCCATCTGTTTCCCGCCCTCTGTTTCGCGCCCTCTGTTTCGCGCCCTCTGTTTCAGACACTCTGTTTCGGCCCCTCTGTTTCCCACCCTCTGTTTCGGCCCCTCTGTTTCGCACCCTCTGTTTCGCCCCCTCTGTTTCAGTCCCTCTGTTTCAGACCCTCTGTTTCTCGCCCTCTGTTTCTCGCCCTCTGTTTGAGACCCTCTGTTTCAGACCCTCTGTTTCAGACCCTCTGTTTCAGACCCTCTGTTTCTCGCCCTCTGTTTCGCGCCCTCTGTTTCAGACACTCTGTTTCGGCCCCTCTGTTTCCCATCCTCTGTTTCGGCCCCTCTGTTTCGCGCCCTCTGTTTCGCGCTCTCTGTTTCAGTCCCTCTGTTTCAGACCCTCTGTATCTCGCCCTCTGTTTCTCGCCCTCTGTTTCAGAACCTCTGTTTCAGACCCTCTGTTTCAGACCCTCTGTTTCTCGCCCTCTGTTTTGCGCCCTCTGTTTCTCGCCCTCTGTTTCAGACCCTCTGTTTCTCGCCCTCTGTTTCTCGCCCTCTGTTTCGCGCCCTCTATTTGAGACCCTCTGTTTCAGACCCTCTGTTTCTCGCCCTCTGTTTCTCGCCCTCTGTTTCAGACCCTCTGTTTCAGACCCTCTGTTTCTCGCCCTCTGTTTCGCGCCCTCTGTTTCGCGCCCTCTGTTTCGCGCCCTCTTTTTCAGACCCTCTGTTTCGGCCCCTCTGTTTCCCACCCTCTGTTTCGGTCCCTCTGTTTCGCGCCGTCTGTTTCGCACCCTCTGTTTCAGACCCTCTGTTTCAGACCCTCTGTTTCTCGCCCTCTGTTTCTCGCCCTCTGTTTCAGACCCTCTGTTTCAGACCATCTGTTTCTCGCCCTCTGTTTCGCGCCATCTGTTTCTCGCCCTCTGTTTCGGCCCCTCTGTTTCAGAACCTCTGTTTCAGACCCTCTGTTTCAGCCCCTCTGTTTCAGACCCTCTTTTTCAGACCCTCTGTTTCTCGCCCTCTGTTTCGCGCCCTCTTTTTCAGACCCTCTGTTTCGGCCCCTCTGTTTCCCACCCTCTGTTTCCGTCCCTCTGTTTCGCGCCCTCTGTTTCGCACCCTCTGTTTCAGACCCTCTGTTTCAGACCCTCTGTTTCTCGCCCTCTGTTTCGCGCCCTCTGTTTCAGACCCACTGTTTCAGACCCTCTGTTTCTCGCCCTCTGTTTCAGACACTCTGTTTCAGACCCTCTGTTTCAGACCCTCTGTTTCAGACACTCTGTTTCTCGCCCTCTGTTTCGCGCCCTCTGTTTCAGACCCTCTGTTTCTCGCCCTCTGTTTCTCACCCTCTGTTTCAGACCCTCTGTTTCAGACCCTCTATTTCTCGCCCTCTGTTTCTCGCCCTCTGTTTCTCGCCCTCTGTTTCAGACCCTGTGTTTCAGACCCTCTGTTTCTCGCCCTCTGTTTCGCGCCCTCTGTTTCGCGCCCTCTGTTTCGCGCCCTCTGTTTCAGACCCTCTGTTTCGGGCCCTCTGTTTCTCGCCCTCTGCTTCGGCCCCTCTGTTTCGCGCCCTCTGTTTCAGACCCTCTGTTTCAGACCCTCTGTTTCAGACCCTCTGTTTCTCGCCCTCTGTTTCTCGCCCTCTGTTTCAGACCCTCTGTTTCAGACCATCTGTTTCTCGCCCTCTGTTTCGGCCCCTCTGTTTCAGAACCTCTGTTTCAGACCCTCTGTTTCAGCCCCTCTGTTTCAGACCCTCTTTTTCAGACCCTCTGTTTCTCGCCCTCTGTTTCGCGCCCTCTTTTTCAGACCCTCTGTTTCGGCCCCTCTGTTTCCCACCCTCTGTTTCCGTCCCTCTGTTTCGCGCCCTCTGTTTCGCACCCTCTGTTTCAGACCCTCTGTTTCAGACCCTCTGTTTCTCGCCCTCTGTTTCGCGCCCTCTGTTTCAGACCCACTGTTTCAGACCCTCTGTTTCTCGCCCTCTGTTTCAGACACTCTGTTTCAGACCCTCTGTTTCAGACCCTCTGTTTCAGACACTCTGTTTCTCGCCCGCTGTTTCGCGCCCTCTGTTTCAGACCCTCTGTTTCTCGCCCTCTGTTTCTCACCCTCTGTTTCAGACCCTCTGTTTCAGACCCTCTATTTCTCGCCCTCTGTTTCTCGCCCTCTGTTTCTCGCCCTCTGTTTCAGACCCTCTGTTTCAGACCCTCTGTTTCTCGCCCTCTGTTTCGCGCCCTCTGTTTCGCGCCCTCTGTTTCGCGCCCTCTGTTTCAGACCCTCTGTTTCGGGCCCTCTGTTTCTCGCCCTCTGCTTCGGCCCCTCTGTTTCAGACCCTCTGTTTCAGCCCCTCTGTTTCAGCCCCTCTGTTTCAGACCCTCTGTTTCTCGCCCTCTGTTTTGCGCCCTCTGTTTCAGACCCTCTGTTTCAGCCCCTCTGTTTCTCGCCCTCTGATTCAGCCCCTCTGTTTCGGACCCTCTGTTTCAGACCCTCTGTTTCTCGCCCTCTGTTTCATTCCCTCTGTTTCGAGCCCTCTGTTTCGAGCCCTCTGTTTCGGCCCCTCAGTTTCCCGCCCTCTGTTTCGCGCCCTCTGTTTCGCGCCCTCTGTTTCAGACCCTCTGTTTCGGCCCCTCTGTTTCCCACCCTCTGTTTCGGCCCCTCAGTTTCCCGCCCTCTGTTTCGCGCCCTCTGTTTCGCACCCTCTGTTTCAGACGCTCTGTATCTCGCCCTCTGTTTCTCGCCCTCTGTTTCAGACCCTCTGTTTCAGACCCTCTGTTTCAGACCCTCTGTTTCAGACCCTCTGTTTCTCGCCCTCTGTTTCAGACACTCTGTTTCAGACCCTCTGTTTCAGACCCTCTGTTTCAGCCCCTCTGTTTCAGCCCCTCTGTTTCAGACCCTCTGTTTCTCGCACTCTGTTTTGCGCCCTCTGTTTCAGACCCTCTGTTTCAGCCCCTCTGTTTCAGCCCCTCTGTTTCAGCCCCTCTGTTTCTCGCCCTCTGATTCAGCCCCTCTGTTTCGGACCCTCTGTTTCAGACCCTCTGTTTCTCGCCCTCTGTTTCATGCCCTCTGTTTCCCGCCCTCTGTTTCGCGCCCTCTGTTTCGCGCCCTCTGTTTCAGACCCTCTGTTTCGGCTCCTCTGTTTCCCACCCTCTGTTTCGGTCCCTCTGTTTCGCGCCCTCTGTTTCGCACCCTCTGTTTCAGACCCTCTGTTTCAGACCCTCTGTTTCTCGCCCTCTGTTTCTCGCCCTCTGTTTCAGACCCTCTGTTTCTCACCCACTGTTTCGCGCCCTCTGTTTCGCACCTTCTGTTTCAGACCCTCTGTTTCGGACCATCTGTTTCCCGCCCTCTGTTTCGCGCCCTCTGTTTCGCGCCCTCTGTTTCAGACACTCTGTTTCGGCCCCTCTGTTTCCCACCCTCTGTTTCGGCCCCTCTGTTTCGCGCCCTCTGTTTCGCGCCCTCTGTTTCAGACCCTCTGTATCTCGCCCTCTGTTTCTCGCCCTCTGTTTCAGAACCTCTGTTTCAGACCCTCTGTTTCAGACCCTCTGTTTCTCGCCCTCTGTTTTGCGCCCTCTGTTTCTCGCCCTCTGTTTCAGACCCTCTGTTTCTCGCCCTCTGTTTCTCGCCCTCTGTTTCGCGCCCTCTATTTGAGACCCTCTGTTTCAGACCCTCTGTTTCTCGCCCTCTGTTTCTCGCCCTCTGTTTCAGACCCTCTGTTTCAGACGCTCTGTTTCTCGCCCTCTGTTTCGCGCCCTCTGTTTCGCGCCCTCTGTTTCGCGCCCTCTTTTTCAGACCATCTGTTTCGGCCCCTCTGTTTCCCACCCTCTGTTTCGGTCCCTCTGTTTCGCGCCGTTTGTTTCGCACCCTCTGTTTCAGACCCTCTGTTTCAGACCCTCTGTTTCTCGCCCTCTGTTTCTCGCCCTCTGTTTCAGACCCTCTGTTTCAGACCATCTGTTTCTCGCCCTCTGTTTCGCGCCATCTGTTTCTCGCCCTCTGTTTCGGCCCCTCTGTTTCAGACCCTCTGTTTCAGACCCTCTGTTTCAGCCCCTCTGTTTCAGACCCTCTTTTTCAGACCCTCTGTTTCTCGCCCTCTGTTTCGCGCCCTCTTTTTCAGACCCTCTGTTTCGGCCCCTCTGTTTCCCACCCTCTGTTTCCGTCCCTCTGTTTCGCGCCCTCTGTTTCGCACCCTCTGTTTCAGAGCCTCTGTTTCAGACCCTCTGTTTCTCGCCCTCTGTTTCGCGCCCTCTGTTTCAGACCCTCTGTTTCAGACCCTCTGTTTCTCGCCCTCTGTTTCAGACACTCTGTTTCAGACCCTCTGTTTCAGACCCTCTGTTTCAGACACTCTGTTTCTCGCCCTCTTTTTCTCACCCTCTGTTTCAGGCCCTCTGTTTCAGACCCTCTATTTCTCGCCCTCTGTTTTGCGCCCTCTGTTTCGCGCCCTCTGTTTCGCGCCCTCTGTTTCAGACCCTCTGTTTCGGGCCCTCTGTTTCTCGCCCTCTGCTTCGGCCCCTCTGTTTCGCGCCCTCTGTTTCAGACCCTCTGTTTCAGACCCCCTGTTTCTCGCCCTCTGTTTCAGCCCCTCTGTTTCAGACCCTCTGTTTCGCGCCCTCTGTTTCGCGCCCTTTGTTTCGCGCCCTCTGTTTCAGACCCTCTGTTTCAGCCCCTCTGTTTCAGCCCCTCTGTTTCAGACCCTCTGTTTCTCGCCCTCTGTTTTGCGCCCTCTGTTTCAGACCCTCTGTTTCAGCCCCTCTGTTTCTCGCCCTCTGATTCAGCCCCTCTGTTTCGGACCCTCTGTTTCAGACCCTCTGTTTCTCGCCCTCTGTTTCATTCCCTCTGTTTCTCGCCCTCTGTTTCGAGCCCTCTGTTTCGGCCCCTCAGTTTCCCGCCCTCTGTTTCGCGCCCTCTGTTTCGCGCCCTCTGTTTCGCGCCCTCTGTTTCAGACCCTCTGTTTCGGCCCCTCTGTTTCCCACCCTCTGTTTCGGTCCCTCTGTTTCGCGCCCTCTGTTTCGCACCCTCTGTTTCAGACCCTCTGTTTCAGACCCTCTGTTTCTCGCCCTCTGTTTCTCACCCTCTGTTTCAGACCCTCTGTTTCAGACCCTCTGTTTCTCGCCCACTGTTTCGCGCCCTCTGTTTCGCACCCTCTGTTTCAGACCCTCTGTTTCGGCCCATCTGTTTCCCGCCCTCTGTTTCGCGCCCTCTGTTTCGCGCCCTCTGTTTCAGACACTCTGTTTCGGCCCCTCTGTTTCCCACCCTCTGTTTCGGCCCCTCTGTTTCGCACCCTCTGTTTCGCCCCCTCTGTTTCAGTCCCTCTGTTTCAGACCCTCTGTTTCTCGCCCTCTGTTTCTCGCCCTCTGTTTGAGACCCTCTGTTTCAGACCCTCTGTTTCAGACCCTCTGTTTCAGACCCTCTGTTTCTCGCCCTCTGTTTCGCGCCCTCTGTTTCAGACACTCTGTTTCGGCCCCTCTGTTTCCCATCCTCTGTTTTGGCCCCTCTGTTTCGCGCCCTCTGTTTCGCGCTCTCTGTTTCAGTCCCTCTGTTTCAGACCCTCTGTATCTCGCCCTCTGTTTCTCGCCCTCTGTTTCAGAACCTCTGTTTCAGACCCTCTGTTTCAGACCCTCTGTTTCTCGCCCTCTGTTTTGCGCCCTCTGTTTCTCGCCCTCTGTTTCAGACCCTCTGTTTCTCGCCCTCTGTTTCTCGCCCTCTGTTTCGCGCCCTCTATTTGAGACCCTCTGTTTCAGACCCTCTGTTTCTCGCCCTCTGTTTCTCGCCCTCTGTTTCAGACCCTCTGTTTCAGACCCTCTGTTTCTCGCCCTCTGTTTCGCGCCCTCTGTTTCGCGCCCTCTGTTTCGCGCCCTCTTTTTCAGACCCTCTGTTTCGGCCCCTCTGTTTCCCACCCTCTGTTTCGGTCCCTCTGTTTCGCGCCGTCTGTTTCGCACCCTCTGTTTCAGACCCTCTGTTTCAGACCCTCTGTTTCTCGCCCTCTGTTTCTCGCCCTCTGTTTCAGACCCTCTGTTTCAGACCATCTGTTTCTCGCCCTCTGTTTCGCGCAATCTGTTTCTCGCCCTCTGTTTCGGCCCCTCTGTTTCAGAACCTCTGTTTCAGACCCTCTGTTTCAGCCCCTCTGTTTCAGACCCTCTTTTTCAGACCCTCTGTTTCTCGCCCTCTGTTTCGCGCCCTCTTTTTCAGACCCTCTGTTTCGGCCCCTCTGTTTCCCACCCTCTGTTTCCGTCCCTCTGTTTCGCGCCCTCTGTTTCGCACCCTCTGTTTCAGACCCTCTGTTTCAGACCCTCTGTTTCTCGCCCTCTGTTTCGCGCCCTCTGTTTCAGACCCACTGTTTCAGACCCTCTGTTTCTCGCCCTCTGTTTCAGACACTCTGTTTCAGACCCTCTGTTTCAGACCCTCTGTTTCAGACACTCTGTTTCTCGCCCTCTGTTTCGCGCCCTCTGTTTCAGACCCTCTGTTTCTCGCCCTCTGTTTCTCACCCTCTGTTTCAGACCCTCTGTTTCAGACCCTCTATTTCTCGCCCTCTGTTTCTCGCCCTCTGTTTCTCGCCCTCTGTTTCAGACCCTGTGTTTCAGACCCTCTGTTTCTCGCCCTCTGTTTCGCGCCCTCTGTTTCGCGCCCTCTGTTTCGCGCCCTCTGTTTCAGACCCTCTGTTTCGGGCCCTCTGTTTCTCGCCCTCTGCTTCGGCCCCTCTGTTTCGCGCCCTCTGTTTCAGACCCTCTGTTTCAGACCCTCTGTTTCAGACCCTCTGTTTCTCGCCCTCTGTTTCTCGCCCTCTGTTTCAGACCCTCTGTTTCAGACCATCTGTTTCTCGCCCTCTGTTTCGGCCCCTCTGTTTCAGAACCTCTGTTTCAGACCCTCTGTTTCAGCCCCTCTGTTTCAGACCCTCTTTTTCAGACCCTCTGTTTCTCGCCCTCTGTTTCGCGCCCTCTTTTTCAGACCCTCTGTTTCGGCCCCTCTGTTTCCCACCCTCTGTTTCCGTCCCTCTGTTTCGCGCCCTCTGTTTCGCACCCTCTGTTTCAGACCCTCTGTTTCAGACCCTCTGTTTCTCGCCCTCTGTTTCGCGCCCTCTGTTTCAGACCCACTGTTTCAGACCCTCTGTTTCTCGCCCTCTGTTTCAGACACTCTGTTTCAGACCCTCTGTTTCAGACCCTCTGTTTCAGACACTCTGTTTCTCGCCCGCTGTTTCGCGCCCTCTGTTTCAGACCCTCTGTTTCTCGCCCTCTGTTTCTCACCCTCTGTTTCAGACCCTCTGTTTCAGACCCTCTATTTCTCGCCCTCTGTTTCTCGCCCTCTGTTTCTCGCCCTCTGTTTCAGACCCTCTGTTTCAGACCCTCTGTTTCTCGCCCTCTGTTTCGCGCCCTCTGTTTCGCGCCCTCTGTTTCGCGCCCTCTGTTTCAGACCCTCTGTTTCGGGCCCTCTGTTTCTCGCCCTCTGCTTCGGCCCCTCTGTTTCAGACCCTCTGTTTCAGCCCCTCTGTTTCAGCCCCTCTGTTTCAGACCCTCTGTTTCTCGCCCTCTGTTTTGCGCCCTCTGTTTCAGACCCTCTGTTTCAGCCCCTCTGTTTCTCGCCCTCTGATTCAGCCCCTCTGTTTCGGACCCTCTGTTTCAGACCCTCTGTTTCTCGCCCTCTGTTTCATTCCCTCTGTTTCTCGCCCTCTGTTTCGAGCCCTCTGTTTCGGCCCCTCAGTTTCCCGCCCTCTGTTTCGCGCCCTCTGTTTCGCGCCCTCTGTTTCAGACCCTCTGTTTCGGCCCCTCTGTTTCCCACCCTCTGTTTCGGCCCCTCAGTTTCCCGCCCTCTGTTTCGCGCCCTCTGTTTCGCGCCCTCTGTTTCAGACCCTCTGTTTCAGACCCTCTGTTTCAGACCCTCTGTTTCTCGCCCTCTGTTTCTCACCCTCTGTTTCAGACCCTCTGTTTCAGACCCTCTGTTTCTCGCCCACTGTTTCGCGCCCTCTGTTTCGCACCCTCTGTTTCAGACACTCTGTTTCTGCCCCTCTGTTTCCCACCCTCTGTTTCGGCCCCTCTGTTTCGCACCCTCTGTTTCGCCCCCTCTGTTTCAGTCCCTCTGTTTCAGACCCTCTGTTTCTCGCCCTCTGTTTCTCGCCCTCTGTTTGAGACCCTCTGTTTCAGACCCTCTGTTTCAGACCCTCTGTTTCAGACCCTCTGTTTCTCGCCCTCTGTTTTGCGCCGTCTGTTTCTCGCCCTCTGTTTCTCGCCCTCTGTTTCGCGCCCTCTATTTGAGACCCTCTGTTTCAGACCCTCTGTTTCTCGCCCCCTGTTTCTCGCCCTCTGTTTCAGACCCACTGTTTCAGACCCTCTGTTTCTCGCCCTCTGTTTCGCGCCCTCTGTTTCGCGCCCTCTTTTTCAGACCCTCTGTTTCGGCCCCTCTGTTTCCCACCCTCTGTTTCGGTCCCTCTGTTTCGCGCCCTCTGTTTCGCACCCTCTGTTTCAGACCCTCTGTTTCAGACCCTCTGTTTCTCGCCCTCTGTTTCTCGCCCTCTGTTTCAGACCCTCTGTTTCTCGCCCTCTGTTTCGCGCCCGCTGTTTCGCACCCTCTGTTTCAGACCATCTGTTTCGGCCCATCTGTTTCCCGCCCTCTGTTTCGCGCCCTCTGTTTCGCACCCTCTGTTTCAGACCCTCTGTTTCAGACCCTCTGTTTCTCGCCCTCTGTTTCTCGCCCTCTGTTTCAGACCCTCTGTTTCTCGCCCTCTGTTTCGCGCCCTCTGTTTCGCACCCTCTGTTTCAGACCATCTGTTTCGGCCCATCTGTTTCCCGCCCTCTGTTTCGCGCCCTCTGTTTCGCGCCCTCTGTTTCAGACCCTCTGTTTCAGCCCCTCTGTTTCCCACCCTCTGTTTCGGCCCCTCTGTTTCTCGCCCTCTGTTTCGCGCCCTCTGTTTCAGTCCCTCTGTTTCAGACCCTCTGTTTCAGACCCTCTGTTTCAGTCCCTCTGTTTCAGACCCTCTGTTTCAGACCCTCTGTTTCTCGCCCTCTGGTTCTCGCCCTCTGTTTCGGCCCCTCTGTTTCTCCCCCTCTGTTTTGGCCCCTCTGTTTCGCGCCCTCTGTTGCAGACCCTCTGTTTCAGACCCTCTGTTTCTCGCCCACTGTTTCGCGCCCTCTGTTTCGCACCCTCTGTTTCAGACCCTCTGTTTCGGCCCATCTGTTTCCCGCCCTCTGATTCAGCCCCTCTGTTTCGGACCCTCTGTTTCAGACCCTCTGTTTCTCGCCCTCTGTTTCATTCCCTCTGTTTCTCGCCCTCTGTTTCGAGCCCTCTGTTTCGGCCCCTCAGTTTCCCGCCCTCTGTTTCGCGCCCTCTGTTTCGCGCCCTCTGTTTCAGACCCTCTGTTTCGGCCCCTCTGTTTCCCACCCTCTGTTTCGGCCCCTCAGTTTCCCGCCCTCTGTTTCGCGCCCTCTGTTTCGCGCCCTCTGTTTCAGACCCTCTGTTTCAGACCCTCTGTTTCAGACCCTCTGTTTCTCGCCCTCTGTTTCTCACCCTCTGTTTCAGACCCTCTGTTTCAGACCCTCTGTTTCTCGCCCTCTGGTTCTCGCCCTCTGTTTCGGCCCCTCTGTTTCTCCCCCTCTGTTTTGGCCCCTCTGTTTCGCGCCCTCTGTTGCAGACCCTCTGTTTCAGACCCTCTGTTTCTTGCCCTCTGTTTCGCGCCCTCTGTTTCCGCCCTCTCTTTCAGACCCTCTGTTTCGGCCCCTCAGTTTCCCGCCCTCTGTTTCTCGCCCTCTGTTTCGGCCCCTCTGTTTCAGACCCTCTGTTTCAGACGCTCTGTTTCAGCCCCTCTGTTTCAGACCCTCTGTTTCAGACCCTCTGTTTCTCGCCCTCTGGTTCTCGCCCTCTGTTTCGGCCCCTCTGTTTCTCCCCCTCTGTTTCGGCCCCTCTGTTTCGCGCCCTCTGTTTCAGACCCTCTGTTTCAGACACTCTGTTTCAGACCCTCTGTCTCAGACCCTCTGTTTCAGACCCTCTGTTTCTCGCCCTCTGTTTCGCACCCTCTGTATCAAACCCTCTGTTTCTCGCCCTCTGTTTCTCGCCCTCTGTTTCAGCCCCTCTGTTACTGACCCGCTGTTTCTCGCACTCTGTTTCGCGCCATCTGTTTCTCGCCCTCTGTTTCGGCCCCTCTGTTTCAGACCCTCTGTTTCAGACCCTCTGTTTCAGCCCCTCTGTTTCAGACCCTCTGTTTCAGACCCTCTGTTTCTCGCCCTCTGGTTCTCGCCCTCTGTTTCGGCCCCTCTGTTTCTCCCCCTCTGTTTCGGCCCCTCTGTTTCGCGCCCTCTGTTTCAGACCCTCTGTTTCAGACCCTCTGTTTCTTGCCCTCTGTTTCGCGCCCTCTGTTTCCGCCCTCTGTTTCTGACCCTCTGTTTCGGCCCCTCAGTTTCCCGCCCTCTGTTTCGGCCCCTCTGTTTCAGACCCTCTGTTTCAGACCCTCTGTTTCAGACCCTCTGTTTCATACCCTCTGTTTCTCGCCCTCTGTTTCGACCCCTCTGTTTCACGCCCTCTGTTTCGGCCCCTCTGTTTTGCGCCCTCTGTTTCAGACCCTCTGCTTCAGACCCTCTGTTTCTCGCCCTCTGTTTCGCGCCCTCTGTTTCAGACCGTCTGTTTCAGACCCTCTGTTTCTTGCCCTCTGTTTCTCGCCCTCTGTTTCAGACCCTCTGTTTCAGACCCTCTGTTTCAGACCCTCTGTTTCATACCCTCTGTTTCTCGCCCTCTGTTTCGCGCCCTCTGTTTCGCGCCCTCTGTTTCAGACCCTCTGTTTCAGCCTCTCTGTTTCAGCCCCTCTGTTTCAGCCCCTCTGTTTCAGACCCTCTGTTTCAGACCCTCTGTTTCTCGCCCTCTGTTTCGGCCCCTCTGTTTCTCGCCCTCTGTTTCGCGCCCTCTGTTTCGCGCCCTCTGTTTCAGACCCTCTGTTTCGGCCCCTCTGTTTCCCACCCTCTGTTTTGGTCCCTCTGTTTCGCGCCCTCTGTTTCGCACCCTCTGTTTCAGACCCTCTGTTTCAGACTCTCTGTTTCTCGCCCTCTGTTTCTCGCCCTCTGTTTCAGACCCTCTGTTTCAGACCCTCTGTTTCTCGCCCTCTGTTTCGGCCCCTCTGTTTCTCGCCCTCTTTTTCGCGCCCTCTGTTTCGCACCCTCTGTTTCCCACCCTCTGTTTCGGCCCCTCTGTTTCGCGCCCTCTGTTTTGCGCCCTCTGTTTCAGTCCCTCTGTTTCAGACCCTCTGTTTCTCGCCCTCTGTTTCTCGCCCTCTGTTTCAGACCCTCTGTTTCAGACCCTCTGTTTCAGACCCTCTCTTTCAGACCCTCTGTTTCTCGCCCTCTGTTTTGCGCCCTCTGTTTCTCGCCCTCTGTTTCAGACCCTCTGTTTCTCGCCCTCTGTTTCTCGCCCTCTGTTTCGCGCCCTCTATTTGAGACCCTCTGTTTCAGACCCTCTGTTTCTCGCCCTCTGTTTCTCGCCCTCTGTTTCAGACCATCTGTTTCAGACCCTCTGTTTCTCGCCCTCTGTTTCGCGCCCTCTGTTTCGCGCCCTCTGTTTCGCGCCCTCTTTTTCAGACCCTCTGTTTCGGCCCCTCTGTTTCCCACCCTCTGTTTCGGCCCCTCTGTTTCGCGCCCTCTGTTTCAGACCATCTGTTTCAGACCCTCTGTTTCTCGCCCTCTGTTTCGCGCCCTCTGTTTCGCGCCCTCTGTTTCGCGACCTCTTTTTCAGACCCTCTGTTTCGGCCCCTCTGTTTCCCACCCTCTGTTTCGGCCCCTCTGTTTCGCGCCCTCTGTTTCGCGCCCTCTGTTTCGGTCCCTCTGTTTCAGACCCTCTGTTTCTCGCCCTCTGTTTCTCGCCCTCTGTTTCAGACCCTCTGTTTCAGACCCTCTGTTTCAGACCCTCTGTTTCTCGCCCTCTGTTTCGCGCCCTCTATTTGAGACCCTCTGTTTCAGACCCTCTGTTTCTCGCCCTCTGTTTCTCGCCCTCTGTTTCAGACCCTCTGTTTCAGACCCTCTGTTTCTCGGCCTCTGTTTCGCGCCCTCTGTTTCAGACCCTGTGTTTCAGACCCTCTGTTTCTCGCCCTCTGTTTCTCGCCCTCTGTTTCAGACCCTCTGTTTCAGACCCTCTGTTTCTCGCCCTCTGTTTCGCGCCCTCTTTTTCAGACCCTCGGTTTCGGCCCCTCTGTTTCCCACCCTCTGTTTCGGCCCCTCTGTTTCGCGCCCTCTGTTTCGTGCCCTCTGTTTCAGTCCCTCTGTTTCAGACCCTCTGTTTCTCGCCCTCTGTTTCTCGCCCTCTGTTTCAGAGCCTCTGTTTCAGACCCCCTGTTTCAGACCCTCTGTTTCAGACCCTCTGTTTCTCGCCCTCTGTTTCGCGCCCTCTATTTGAGACCCTCTGTTTCAGACCCTCTGTTTCTCGCCCTCTCTTTCTCGCCATCTGTTTCAGACCCTCTGTTTCAGACCCTCTGTTTCTCGGCCTCTGTTTCGCGCCCTCTGTTTCAGACCCTCTGTTTCAGACCCTCTGTTTCTCGCCCTCTCTATCAGACCCTCTGTTTCTGACCCTCTGTTTCAGACCCTCTGTTTCTCGCCCTCTGTTTCGCGCCCTCTGTTTCGCACCCTCTGTTTCAGACCCTCTGTTTCGGCCCATCTGTTTCCCGCCCTCTGTTTCGCGCGCTCTGTTTCGCGCCCTCTGTTTCAGACCCTCTGTTTCGACCCCTCTGTTTCCCACCCTCTGTTTCGGCCCCTCTGTTTCTCGCCCTCTGTTTCGCGCACTCTGTTTTAGTCCCTCTGTTTCAGACCCTCTGTTTCTCGCCCTCTGTTTCTCGCCCTCTGTTTCAGACCCTCTGTTTCAGACCCTCTGTTTCAGACCCTCTGTTTCTCGCCCTCTGTTTCGCGCCCTCTATTTGAGACCCTCTGTTTCAGACCCTCTGTTTCTCGCCCTCTGTTTCTCGCCCTCTGTTTCAGACCCTCTGTTTCAGACCCTCTGTTTCTTGGCCTCTGTTTCACGCCCTCTGTTTCAGACCCTGTGTTTCAGACCCTCTGTTTCTCGCCCTCTGTTTCTCGCCCTCTGTTTCAGACCCTCTGTTTCAGACCCTCTGTTTCTCGCCCTCTGTTTCGCGCCCTCTGTTTCGCGCCCTCTTTTTCAGACCCTCTGTTTCGGCCCCTCTGTTTCCCACCCTCTGTTTCGGCCCCTCTGTTTCGCGCCCTCTGTTTCGCGCCCTCTGTTTCAGTCCCTCTGTTTCAGACCCTCTGTTTCTCGCCCTCTGTTTCTCGCCCTCTGTTTCAGAGCCTCTGTTTCAGACCCCCTGTTTCAGACCCTCTGTTTCAGACCCTCTGTTTCTCGCCCTCTGTTTCGCGCCCTCTATTTGAGACCCTCTGTTTCAGACCCTCTGTTTCTCGCCCTCTCTTTCTCGCCCTCTGTTTCAGACCCTCTGTTTCAGACCCTCTGTTTCTCGGCCTCTGTTTCGCGCCCTCTGTTTCAGACCCTCTGTTTCAGACCCTCTGTTTCTCGCCCTCTGTTTCTCGCCCTCTGTTTCAGACCCTCTGTTTCAGACCCTCTGTTTCAGACCCTCTGTTTCTCGCCCTCTGTTTCGCGCCCTCTGTTTCGCACCCTCTGTTTCAGACCCTCTGTTTCGGCCCATCTGTTTCCCGCCCTCTGTTTCGCGCGCTCTGTTTCGCGCCCTCTGTTTCAGACCCTCTGTTTCGACCCCTCTGTTTCCCACCCTCTGTTTCGGCCCCTCTGTTTCTCACCCTCTGTTTCGAGCACTCTGTTTTAGTCCCTCTGTTTCAGACCCTCTGTTTCTCGCCCTCTGTTTCTCGCCCTCTGTTTCAGACCCTCTGTTTCAGACCCTCTGTTTCAGACCCTCTGTTTCTCGCCCTCTGTTTCGCGCCCTCTGTTTCTCGCCCTCTGTTTCAGACCCTCTGTTTCTCGCCCTCTGTTTCTCGCCCTCTGTATCAGACCCTCTGTTTCAGACCCTCTGTTTCAGACCCTCTGTTTCTCGCCCTCTGTTTCGCGCCCTCTGTTTCTCGCCCTCTATTTCAGACCCTCTGTTTCAGACCCTCTGTTTCTCGCCCTCTGTTTCGCGCCCTCTATTTCGCGCCCTCTGTTTCGCGCCATCTGTTTCTCGCCCTCTGTTTCGGCACCACTGTTTCAGACCCTCTGTTTCAGACCCTCTGTTTCAGCCCCTCTGTTTCAGAACCTCTTTTTCAGACCCTCTGTTTCTCGCCCTCTGTTTCTCGCCCTCTGTTTCGCGCCATCTGTTTCTCGCCCTCTGTTTTGGCCCCTCTGTTTCAGACCCTCTGTTTCAGACCCTCTGTTTCAGCCCCTCTGTTTCAGACCCTCTTTTTCAGACCCTCAGTTTCTCGCCCTCTGTTTCGCGCACTCTGTTTCAGACCCTCTGTTTCGGCCCCTGTTTCCCACCCTCTGTTTCCTTCCCTCTGTTTCGCGCCCTCTGTTTCGCACCCTCTGTTTCAGACCCTCTGTTTCAGACCGTCTGTTTGTCGCCCTCTGTTTCGCGCCCTCTGTTTCAGACCCTCTGTTTCAGACCCTCTGTTTCTCGCCCTCTGTTTCAGACCCTCTGTTTCAGACCCTCTGTTTCGGCCCATCTGTTTCCCGCCCTCTGTTTCGCGCCCTCTGTTTCGCGCCCTCTGTTTCAGACCCTCTGTTTCGGCCCCTCTGTTTCCCACCCTCTGTTTCGGCCCCTCTGTTTCTCGCCCTCTGTTTCGCGCCCTGTTTCAGTCCCTCTGTTTCAGACCCTCTGTTTCTCACACTCTGTTTCTCTCCCTCTGTTTCAGACCCTCTGTTTCAGACCCTCTTTTTCAGACCCTCTGTTTCTCGCCCTCTGTTTCGCGCCCTCTGTTTCTCGCCCTCTGTTTCAGACCCTCTGTTTCTCGCCCTCTGTTTCAGACCCTCTGTATCAGACCCTCTGTGTCAGACCCTCTGTTTCAGATCCTCTGTTTCTCGCCCTCTGTTTTGCGCCCGCTGTTTCTCGCCCTCTGTTTCAGACCCTCTGTTTCTCGCCCCCTGTTTCTAGCCCTCTGTTTCACGCCCTCTATTTGAGACCCTCTGTTTCAGACCCTCTGTTTCTCGCCCTCTGTTTCTCGCCCTCTGTTTCAGACCCTCTGTTTCAGACCCTCTGTTTCTCGCCCTCTTTTTCGCGCCCTCTGTTTCGCGCCCTCTGTTTCGCGCCCTCTTTTTCAGACCCTCTGTTTCGGCCCCTCTGTTTCCCACCCTCTGTTTCGGTCCCTCTGTTTCGCGCCCTCTGTTTCGCACGCTCTGTTTCAGACCCTCTGTTTCAGACCCTCTGTTTCTCGCCCTCTGTTTCTCGCCCTCTGTTTCAGACCCTCTGTTTCAGACCCTCTTTTTCAGAGCCTCTGTTTCTCGCCCTCTGTTTCGCGCCCTCTGTTTCGCACCCTCTGTTTCAGACCCACTGTTTCGGCCCATCTGTTTCCCGCCCTCTGTTTCGCGCCCTCTGTTTCGCGCCCTCTGTTTCAGACCCTCTGTTTCGGCCCCTCTGTTTCCCACCCTCTGTTTCGGCCCCTCTGATTCTCGCCCTCTGTTTCGCGCCCTCTGTTTCAGTCCCTCTGTTTCAGACCCTCTGTTTCTCGCCCTCTGTTTCTCGCCCTCTGTTTCAGACCCTCTGTTTCAGACCCTCTGTTTCAGACCCTCTGTTTCTCGCCCTCTGTTTCAGACCCTCTGTTTCAGACCCTCTGTTTCGGCCCATCTGTTTCCCGCCCTCTGTTTCGCGCCCTCTGTTTCGCGCCCTCTGTTTCAGACCCTCTGTTTCGGCCCCTCTGTTTCCCACCCTCTGTTTCGGCCCCTCTGTTTCTCGCCCTCTGTTTCTCGCCCTCTGTTTCAGACCCTCTGTTTCAGACCCTCTGTTTCAGACCCTCTGTTTCATACCCTCTGTTTCTCGCCCTCTGTTTCGCGCCCTCTGTTTCGCGCCCTCTGTTTCAGACCCTCTGTTTCAGCCCCTCTGTTTCAGCCCCTCTGTTTCAGCCCCTCTGTTTCAGACCCTCTGTTTCAGACCCTCTGTTTCTCGCCCTCTGTTTCGGCCCCTCTGTTTCTCGCCCTCTGTTTCGCGCCCTCTGTTTCGCGCCCTCTGTTTCAGACCCTCTGTTTCGGCCCCTCTGTTTCCCACCCTCTGTTTCGGTCCCTCTGTTTCGCGCCCTCTGTTTCGCACCCTCTGTTTCAGACCCTCTGTTTCAGACTCTCTGTTTCTCGCCCTCTGTTTCTCGCCCTCTGTTTCAGACCCTCTGTTTCAGACCCTCTGTTTCTCGCCCTCTGTTTCGGCCCCTCTGTTTCTCGCCCTCTTTTTCGCGCCCTCTGTTTCGCACCCTCTGTTTCCCACCCTCTGTTTCGGCCCCTCTGTTTCGCGCCCTCTGTTTTGCGCCCTCTGTTTCAGTCCCTCTGTTTCAGACCCTCTGTTTCTCGCCCTCTGTTTCTCGCCCTCTGTTTCAGACCCTCTGTTTCAGACCCTCTGTTTCAGACCCTCTCTTTCAGACCCTCTGTTTCTCGCCCTCTGTTTTGCGCCCTCTGTTTCTCGCCCTCTGTTTCAGACCCTCTGTTTCTCGCCCTCTGTTTCTCGCCCTCTGTTTCGCGCCCTCTATTTGAGACCCTCTGTTTCAGACCCTCTGTTTCTCGCCCTCTGTTTCTCGCCCTCTGTTTCAGACCATCTGTTTCAGACCCTCTGTTTCTCGCCCTCTGTTTCGCGCCCTCTGTTTCGCGCCCTCTGTTTCGCGCCCTCTTTTTCAGACCCTCTGTTTCGGCCCCTCTGTTTCCCACCCTCTGTTTCGGCCCCTCTGTTTCGCGCCCTCTGTTTCCCACCCTCTGTTTCGGCCCCTCTGTTTCGCGCCCTCTGTTTCAGACCATCTGTTTCAGACCCTCTGTTTCTCGCCCTCTGTTTCGCGCCCTCTGTTTCGCGCCCTCTGTTTCGCGCCCTCTTTTTCAGACCCTCTGTTTCGGCCCCTCTGTTTCCCACCCTCTGTTTCGGCCCCTCTGTTTCGCGCCCTCTGTTTCGCGCCCTCTGTTTCAGTCCCTCTGTTTCAGACCCTCTGTTTCTCGCCCTCTGTTTCTCGCCCTCTGTTTCAGACCCTCTGTTTCAGACCCTCTGTTTCAGACCCTCTGTTTCTCGCCCTCTGTTTCGCGCCCTCTATTTGAGACCCTCTGTTTCAGACCCTCTGTTTCTCGCCCTCTGTTTCTCGCCCTCTGTTTCAGACCCTCTGTTTCAGACCCTCTGTTTCTCGGCCTCTGTTTCGCGCCCTCTGTTTCAGACCCTGTGTTTCAGACCCTCTGTTTCTCGCCCTCTGTTTCTCGCCCTCTGTTTCAGACCCTCTGTTTCAGACCCTCTGTTTCTCGCCCTCTGTTTCGCGCCCTCTGTTTCGCGCCCTCTTTTTCAGACCCTCTGTTTCGGCCCCTCTGTTTCCCACCCTCTGTTTCGGCCCCTCTGTTTCGCGCCCTCTGTTTCGTGCCCTCTGTTTCAGTCCCTCTGTTTCAGACCCTCTGTTTCTCGCCCTCTGTTTCTCGCCCTCTGTTTCAGAGCCTCTGTTTCAGACCCCCTGTTTCAGACCCTCTGTTTCAGACCCTCTGTTTCTCGCCCTCTGTTTCGCGCCCTCTATTTGAGACCCTCTGTTTCAGACCCTCTGTTTCTCGCCCTCTCTTTCTCGCCCTCTGTTTCAGACCCTCTGTTTCAGACCCTCTGTTTCTCGGCCTCTGTTTCGCGCCCTCTGTTTCAGACCCTCTGTTTCAGACCCTCTGTTTCTCGCCCTCTGTTTCTCGCCCTCTCTATCAGACCCTCTGTTTCTGACCCTCTGTTTCAGACCCTCTGTTTCTCGCCCTCTGTTTCGCGCCCTCTGTTTCGCACCCTCTGTTTCAGACCCTCTGTTTCGGCCCATCTGTTTCCCGCCCTCTGTTTCGCGCGCTCTGTTTCGCGCCCTCTGTTTCAGACCCTCTGTTTCGACCCCTCTGTTTCCCACCCTCTGTTTCGGCCCCTCTGTTTCTCGCCCTCTGTTTCGCACACTCTGTTTTAGTCCCTCTGTTTCAGACCCTCTGTTTCTCGCCCTCTGTTTCTCGCCCTCTGTTTCAGACCCTCTGTTTCAGACCCTCTGTTTCAGACCCTCTGTTTCTCGCCCTCTGTTTCGCGCCCTCTATTTGAGACCCTCTGTTTCAGACCCTCTGTTTCTCGCCCTCTGTTTCTCGCCCTCTGTTTCAGACCCTCTGTTTCAGACCCTCTGTTTCTCGGCCTCTGTTTCGCGCCCTCTGTTTCAGACCCTGTGTTTCAGACCCTCTGTTTCTCGCCCTCTGTTTCTCGCCCTCTGTTTCAGACCCTCTGTTTCAGACCCTCTGTTTCTCGCCCTCTGTTTCGCGCCCTCTGTTTCGCGCCCTCTTTTTCAGACCCTCTGTTTCGGCCCCTCTGTTTCCCACCCTCTGTTTCGGCCCCTCTGTTTCGCGCCCTCTGTTTCGCGCCCTCTGTTTCAGTCCCTCTGTTTCAGACCCTCTGTTTCTCGCCCTCTGTTTCTCGCCCTCTGTTTCAGAGCCTCTGTTTCAGACCCCCTGTTTCAGACCCTCTGTTTCAGACCCTCTGTTTCTCGCCCTCTGTTTCGCGCCCTCTATTTGAGACCCTCTGTTTCAGACCCTCTGTTTCTCGCCCTCTCTTTCTCGCCCTCTGTTTCAGACCCTCTGTTTCAGACCCTCTGTTTCGCGCCCTCTATTTCGCGCCCTCTGTTTCGCGCCATCTGTTTCTCGCCCTCTGTTTCGGCACCACTGTTTCAGACCCTCTGTTTCAGACCCTCTGTTTCAGCCCCTCTGTTTCAGAACCTCTTTTTCAGACCCTCTGTTTCTCGCCCTCTGTTTCTCGCCCTCTGTTTCGCGCCATCTGTTTCTCGCCCTCTGTTTTGGCCCCTCTGTTTCAGACCCTCTGTTTCAGACCCTCTGTTTCAGCCCCTCTGTTTCAGACCCTCTTTTTCAGACCCTCAGTTTCTCGCCCTCTGTTTCGCGCACTCTGTTTCAGACCCTCTGTTTCGGCCCCTGTTTCCCACCCTCTGTTTCCTTCCCTCTGTTTCGCGCCCTCTGTTTCGCACCCTCTGTTTCAGACCCTCTGTTTCAGACCGTCTGTTTGTCGCCCTCTGTTTCGCGCCCTCTGTTTCAGACCCTCTGTTTCAGACCCTCTGTTTCTCGCCCTCTGTTTCAGACCCTCTGTTTCAGACCCTCTGTTTCGGCCCATCTGTTTCCCGCCCTCTGTTTCGCGCCCTCTGTTTCGCGCCCTCTGTTTCAGACCCTCTGTTTCGGCCCCTCTGTTTCCCACCCTCTGTTTCGGCCCCTCTGTTTCTCGCCCTCTGTTTCGCGCCCTGTTTCAGTCCCTCTGTTTCAGACCCTCTGTTTCTCACACTCTGTTTCTCTCCCTCTGTTTCAGACCCTCTGTTTCAGACCCTCTTTTTCAGACCCTCTGTTTCTCGCCCTCTGTTTCGCGCCCTCTGTTTCTCGCCCTCTGTTTCAGACCCTCTGTTTCTCGCCCTCTGTTTCAGACCCTCTGTATCAGACCCTCTGTGTCAGACCCTCTGTTTCAGATCCTCTGTTTCTCGCCCTCTGTTTTGCGCCCGCTGTTTCTCGCCCTCTGTTTCAGACCCTCTGTTTCTCGCCCCCTGTTTCTAGCCCTCTGTTTCACGCCCTCTATTTGAGACCCTCTGTTTCAGACCCTCTGTTTCTCGCCCTCTGTTTCTCGCCCTCTGTTTCAGACCCTCTGTTTCAGACCCTCTGTTTCTCGCCCTCTTTTTCGCGCCCTCTGTTTCGCGCCCTCTGTTTCGCGCCCTCTTTTTCAGACCCTCTGTTTCGGCCCCTCTGTTTCCCACCCTCTGTTTCGGTCCCTCTGTTTCGCGCCCTCTGTTTCGCACGCTCTGTTTCAGACCCTCTGTTTCAGACCCTCTGTTTCTCGCCCTCTGTTTCTCGCCCTCTGTTTCAGACCCTCTGTTTCAGACCCTCTTTTTCAGAGCCTCTGTTTCTCGCCCTCTGTTTCGCGCCCTCTGTTTCGCACCCTCTGTTTCAGACCCACTGTTTCGGCCCATCTGTTTCCCGCCCTCTGTTTCGCGCCCTCTGTTTCGCGCCCTCTGTTTCAGACCCTCTGTTTCGGCCCCTCTGTTTCCCACCCTCTGTTTCGGCCCCTCTGATTCTCGCCCTCTGTTTCGCGCCCTCTGTTTCAGTCCCTCTGTTTCAGACCCTCTGTTTCTCGCCCTCTGTTTCTCGCCCTCTGTTTCAGACCCTCTGTTTCAGACCCTCTGTTTCAGACCCTCTGTTTCTCGCCCTCTGTTTCAGACCCTCTGTTTCAGACCCTCTGTTTCGGCCCATCTGTTTCCCGCCCTCTGTTTCGCGCCCTCTGTTTCGCGCCCTCTGTTTCAGACCCTCTGTTTCGGCCCCTCTGTTTCCCACCCTCTGTTTCGGCCCCTCTGTTTCTCGCCCTCTGTTTCTCGCCCTCTGTTTCAGACCCTCTGTTTCAGACCCTCTGTTTCAGACCCTCTGTTTCATACCCTCTGTTTCTCGCCCTCTGTTTCGCGCCCTCTGTTTCGCGCTCTCTGTTTCAGACCCTCTGTTTCAGCCCCTCTGTTTCAGCCCCTCTGTTTCAGCCCCTCTGTTTCAGACCCTCTGTTTCAGACCCTCTGTTTCTCGCCCTCTGTTTCGGCCCCTCTGTTTCTCGCCCTCTGTTTCGCGCCCTCTGTTTCGCGCCCTCTGTTTCAGACCCTCTGTTTCGGCCCCTCTGTTTCCCACCCTCTGTTTCGGTCCCTCTGTTTCGCGCCCTCTGTTTCGCACCCTCTGTTTCAGACCCTCTGTTTCAGACTCTCTGTTTCTCGCCCTCTGTTTCTCGCCCTCTGTTTCAGACCCTCTGTTTCAGACCCTCTGTTTCTCGCCCTCTGTTTCGGCCCCTCTGTTTCTCGCCCTCTTTTTCGCGCCCTCTGTTTCGCACCCTCTGTTTCCCACCCTCTGTTTCGGCCCCTCTGTTTCGCGCCCTCTGTTTTGCGCCCTCTGTTTCAGTCCCTCTGTTTCAGACCCTCTGTTTCTCGCCCTCTGTTTCTCGCCCTCTGTTTCAGACCCTCTGTTTCAGACCCTCTGTTTCAGACCCTCTCTTTCAGACCCTCTGTTTCTCGCCCTCTGTTTTGCGCCCTCTGTTTCTCGCCCTCTGTTTCAGACCCTCTGTTTCTCGCCCTCTGTTTCTCGCCCTCTGTTTCGCGCCCTCTATTTGAGACCCTCTGTTTCAGACCCTCTGTTTCTCGCCCTCTGTTTCTCGCCCTCTGTTTCAGACCATCTGTTTCAGACCCTCTGTTTCTCGCCCTCTGTTTCGCGCCCTCTGTTTCGCGCCCTCTGTTTCGCGCCCTCTTTTTCAGACCCTCTGTTTCGGCCCCTCTGTTTCCCACCCTCTGTTTCGGCCCCTCTGTTTCGCGCCCTCTGTTTCCCACCCTCTGTTTCGGCCCCTCTGTTTCGCGCCCTCTGTTTCAGACCATCTGTTTCAGACCCTCTGTTTCTCGCCCTCTGTTTCGCGCCCTCTGTTTCGCGCCCTCTGTTTCGCGCCCTCTTTTTCAGACCCTCTGTTTCGGCCCCTCTGTTTCCCACCCTCTGTTTCGGCCCCTCTGTTTCGCGCCCTCTGTTTCGCGCCCTCTGTTTCAGTCCCTCTGTTTCAGACCCTCTGTTTCTCGCCCTCTGTTTCTCGCCCTCTGTTTCAGACCCTCTGTTTCAGACCCTCTGTTTCAGACCCTCTGTTTCTCGCCCTCTGTTTCGCGCCCTCTATTTGAGACCCTCTGTTTCAGACCCTCTGTTTCTCGCCCTCTGTTTCTCGCCCTCTGTTTCAGACCCTCTGTTTCAGACCCTCTGTTTCTCGGCCTCTGTTTCGCGCCCTCTGTTTCAGACCCTGTGTTTCAGACCCTCTGTTTCTCGCCCTCTGTTTCTCGCCCTCTGTTTCAGACCCTCTGTTTCAGACCCTCTGTTTCTCGCCCTCTGTTTCGCGCCCTCTGTTTCGCGCCCTCTTTTTCAGACCCTCTGTTTCGGCCCCTCTGTTTCCCACCCTCTGTTTCGGCCCCTCTGTTTCGCGCCCTCTGTTTCGTGCCCTCTGTTTCAGTCCCTCTGTTTCAGACCCTCTGTTTCTCGCCCTCTGTTTCTCGCCCTCTGTTTCAGAGCCTCTGTTTCAGACCCCCTGTTTCAGACCCTCTGTTTCAGACCCTCTGTTTCTCGCCCTCTGTTTCGCGCCCTCTATTTGAGACCCTCTGTTTCAGACCCTCTGTTTCTCGCCCTCTCTTTCTCGCCCTCTGTTTCAGACCCTCTGTTTCAGACCCTCTGTTTCTCGGCCTCTGTTTCGCGCCCTCTGTTTCAGACCCTCTGTTTCAGACCCTCTGTTTCTCGCCCTCTGTTTCTCGCCCTCTCTATCAGACCCTCTGTTTCTGACCCTCTGTTTCAGACCCTCTGTTTCTCGCCCTCTGTTTCGCGCCCTCTGTTTCGCACCCTCTGTTTCAGACCCTCTGTTTCGGCCCATCTGTTTCCCGCCCTCTGTTTCGCGCGCTCTGTTTCGCGCCCTCTGTTTCAGACCCTCTGTTTCGACCCCTCTGTTTCCCACCCTCTGTTTCGGCCCCTCTGTTTCTCGCCCTCTGTTTCGCACACTCTGTTTTAGTCCCTCTGTTTCAGACCCTCTGTTTCTCGCCCTCTGTTTCTCGCCCTCTGTTTCAGACCCTCTGTTTCAGACCCTCTGTTTCAGACCCTCTGTTTCTCGCCCTCTGTTTCGCGCCCTCTATTTGAGACCCTCTGTTTCAGACCCTCTGTTTCTCGCCCTCTGTTTCTCGCCCTCTGTTTCAGACCCTCTGTTTCAGACCCTCTGTTTCTCGGCCTCTGTTTCGCGCCCTCTGTTTCAGACCCTGTGTTTCAGACCCTCTGTTTCTCGCCCTCTGTTTCTCGCCCTCTGTTTCAGACCCTCTGTTTCAGACCCTCTGTTTCTCGCCCTCTGTTTCGCGCCCTCTGTTTCGCGCCCTCTTTTTCAGACCCTCTGTTTCGGCCCCTCTGTTTCCCACCCTCTGTTTCGGCCCCTCTGTTTCGCGCCCTCTGTTTCGCGCCCTCTGTTTCAGTCCCTCTGTTTCAGACCCTCTGTTTCTCGCCCTCTGTTTCTCGCCCTCTGTTTCAGAGCCTCTGTTTCAGACCCCCTGTTTCAGACCCTCTGTTTCAGACCCTCTGTTTCTCGCCCTCTGTTTCGCGCCCTCTATTTGAGACCCTCTGTTTCAGACCCTCTGTTTCTCGCCCTCTCTTTCTCGCCCTCTGTTTCAGACCCTCTGTTTCAGACCCTCTGTTTCTCGGCCTCTGTTTCGCGCCCTCTGTTTCAGACCCTCTGTTTCAGACCCTCTGTTTCTCGCCCTCTGTTTCTCGCCCTCTGTTTCAGACCCTCTGTTTCAGACCCTCTGTTTCAGACCCTCTGTTTCTCGCCCTCTGTTTCGCGCCCTCTGTTTCGCACCCTCTGTTTCAGACCCTCTGTTTCGGCCCATCTGTTTCCCGCCCTCTGTTTCGCGCGCTCTGTTTCGCGCCCTCTGTTTCAGACCCTCTGTTTCGACCCCTCTGTTTCCCACCCTCTGTTTCGGCCCCTCTGTTTCTCGCCCTCTGTTTCGAGCACTCTGTTTTAGTCCCTCTGTTTCAGACCCTCTGTTTCTCGCCCTCTGTTTCTCGCCCTCTGTTTCAGACCCTCTGTTTCAGACCCTCTGTTTCAGACCCTCTGTTTCTCGCCCTCTGTTTCGCGCCCTCTGTTTCTCGCCCTCTGTTTCAGACCCTCTGTTTCTCGCCCTCTGTTTCTCGCCCTCTGTATCAGACCCTCTGTTTCAGACCCTCTGTTTCAGACCCTCTGTTTCTCGCCCTCTGTTTCGCGCCCTCTGTTTCTCGCCCTCTATTTCAGACCCTCTGTTTCAGACCCTCTGTTTCTCGCCCTCTGTTTCGCGCCCTCTATTTCGCGCCCTCTGTTTCGCGCCATCTGTTTCTCGCCCTCTGTTTCGGCACCACTGTTTCAGACCCTCTGTTTCAGACGCTCTGTTTCAGCCCCTCTGTTTCAGAACCTCTTTTTCAGACCCTCTGTTTCTCGCCCTCTGTTTCTCGCCCTCTGTTTCGCGCCATCTGTTTCTCGCCCTCTGTTTTGGCCCCTCTGTTTCAGACCCTCTGTTTCAGACCCTCTGTTTCAGCCCCTCTGTTTCAGACCCTCTTTTTCAGACCCTCAGTTTCTCGCCCTCTGTTTCGCGCACTCTGTTTCAGACCCTCTGTTTCTCGCCCTCTGTTTCGGCCCCTCTGTTTCTCGCCCTCTGTTTCGCGCCCTCTGTTTCGCGCCCTCTGTTTCAGACCCTCTGTTTCGGCCCCTCTGTTTCCCACCCTCTGTTTCGGTCCCTCTGTTTCGCGCCCTCTGTTTCGCACCCTCTGTTTCAGACCCTCTGTTTCAGACTCTCTGTTTCTCGCCCTCTGTTTCTCGCCCTCTGTTTCAGACCCTCTGTTTCAGACCCTCTGTTTCTCGCCCTCTGTTTCGGCCCCTCTGTTTCTCGCCCTCTTTTTCGCGCCCTCTGTTTCGCACCCTCTGTTTCCCACCCTCTGTTTCGGCCCCTCTGTTTCGCGCCCTCTGTTTTGCGCCCTCTGTTTTAGTCCCTCTGTTTCAGACCCTCTGTTTCTCGCCCTCTGTTTCTCGCCCTCTGTTTCAGACCCTCTGTTTCAGACCCTCTGTTTCAGACCCTCTCTTTCAGACCCTCTGTTTCTCGCCCTCTGTTTTGCGCCCTCTGTTTCTCGCCCTCTGTTTCAGACCCTCTGTTTCTCGCCCTCTGTTTCTCGCCCTCTGTTTCGCGCCCTCTATTTGAGACCCTCTGTTTCAGACCCTCTGTTTCTCGCCCTCTGTTTCTCGCCCTCTGTTTCAGACCATCTGTTTCAGACCCTCTGTTTCTCGCCCTCTGTTTCGCGCCCTCTGTTTCGCGCCCTCTGTTTCGCGCCCTCTTTTTCAGACCCTCTGTTTCGGCCCCTCTGTTTCCCACCCTCTGTTTCGGCCCCTCTGTTTCGCGCCCTCTGTTTCCCACCCTCTGTTTCGGCCCCTCTGTTTCGCGCCCTCTGTTTCAGACCATCTGTTTCAGACCCTCTGTTTCTCGCCCTCTGTTTCGCGCCCTCTGTTTCACGCCCTCTGTTTCGCGCCCTCTTTTTCAGACCCTCTGTTTCGGCCCCTCTGTTTCCCACCCTCTGTTTCGGCCCCTCTGTTTCGCGCCCTCTGTTTCGCGCCCTCTGTTTCAGTCCCTCTGTTTCAGACCCTCTGTTTCTCGCCCTCTGTTTCTCGCCCTCTGTTTCAGACCCTCTGTTTCAGACCCTCTGTTTCAGACCCTCTGTTTCTCGCCCTCTGTTTCGCGCCCTCTATTTGAGACCCTCTGTTTCAGACCCTCTGTTTCTCGCCCTCTGTTTCTCGCCCTCTGTTTCAGACCCTCTGTTTCAGACCCTCTGTTTCTCGGCCTCTGTTTCGCGCCCTCTGTTTCAGACCCTGTGTTTCAGACCCTCTGTTTCTCGCCCTCTGTTTCTCGCCCTCTGTTTCAGACCCTCTGTTTCAGACCCTCTGTTTCTCGCCCTCTGTTTCGCGCCCTCTGTTTCGCGCCCTCTTTTTCAGACCCTCTGTTTCGGCCCCTCTGTTTCCCACCCTCTGTTTCGGCCCCTCTGTTTCGCGCCCTCTGTTTCGTGCCCTCTGTTTCAGTCCCTCTGTTTCAGACCCTCTGTTTCTCGCCCTCTGTTTCTCGCCCTCTGTTTCAGAGCCTCTGTTTCAGACCCCTTGTTTCAGACCCTCTGTTTCAGACCCTCTGTTTCTCGCCCTCTGTTTCGCGCCCTCTATTTGAGACCCTCTGTTTCAGACCCTCTGTTTCTCGCCCTCTCTTTCTCGCCCTCTCTATCAGACCCTCTGTTTCTGACCCTCTGTTTCAGACCCTCTGTTTCTCGCCCTCTGTTTCGCGCCCTCTGTTTCGCACCCTCTGTTTCAGACCCTCTGTTTCGGCCCATCTGTTTCCCGCCCTCTGTTTCGCGCGCTCTGTTTCGCGCCCTCTGTTTCAGACCCTCTGTTTCGACCCCTCTGTTTCCCACCCTCTGTTTCGGCCCCTCTGTTTCTCGCCCTCTGTTTCGCACACTCTGTTTTAGTCCCTCTGTTTCAGACCCTCTGTTTCTCGCCCTCTGTTTCTCGCCCTCTGTTTCAGACCCTCTGTTTCAGACCCTCTGTTTCAGACCCTCTGTTTCTCGCCCTCTGTTTCGCGCCCTCTATTTGAGACCCTCTGTTTCAGACCCTCTGTTTCTCGCCCTCTGTTTCTCGCCCTCTGTTTCAGACCCTCTGTTTCAGACCCTCTGTTTCTCGGCCTCTGTTTCGCGCCCTCTGTTTCAGACCCTGTGTTTCAGACCCTCTGTTTCTCGCCCTCTGTTTCTCGCCCTCTGTTTCAGACCCTCTGTTTCAGACCCTCTGTTTCTCGCCCTCTGTTTCGCGCCCTCTGTTTCGCGCCCTCTTTTTCAGACCCTCTGTTTCGGCCCCTCTGTTTCCCACCCTCTGTTTCGGCCCCTCTGTTTCGCGCCCTCTGTTTCGCGCCCTCTGTTTCAGTCCCTCTGTTTCAGACCCTCTGTTTCTCGCCCTCTGTTTCTCGCCCTCTGTTTCAGAGCCTCTGTTTCAGACCCCCTGTTTCAGACCCTCTGTTTCAGACCCTCTGTTTCTCGCCCTCTGTTTCGCGCCCTCTATTTGAGACCCTCTGTTTCAGACCCTCTGTTTCTCGCCCTCTCTTTCTCGCCCTCTGTTTCAGACCCTCTGTTTCAGACCCTCTGTTTCTCGGCCTCTGTTTCGCGCCCTCTGTTTCAGACCCTCTGTTTCAGACCCTCTGTTTCTCGCCCTCTGTTTCTCGCCCTCTGTTTCAGACCCTCTGTTTCAGACCCTCTGTTTCAGACCCTCTGTTTCTCGCCCTCTGTTTCGCGCCCTCTGTTTCGCACCCTCTGTTTCAGACCCTCTGTTTCGGCCCATCTGTTTCCCGCCCTCTGTTTCGCGCGCTCTGTTTCGCGCCCTCTGTTTCAGACCCTCTGTTTCGACCCCTCTGTTTCCCACCCTCTGTTTCGGCCCCTCTGTTTCTCGCCCTCTGTTTCGAGCACTCTGTTTTAGTCCCTCTGTTTCAGACCCTCTGTTTCTCGCCCTCTGTTTCTCGCCCTCTGTTTCAGACCCTCTGTTTCAGACCCTCTGTTTCAGACCCTCTGTTTCTCGCCCTCTGTTTCGCGCCCTCTGTTTCTCGCCCTCTGTTTCAGACCCTCTGTTTCTCGCCCTCTGTTTCTCGCCCTCTGTATCAGACCCTCTGTTTCAGACCCTCTGTTTCAGACCCTCTGTTTCTCGCCCTCTGTTTCGCGCCCTCTGTTTCTCGCCCTCTATTTCAGACCCTCTGTTTCAGACCCTCTGTTTCTCGCCCTCTGTTTCGCGCCCTCTATTTCGCGCCCTCTGTTTCGCGCCATCTGTTTCTCGCCCTCTGTTTCGGCACCACTGTTTCAGACCCTCTGTTTCAGACGCTCTGTTTCAGCCCCTCTGTTTCAGAACCTCTTTTTCAGACCCTCTGTTTCTCGCCCTCTGTTTCTCGCCCTCTGTTTCGCGCCATCTGTTTCTCGCCCTCTGTTTTGGCCCCTCTGTTTCAGACCCTCTGTTTCAGACCCTCTGTTTCAGCCCCTCTGTTTCAGACCCTCTTTTTCAGACCCTCAGTTTCTCGCCCTCTGTTTCGCGCACTCTGTTTCAGACCCTCTGTTTCGGCCCCTCTGTTTCCCACCCTCTGTTTCCTTCCCTCTGTTTCGCGCCCTCTGTTTCGCACCCTCTGTTTCAGACCCTCTGTTTCAGACCGTCTGTTTGTCGCCCTCTGTTTCGCGCCCTCTGTTTCAGACCCTCTGTTTCAGACCCTCTGTTTCTCGCCCTCTGTTTCAGACCCTCTGTTTCAGACCCTCTGTTTCGGCCCATCTGTTTCCCGCCCTCTGTTTCGCGCCCTCTGTTTCGCGCCCTCTGTTTCAGACCCTCTGTTTCGGCCCCTCTGTTTCCCACCCTCTGTTTCGGCCCCTCTGTTTCTCGCCCTCTGTTTCGCGCCCTCTGTTTCAGTCCCTCTGTTTCAGACCCTCTGTTTCTCACACTCTGTTTCTCGCCCTCTGTTTCAGACCCTCTGTTTCAGACCCTCTTTTTCAGACCCTCTGTTTCTCGCCCTCTGTTTCGCGCCCTCTGTTTCTCGCCCTCTGTTTCAGACCCTCTGTTTCTCGCCCTCTGTTTCAGACCCTCTGTATCAGACCCTCTGTGTCAGACCCTCTGTTTCAGATCCTCTGTTTCTCGCCCTCTGTTTTGCGCCCGCTGTTTCTCGCCCTCTGTTTCAGACCCTCTGTTTCTCGCCCCCTGTTTCTAGCCCTCTGTTTCACGCCCTCTATTTGAGACCCTCTGTTTCAGACCCTCTGTTTCTCGCCCTCTGTTTCTCGCCCTCTGTTTCAGACCCTCTGTTTCAGACCCTCTGTTTCTCGCCCTCTTTTTCGCGCCCTCTGTTTCGCGCCCTCTGTTTCGCGCCCTCTTTTTCAGACCCTCTGTTTCGGCCCCTCTGTTTCCCACCCTCTGTTTCGGTCCCTCTGTTTCGCGCCCTCTGTTTCGCACGCTCTGTTTCAGACCCTCTGTTTCAGACCCTCTGTTTCTCGCCCTCTGTTTCTCGCCCTCTGTTTCAGACCCTCTGTTTCAGACCCTCTGTTTCAGACCCTCTGTTTCTCGCCCTCTGTTTCGCGCCCTCTGTTTCGCACCCTCTGTTTCAGACCCTCTGTTTCGGCCCATCTGTTTCCCGCCCTCTGTTTCGCGCCCTCTGTTTCGCGCCCTCTGTTTCAGACCCTCTGTTTCGGCCCCTCTGTTTCCCACCCTCTGTTTCGGCCCCTCTGATTCTCGCCCTCTGTTTCGCGCCCTCTGTTTCAGTCCCTCTGTTTCAGACCCTCTGTTTCTCGCCCTCTGTTTCTCGCCCTCTGTTTCAGACCCTCTGTTTCAGACCCTCTGTTTCAGACCCTCTGTTTCTCGCCCTCTGTTTCAGACCCTCTGTTTCAGACCCTCTGTTTCGGCCCATCTGTTTCCCGCCCTCTGTTTCGCGCCCTCTGTTTCGCGCCCTCTGTTTCAGACCCTCTGTTTCGGCCCCTCTGTTTCCCACCCTCTGTTTCGGCCCCTCTGTTTTTCGCCCTCTGTTTCGCGCCCTCTGTTTCAGTCCCTCTGTTTCAGACCCTCTGTTTCTCGCCCTCTGTTTCTCGCCCTCTGTTTCAGACCCTCTGTTTCAGACCCTCTGTTTCAGACCCTCTGTTTCTCGCCCTCTGTTTCGCGCCCTCTGTTTCTCGCCCTCTGTTTCAGACCCTCTGTTTCTCGCCCTCTGTTTCTCGCCCTCTGTATCAGACCCTCTGTGTCAGACCCTCTGTTTCAGATCCTCTGTTTCTCGCCCTCTGTTTTGCGCCCGCTGTTTCTCGCCCTCTGTTTCAGACCCTCTGTTTTTCGCCCTCTGTTTCGCGCCCTCTATTTGAGACCCTCTGTTTCAGACCCTCTGTTTCTCGCCCTCTGTTTCTCGCCCTCTGTTTCAGACCCTCTGTTTCAGACCCTCTGTTTCTCGCCCTCTTTTTCGCGCCCTCTGTTTCGCGCCCTCTGTTTCGCGCCATCTTTTTCAGACCCTCTGTTTCGGCCCCTCTGTTTCCCACCCTCTGTTTCGGTCCCTCTGTTTCGCGCCCTCTGTTTCGCGCCCTCTGTTTCAGACCCTCTGTCTCAGACCCTCTGTTTCTCGCCCTCTGTTTCTCGCCCTCTGTTTCAGACCCTCTGTTTCAGACCCTCTGTTTCAGACCCTCTGTTTCTCGCCCTCTGTTTCGCGCCCTCTGTTTCGCACCCTCTGTTTCAGACCCTCTGTTTCGGCCCATCTGTTTCCCGCCCTCTGTTTCGCGCCCTCTGTTTCGCGCCCTCTGTTTCAGACCCTCTGTTTCGGCCCCTCTGTTTCCCACCCTCTGTTTCGGCCCCTCTGTTTCTCGCCCTCTGTTTCGCGCCCTCTGTTTCAGTCCCTCTGTTTCAGACCCTCTGTTTCTCGCCCTCTGTTTCTCGCCCTCTGTTTCAGACCCTCTGTTTCAGACCCTCTGTTTCTCGCCCTCTGTTTCTCGCCCTCTGTTTCTCGCCCTCTGTTTCAGACCCTCTGTTTCTCGCCCTCTGTTTCTCGCCCTCTGTATCAGACCCTCTGTTTCAGACCCTCTGTTTCTCGCCCTCTGTTTCGCGCCCTCTGTTTCTCGCCCTCTGTTTCAGACCCTCTGTTTCAGACCCTCTGTATCTCGCCCTCTGTTTCGCGCCCTCTGTTTCGCGCACTCTGTTTCGCGCCATCTGTTTCTCGCCCTCTGTTTCGGCCCCTCTGTTTCAGAACCTCTGTTTCAGACCCTCTGTTTCAGCCCCTCTGTTTCAGACCCTCTTTTTCAGACCCTCTGTTTCTCGCCCTCTGTTTCTCGCCCTCTGTTTCGCGCCATCTGTTTCTCGCCCTCTGTTTCGGCCCCTCTGTTTCAGACCCTCTGTTTCAGACCCTCTGTTTCAGCCCCTCTGTTTCAGACCCTTTTTTCAGACCCTCTGTTTCGGCCCCTCTGTTTCCCACCCTCTGTTTCCGTCCCTCTGTTTCGCGCCCTCTGTTTCGCACCCTCTGTTTCAGACCATCTGTTTCAGACCCTCTGTTTCTCGCCCTCTGTTTCGCGCCCTCTGCTTCAGACCCTCTGTTTCAGACCCTCTGTTTCTCGCCCTCTGTTTCAGACACTCTGTTTCAGACCCTCTGTTTCAGACCCTCTGTTTCAGACACTCTGTTTCTCACCCTCTGTTTCGCGCCCTCTGTTTCAGACCCTCTGTTTCTCGCCCTCTGTTTCTCGCCCTCTGTTTCAGACCCTCTGTTTCAGACCCTCTGTTTCTCGCCCTCTGTTTCGCGCCCTCTGTTTCGCGCCCTCTGTTTCGCGCCCGCTGTTTCAGACCCTCTGTTTCGGGCCCTCTGTTTCTCGCCCTCTGCTTCGGCCCCTCTGTTTCGCGCCCTCTGTTTCAGACCCTCTGTTTCAGACCCCCTGTTTCTCGCCCTCTGTTTCAGCCCCTCTGTTTCAGACCCTCTGTTTCGCGCCCTCTGTTTCGCGCCTTTTGTTTCGCGCCCTCTGTTTCAGACCCTCTGTTTCAGCCCCTCTGTTTCAGCCCCTCTGTTTCAGACCCTCTGTTTCTCGCCCTCTGTTTTGCGCCCTCTGTTTCAGACCCTCTGTTTCAGCCCCTCTGTTTCAGACCCTCTGATTCAGCCCCTCTGTTTCGGACCCTCTGTTTCAGACCCTCTGTTTCTCGCCCTCTGTTTCATGCCCTCTGTTTCGCGCCCTCTGTTTCGCGCCATCTGTTTCTCGCCCTCTGTTTCGGCCCCTCTGTTTCAGACCCTCTGTTTCAGACCCTCTGTTTCAGCCCCTCTGTTTCAGACCCTCTTTTTCAGACCCTCTGTTTCTCGCCCTCTGTTTCTCGCCCTCTGTTTCGCACCATCTGTTTCTCTCCCTCTGTTTCGGCCCCTCTGTTTCAGACCCTCTGTTTCAGACCCTCTGTTTCAGCCCCTCTGTTTCAGACCCTCTTTTTCAGACCCTCTGTTTCTCGCCCTCTGTTTCGCGCCCTCTGTTTCAGACCCTCTGTTTCGGCCCCTCTGTTTCCCACCCTCTGTTTCCGTCCCTCTGTTTCGCGCCCTCTGTTTCACACCCTCTGTTTCAGACCCTCTGTTTCAGACCCTCTGTTTCTCGCCCTCTGTTTCGCGCCCTCTGTTTCAGACCCTCTGTTTCAGACCCTCTGTTTCTCCCCCTCTGTTTCAGACACTCTGTTTCATACCCTCTGTTTCAGACACTCTGTTTCTCGCCCTCTGTTTCTCGCCCTCTGTTTCAGACCCTCTGTTTCAGACCCACTGTTTCTCGCCCTCTGTTTCGCGCCCTCGGTTTCACGCCCTCTGTTTCGCGCCCTCTGTTTCAGACCCTCTGTTTCAGACCCACTGTTTCTCGCCCTCTGTTTCGCGCCCTCGGTTTCGCGCCCTCTGTTTCGCGCCCTCTGTTTCAGACCCTCTGTTTCGGGCCCTCTGTTTCTCGCCCTCTGCTTCGGCCCCTCTGTTTCGCGCCCTCTGTTTCAGACCCTCTGTTTCAGACCCCCTGTTTATCGCCCTCTGTTTCAGCCCCTCTGTTTCAGACCCTCTGTTTCGCGCCCTCGGTTTCGCGCCCTTTGTTTCGCGCCCTCTGTTTCAGACCCTCTGTTTCAGCCCCTCTGTTTCAGCCCCTCTGTTTCAGGCCCTCTGGTTTGCGCCCTCTGTTTCAGACCCTCTGTTTCAGCCCCTCTGTTTCTCGCCCTCTGATTCAGCCCCTCAGTTTCGGACCCTCTGTTTCAGACCCTCTGTTTCTCGCCCTCTGTTTCATGCCCTCTGTTTCTCGCCCTCTGTTTCGAGCCCTCTGTTTCGGCCCCTAAGATTCCCGCCCTCTGTTTCGCGCCCTCTGTTTCGCGCCCTTTGTTTCAGACCCTCTGTTTCGGCCCCTCTGTTTCCCACCCTCTGTTTCGGTCCCTCTGTTTCGCGCCCTCTGTTTCGCACACTCTGTTTCAGACCCTCTATTTCAGACACTCTGTTTCTCGCCCTCTGTTTCTCGCCCTCTGTTTCAGACCCTCTGTTTCAGACCCTCTGTTTCTCGCCCTCTGTTTCGCGCCCTCTGTTTCAGACCCTCTGTTTCTCGCCCTCTGTTTCTCGCCCTCTGTTTCAGACCCTCTGTTTCAGACCCTCTGTTTCTCGCCCTCTGTTTCGCGCCCTCTGTTTTGCGCCCTCTGTTTCGCGCCCTCTGTTTCAGACCCTCTGTTTCGGGACCTCTGTTTCTCGCCCTCTGCTTCGGCCCCTCTGTTTCGCGCCCTCTGTTTCAGACCCTCTGTATCAGCCCCCCTGTTTCTCGCCCTCTGTTTCAGCCCCTCTGTTTCAGACCCTCTGCTTCAGACCCTCTGTTTCTCGCCCTCTGTTTCGCGCCCTCTGTTTCAGACCGTCTGTTTCAGACCCTCTGTTTCTCGCCCTCTGATTCTCGCCCTCTGTTTCAGACCCTCTGTTTCAGACCCTCTGTTTCAGACCCTCTGTTTCATACCCTCTGTTTCTCGCCCTCTGTTTCGCGCCCTCTGTTTCGCGCCCTCTGTTTCAGACCCTCTGTTTCAGCCCCTCTGTTTCAGCCCCTCTGTTTCAGCCCCTCTGTTTCAGACCCTCTGTTTCTCGCCCTCTGTTTCGGCCCCTCTGTTTCTCGCCCTCTGTTTCGCGCCCTCTGTTTCGCGCCCTCTGTTTCAGACCCTCTGTTTCGGCCCCTCTGTTTCCCACCCTCTGTTTCGGTCCCTCTGTTTCGCGCCCTCTGTTTCGCACCCTCTGTTTCAGACCCTCTGTTTCAGACTCTCTGTTTCTCGCCCTCTGTTTCTCGCCCTCTGTTTCAGACCCTCTGTTTCAGACCCTCTGTTTCTCGCCCACTGTTTCGCGCCCTCTGTTTCGCACCCTCTGTTTCAGACCCTCTGTTTCGGCCCATCTGTTTCCCGGCCTCTGTTTCGCGCCCTGTGTTTCGCGCCCTCTGTTTCAGACACTCTGTTTCGGCCCCTCTGTTTCCCACCCTCTGTTTCGGCCCCTCTGTTTCGCGCCCTCTGTTTCGCGCCCTCTGTTTCAGTCCCTCTGTTTCAGACCCTCTGTTTCTCGCCCTCTGTTTCTCGCCCTCTGTTTCAGACCCTCTGTTTCAGACCCTCTGTTTCAGACCCTCTCTTTCAGACCCTCTGTTTCTCGCCCTCTGTTTTGCGCCCTCTGTTTCTCGCCCTCTGTTTCAGACCCTCTGTTTCTCGCCCTCTGTTTCTCGCCCTCTGTTTCGCGCCCTCTATTTGAGACCCTCTGTTTCAGACCCTCTGTTTCTCGCCCTCTGTTTCTCGCCCTCTGTTTCAGACCCTCTGTTTCAGACCCTCTGTTTCTCGCCCTCTGTTTCGCGCCCTCTGTTTCGCGCCCTCTTTTTAGCGCCCACTTTTTCAGACCCTCTGTTTCGGCTCCTCTGTTTCCCACCCTCTGTTTCGGCCCCTCTGTTTCGCGCCCTCTGTTTCGCGCCCTCTGTTTCAGTCCCTCTGTTTCAGACCCTCTGTTTCTCGCCCTCTGTTTCTCGCCCTCTGTTTCAGAATCTCTGTTTCAGACCCTCTGTTTCAGACCCTCTGTTTCAGACCCTCTGTTTCTCGCCCTCTGTTTCGCGCCCTCTATTTGAGACCCTCTGTTTCAGACCCTCTGTTTCTCGCCCTCTGTTTCGCGCCCTCTGTTTCTCACCCTCTGTTTCAGACCCTCTGTTTCTCGCCCTCTGTTTCTCGCCCTCTGTATCAGACCCTCTGTTTCAGACCCTCTGTTTCTCGCCCTCTGTTTCGCGCCCTCTGTATCAGACCCTCTGTTTCAGACCCTCTGTTTCAGACCCTCTGTTTCTCGCCCTCTGTTTCGCGCCCTCTGTTTCTCGCTCTCTGTTTCAGACCCTCTGTTTCAGACCCTCTGTTTCTCGGCCTCTGTTTCGCGCCCTCTTTTTCAGACCCTCTGTTTCGGCCCCTCTGTTTCCCACCCTCTGTTTCGGTCCCTCTGTTTCGCGCCCTGTGTTTCGCACCCTCTGTTTCAGACCCTCTGTTTCGGACCCTCTGTTTCTCGCCCTCTGTTTCTCGCCCTCTGTTTCAGACCCTCTGTTTCAGACCCTCTGTTTCAGACCCTCTGTTTCTCGCCCTCTGTTTCGCGCCCTCTGTTTCGCACCCTCTGTTTCAGACCCTCTGTTTCGGCCCATCTGTTTCCCGCCCTCTGTTTCGCGCGCTCTGTTTCGCGCCCTCTGTTTCAGACCCTCTGTTTCGGCCCCTCTGTTTCCCACCCTCTGTTTCGGCCCCTCTGTTTCTCGCCCTCTGTTTCGCGCACTCTGTTTCAGTCCCTCTGTTTCAGACCCTCTGTTTCTCGCCCTCTGTTTCTCGCCCTCTGTTTCAGACCCTCTGTTTCAGACCCTCTGTCTCAGACCCTCTGTTTCTCGCCCTCTGTTTCGCGCCCTCTGTTTCTCGCCCTCTGTTTCAGACCCTCTGTTTCTCGCCCTCTGTTTCTCGCCCTCTGTTTCAGACCCTCTGTTTCTCGCCCTCTGTTTCGCGCCCTCTGTTTCTCGCCCTCTGTTTCAGACCCTCTGTTTCATTCCCTCTGTTTCTCGCCATCTGTTTCGCGCCCTCTGTTTCGCGCCCTCTGTTTCGCGCCATCTGTTTCTCGCCCTCTGTTTCGGCTCCACTGTTTCAGACCCTCTGTTTCAGACCCTCTGTTTCAGCCCCTCTGTTTCAGAACCTCTTTTTCAGACCCTCTGTTTCTCGCCCTCTGTTTCTCGCCCTCTGTTTCGCGCCATCTGTTTCTCGCCCTCTGTTTTGGCCACTCTGTTTCAGACCCTCTGTTTCAGACCCTCTGTTTCAGCCCCTCTGTTTCAGACCCTCTTTTTCAGACCCTCTGTTTCTCGCCCTCTGTTTCGCGCCCTCTGTTTCAGACCCTCTGTTTCGGCCCCTCTGTTTCCCACCCTCTGTTTCCGTCCCTCTGTTTCTCGCCCTCTGTTTCGCGCCCTCTGTTTCAGTCCCTCTGTTTCAGACCCTCTGTTTCTCGCCCTCTGTTTCTCGCCCTCTGTTTCAGACCCTCTGTTTCAGACCCTCTGTTTCAGACCCTCTGTTTCTCGCCCTCTGTTTCGCGCCCTCTGTTTCTCGCCCGCTGTATCAGACCCTCTGTTTCAGACCCTCTGTTTCTCGCCCTCTGTTTCGCGCCCACTGTTTCGCGCCCTCTGTTTCGCGCCATCTGTTTCTCGCCCTCTGTTTCGGCCCCTCTGTTTCAGACCCTCTGTTTCAGACCCTCTGTTTCAGCCCCTCTGTTTCAGACCCTCTTTTTCAGACCCTCTGTTTCTCGCCCTCTGTTTCTCGCCCTCTGTTTCGCGCCATCTGTTTCTCGCCCTCTGTTTCGGCCCCTCTGTTTCAGACCCTCTGTTTCAGACCCTCTGTTTCAGCCCCTCTGTTTCAGACCCTCTTTTTCAGACCCTCTGTTTCTCGCCCTCTGTTTCGCGCCCTCTGTTTCAGACCCTCTGTTTCGGTCCCTCTGTTTCCCACCCTCTGTTTCCGTCCCTCTGTTTCTCGCCCTCTGTTTCGCACCCTCTGTTTCAGACCCTCTGATTCAGACGCTCTGTTTCTCGCCCTCTGTTTCGCGCCCTCTGTTTCAGACCCTCTGTTTCAGACCCTCTGTTTCTCGCCCTCTGTTTCAGACACTCTGTTTCGCGCCCTCTGTTTCAGACCCTCTGTTTCAGACACTCTGTTTCTCGCCCTCTGTTTCGCGCCCTCTGTTTCAGACCCTCTGTTTCTCGCCCTCTGTTTCTCGCCCTCTGTTTCAGACCCTCTGTTTCAGACCCTCTGTTTCTCGCCCTCTGTTTCGCGCCCTCTGTTTCGCGCCCTCTGTTTCGCGCCCGCTGTTTCAGACCCTCTGTTTCGGGCCCTCTGTTTCTCGCCCTCTGCTTCGGCCCCTCTGTTTCGCGCCCTCTGTTTCAGACTCTCTGTTTCAGACCCCCTGTTTCTCGCCCTCTGTTTCAGCCACTCTGTTTTAGACCCTCTGTTTCGCGCCCTCTGTTTCGCGCCTTTTGTTTCGCGCCCTCTGTTTCAGACCCTCTGTTTCAGCCCCTCTGTTTCAGCCCCTCTGTTTCAGACCCTCTGTTTCTCGCCCTCTGTTTTGCGCCCTCTGTTTCAGACCCTCTGTTTCAGACCCTCTGTTTCAGACCCTCTGATTCAGCCCCTCTGTTTCGGACCCTCTGTTTCAGATCCTCTGTTTCTCGCCCTCTGTTTCATTCCCTCTGTTTCGCGCCCTCTGTTTCGCGCCATCTGTTTCTCGCCCTCTGTTTCGGCCCCTCTGTTTCAGACCCTCTGTTTCAGACCCTCTGTTTCAGCCCCTCTGTTTCAGACCCTCTTTTTCAGACCCTCTGTTTCTCGCCCTCTGTATGTCGCCCTCTGTTTCGCGCCATCTGTTTCTCGCCCTCTGTTTCGGCCCCTCTGTTTCAGACCCTCTGTTTCAGACCCTCTGTTTCAGCCCCTCTGTTTCAGACCCTCTTTTTCAGACCCTCTGTTTCTCGCCCTCTGTTTCGCGCCCTCTGTTTCAGACCCTCTGTTTCTGCCCCTCTGTTTCCCACCCTCTGTTTCCGTCCCTCTGTTTCGCGCCCTCTGTTTCGCACCCTCTGTTTCAGACCCTCTGTTTCAGACCCTCTGTTTCTCGCCCTCTGTTTCGCGCCCTCTGTTTCATACCCTCTGTTTCAGACCCTCTGTTTCTCGCCCTCTGTTTCAGACACTCTGTTTCAGACCCTCTGTTTCAGACCCTCTGTTTCAGACACTCTGTTTCTCGCCCACTGTTTCGCGCCCTCTGTTTCAGACCCTCTGTTTCTCGCCCTCTGTTTCTCGCCCTCTGTTTCAGACCCTCTGTTTCAGACCCTCTGTTTCTCGCCCTCTGTTTCGCGCCCTCTGTTTCGCGCCCTCTGTTTCGCGCCCTCTGTTTCAGACCCTCTGTTTCGGGCCCTCTGTTTCTCGCCCTCTGCTTCGGCCCCTCTGTTTCGCGCACTCTGTTTCAGACCCTCTGTTTCAGACCCCCTGTTTCTCGCCCTCTGTTTCAGCCCCTCTGTTTCAGACCCTCCGTTTCGCGCCCTCGGTTTCGCGCCCTTTGTTTCGCGCCCTCTGTTTCAGACCCTCTGTTTCAGCCCCTCTGTTTCAGCCCCTCTGTTTCAGCCCCTCTGTTTCTCGCCCTCTGTTTTGCGCCCTCTGTTTCAGACCCTCTGTTTCAGCCCCTCTGTTTCTCGCCCTCTGATTCAGCCCCTCTGTTTCGGACCCTCTGTTTCAGACCCTCTGTTTCTCGACCTCTGTTTCATGCCCTCTGTTTCTCGCCCTCTGTTTCGAGCCCTCTGTTTCGGCCCCTAAGTTTCCCGCCCTCTGTTTCGCGCCCTCTGTTTCGCGCCCTCTGTTTCAGACCCTCTGTTTCGGCCCCTCTGTTTCCCACCCTCTGTTTCGGTCCCTCTGTTTCGCGCCCTCTGTTTCGCACCCTCTGTTTCAGACCCTCTATTTCAGACCCTCTGTTTCTCGCCCTCTGTTTCTCGCCCTCTGTTTCAGACCCTCTGTTTCAGACCCTCTGTTTCTCGCCCTCTGTTTCGCGCCCTCTGTTTCAGACCCTCTGTTTCTCGCCCTCTGTTTCTCGCCCTCTGTTTCAGACCCTCTGTTTCAGACCCTCTGTTTCTCGCCCTCTGTTTCGCGCCCTCTGTTTCGCGCCCTCTGTTTCAGACCCTCTGTTTCGGGCCCTCTATTTCTCGCCCTCTGCTTCGGCCCCTCTGTTTCGCGCCCTCTGTTTCAGACCCTCTCTATCAGACCCCCTGTTTCTCGCCCTCTGTTTCAGCCCCTCTGTTTCAGACCCTCTGCTTCAGACCCTCTGTTTCTCGCCCTCTGTTTCGCGCCCTCTGTTTCAGACCGTCTGTTTCAGACCCTCTGTTTCTCGCCCTCTGTTTCTCGCCCTCTGTTTCAGACCCTCTGTTTCAGACCCTCTGTTTCAGACCCTCTGTTTCATACCCTCTGTTTCTCGCCCTCTGTTTCGCGCCCTCTGTTTCAGACCCTCTGTTTCAGCCCCTCTGTTTCAGCCCCTCTGTTTCAGCCCCTCTGTTTCAGACCCTCTGTTTCTCGCCCTCTGTTTCGGCCCCTCTGTATCTCGCCCTCTGTTTCGCGACCTCTGTTTCGCGCCCTCTGTTTCAGACCCTCTGTTTCGGCCCCTCTGTTTCCCACCCTCTGTTTCGGTCCCTCTGTTTCGCGCCCTCTGTTTCGCACCCTCTGTTTCAGACCCTCTGTTTCAGACCCTCTGTTTCTCGCCCTCTGTTTCTCGCCCTCTGTTTCAGACCCTCTGTTTCAGACCCTCTGTTTCTCGCCCACTGTTTCGCGCCCTCTGTTTCGCACCCTCTGTTTCAGACCCTCTGTTTCGGCCCATCTGTTTCCCGGCCTCTGTTTCGCGCCCTCTGTTTCGCGCCCTCTGTTTCAGACACTCTGTTTCGGCCCCTCTGTTTCCCACCCTCTGTTTCGGCCCCTCTGTTTCGCGCCCTCTGTTTCGCGCCCTCTGTTTCAGTCCCTCTGTTTCAGACCCTCTGTTTCTCGCCCTCTGTTTCTCGCCCTCTGTTTCAGACCCTCTGTTTCAGACCCTCAGTTTCAGACCCTCTCTTTCAGACCCTCTGTTTCTCGCCCTCTGTTTTGCGCCCTCTGTTTCTCGCCCTCTGTTTCAGACCCTCTGTTTCTCGCCCTCTGTTTCTCGCCCTCTGTTTCGCGCCCTCTATTTGAGACCCTCTGTTTCAGACCCTCTGTTTCTCGCCCTCTGTTTCTCGCCCTCTGTTTCAGACCCTCTGTTTCAGACCCTCTGTTTCTCGCCCTCTGTTTCATGCCCTCTGTTTCTCGCCCTCTGTTTCGAGCCCTCTGTTTCGGCCCCTCAGTTTCCCACCCTCTGTTTCGCGCCCTCTGTTTCGCGCCCTCTGTTTCAGACCCTCTGTTTCGGCCCCTCTGTTTCCCACCCTCTGTTTCGGTCCCTCTGTTTCGCGCCCTCTGTTTCGCACCCTCTGTTTCAGACCCTCTGTTTCAGACCCTCTGTTTCTCGCCCTCTGTTTCTCGCCCTCTGTTTCAGACCCTCTGTTTCAGACCCTCTGTTTCTCGCCCACTGTTTCGCGCCCTCTGTTTCGCACCCTCTGTTTCAGACCCTCTGTTGCGTCCCATCTGTTTCCCGGCCTCTGTTTCGCGCCCTCTGTTTCGCGCCCTCTGTTTCAGACACTCTGTTTCGGCCCCTCTGTTTCCCACCCTCTGTTTCGGCCCCTCTGTTTCGCGCCCTCTGTTTCGCGCCCTCTGTTTCAGTCCCTCTGTTTCAGACCCTCTGTTTCTCGCCCTCTGTTTCTCGCCCTCTGTTTCAGACCCTCTGTTTCAGACCCTCTGTTTCAGACCCTCTCTTTCAGACCCTCTGTTTCTCGCCCTCTGTTTTGCGCCCTCTGTTTCTCGCCCTCTGTTTCAGACCCTCTGTTTCTCGCCCTCTGTTTCTCGCCCTCTGTTTCGCGCCCTCTATTTGAGACCCTCTGTTTCAGACCCTCTGTTTCTCGCCCTCTGATTCTCGCCCTCTGTTTCAGACCCTCTGTTTCAGACCCTCTGTTTCTCGCCCTCTGTTTCGCGCCCTCTGTTTCGCGCCCTCTTTTTCAGACCCTCTGTTTCGGCCCCTCTGTTTCCCACGCTCTGTTTCGGCCCCTCTGTTTCGCGCCCTCTGTTTCGCGCCCTCTGTTTCAGTCCCTCTGTTTCAGACCCTTTGTTTCTCGCCCTCTGTTTCAGACCCTCTGTTTCAGCCCCTCTGTTTCGGACCCTCTTTTTCAGACCCTCTGTTTCTCGCCCTCTGTTTCGCGCCCTCTGTTTCAGACCCTCTGTTTCGGCCCCTCTGTTTCCCACCCTCTGTTTCCGTCCCTCTGTTTCGCGCCCTCTGTTTCGCACCCTCTGTTTCAGACCCTCTGTTTCAGACCCTCTGTTTCTCGCCCTCTGTTTCGCGCCCTCTGTTTCAGACCCTCTGTTTCTCGCCCTCTGTTTCTCGCCCTCTGTTTCAGACCCTCTGTTTCAGACCCTCTGTTTCTCGCCCTCTGTTTCGCGCCCTCTGTTTCGCGCCCTCTGTTTCGCGCCCTCTGTTTCAGACCCCCTGTTTCTCGCCCTCTGTTTCAGCCCCTCTGTTTCAGACCCTCTGTTTCGCGCCCTCGGTTTCGCGCCCTTTGTTTCGCGCCCTCTGTTTCAGACCCTCTGTTTCAGCCCCTCTGTTTCAGCCCCTCTGTTTCAGACCCTCTGTTTCTCGCCCTCTGTTTTGCGCCCTCTGTTTCAGACCCTCTGTTTCAGCCCCTCTGTTTCTCGCCCTCTGATTCAGCCCCTCTGTTTCGGACCCTCTGTTTCAGACCCTCTGTTTCTCGACCTCTGTTTCATGCCCTCTGTTTCTCGCCCTCTGTTTCGAGCCCTCTGTTTCGGCCCCTAAGTTTCCCGCCCTCTGTATCTCGCCCTCTGTTTCGCGCCCTCTGTTTCAGACCCTCTGTTTCGGCCCCTCTGTTTCCCACCCTCTGTTTCGGTCCCTCTGTTTCGCGCCCTCTGTTTCGCACCCTCTGTTTCAGACCCTCTATTTCAGACCCTCTGTTTCTCGCCCTCTGTTTCTCGCCCTCTGTTTCAGACCCTCTGTTTCAGACCCTCTGTTTCTCGCCCTCTGTTTCGCGCCATCTGTTTCAGACCCTCTGTTTCTCGCCCTCTGTTTCTCGCCCTCTGTTTCAGACCCTCTGTTTCAGACCCTCTGTTTCTCGCCCTCTGTTTCGCGCCCTCTGTTTCGCGCCCTCTGTTTCGCGCCCTCTGTTTCAGACCCTCTGTTTCGGGCCCTCTGTTTCTCGCCCTCTGCTTCGGCCCCTCTGTTTAGCGCCCTCTGTTTCAGACCCTCTGTATCAGACCCCCTGTTTCTCGCCCTCTGTTTCAGCCCCTCTGTTTCAGACCCTCTGCTTCAGACCCTCTGTTTCTCGCCCTCTGTTTCGCGCCCTCTGTTTCAGACCGTCTGTTTCAGACACTCTGTTTCTCGCCCTCTGTTTCTCGCCCTCTGTTTCAGACCCTCTGTTTCAGACCCTCTGTTTCAGACCCTCTGTTTCATACCCTCTGTTTCTCGCCCTCTGTTTCGCGCCCTCTGTTTCGCGCCCTCTGTTTCAGACCCTCTGTTTCAGCCCCTCTGTTTCAGCCCCTCTGTTTCAGCCCCTCTGTTTCAGACCCTCTGTTTCTCGCCCTCTGTTTCGGCCCCTCTGTATCTCGCCCTCTGTTTCGCGCCCTCTGTTTCGCGCCCTCTGTTTCAGACCTTCTGTTTCGGCCCCTCTGTTTCCCACCCTCTGTTTCGGTCCCTCTGTTTCGCGCCCTCTGTTTCGCACCCTCTGTTTCAGACCCTCTGTTTCAGACCCTCTGTTACTCGCCCTCTGTTTCGGCCCCTCTGTTTCGCGCCCTCTGTTTCAGACCCTCTGTTTCAGACACTCTGTTTCAGACCCTCTGTCTCAGACCCTCTGTTTCAGACCCTCTGTTTCTCGCCCTCTGTTTCGCACCCTCTGTATCAAACCCTCTGTTTCTCGCCCTCTGTTTCTCGCCCTCTGTTTCAGCCCCTCTGTTACTGACCCGCTGTTTCTCGCCCTCTGTTTCGCGCCATCTGTTTCTCGCCCTCTGTTTCGGCCCCTCTGTTTCAGACCCTCTGTTTCAGACCCTCTGTTTCAGCCCCTCTGTTTCAGACCCTCTGTTTCAGACCCTCTGTTTCTCGCCCTCTGGTTCTCGCCCTCTGTTTCGGCCCCTCTGTTTCTCCCCCTCTGTTTCGGCCCCTCTGTTTCGCGCCCTCTGTTTCAGACCCTCTGTTTCAGACCCTCTGTTTCTTGCCCTCTGTTTCGCGCCCTCTGTTTCCGCCCTCTGTTTCAGACCCTCTGTTTCGGCCCCTCAGTTTCCCGCCCTCTGTTTCGGCCCCTCTGTTTCAGACCCTCTGTTTCAGACCCTCTGTTTCAGACCCTCTGTTTCATACCCTCTGTTTCTCGCCCTCTGTTTCGACCCCTCTGTTTCTCGCCCTCTGTTTCGGCCCCTCTGTTTTGCGCCCTCTGTTTCAGACCCTCTGCTTCAGACCCTCTGTTTCTCGCCCTCTGTTTCGCACCCTCTGTTTCAGACCGTCTGTTTCAGACCCTCTGTTTCTCGCCCTCTGTTTCTCGCCCTCTGTTTCAGACCCTCTGTTTCAGACCCTCTGTTTCAGACCCTCTGTTTCATACCCTCTGTTTCTCGCCCTCTGTTTCGCGCCCTCTGTTTCAGACCCTCTGTTTCAGACCCTCTGTTTCTCGCCCTCTGTTTCGTCCCCTCTGTTTCTCGCCCTCTGTTTCGCGCCCTCTGTTTCGCACCCTCTGTTTCCCACCCTCTGTTTCGGCCCCTCTGTTTCGCGCCCTCTGTTTCGCGCCCTCTGTTTCAGTCCCTCTGTTTCAGACCCTCTGTTTCTCGCCCTCTGTTTCTCGCCCTCTGTTTCAGACCCTCTGTTTCAGACCCTCTGTTTCAGACCCTCTCTTTCAGACCCTCTGTTTCTCGCCCTCTGTTTTGCGCCCTCTGTTTCTCGCCCTCTGTTTCAGACCCTCTGTTTCTCGCCCTCTGTTTCTCGCCCTCTGTTTCGCGCCCTCTATTTGAGACCCTCTGTTTCAGACCCTCTGTTTCTCGCCCTCTGTTTCTCGCCCTCTGTTTCAGACCCTCTGTTTCAGACCCTCTGTTTCTCGCCCTCTGTTTCGCGCCCTCTGTTTCGCGCCCTCTGTTTCGCGCCCTCTTTTTCAGACCCTCTGTTTCGGCACCTCTGTTTCCCACCCTCTGTTTCGGCCCCTCTGTTTCACGCCCTCTGTTTCCCACCCTCTGTTTCGGCCCCTCTGTTTCGCGCCCTCTGTTTCAGACCATCTGTTTCAGACCCTCTGTTTCTCGCCCTCTGTTTCGCGCCCTCTGTTTCGCGCCCTCTTTTTCAGACCCTCTGTTTCGGCCCCTCTGTTTCCCACCCTCTGTTTCGGCCCCTCTGTTTCGCGCCCTCTGTTTCGCGCCCTCTGTTTCAGTCCCTCTGTTTCAGAACCTCTGTTTCTCGCCCTCTGTTTCTCGCACTCTGTTTCAGACCCTCTGTTTCAGACCCTCTGTTTCAGACCCTCTGTTTCAGACCCTCTGTTTCTCGCCCTCTGTTTCGCGCCCTCTATTTGAGACCCTCTGTGTCAGACCCTCTGTTTCTCGCCCTCTGTTTCTCGCCCTCTGTTTCAGACCCTCTGTTTCAGACCCTCTGTTTCTCGGCCTCTGTTTCGCGCCCTCTGTTTCTCGCCCTCTGTTTCAGACCCTCTGTTTCTCGCCCTCTGTTTCTCGCCCTCTGTTTCAGACCCTCTGTTTCAGACCCTCTGTTTCTCGCCCTCTGTTTCGCGCCCTCTGTTTCGCGCCCTCTTTTTCAGACCCTCTGTTTCGGCCCCTCTGTTTCCCACCCTCTGTTTCGGCCCCTCTGTTTCGCGCCCTCTGTTTCGCGCCCTCTGTTTCAGTCCCTCTGTTTCAGACCCTCTGTTTCTCGCCCTCTGTTTCTCGCCCTCTGTTTCAGAGCCTCTGTTTCAGACCCCCTGTTTCAGACCCTCTGTTTCAGACACTCTGTTTCTCGCCCTCTGTTTCGCGCCCTCTATTTGAGACCCTCTGTTTCAGACCCTCTGTTTCTCGCCCTCTCTTTCTCGCCCCCTGTTTCAGACCCTCTGTTTCAGACCCTCTGTTTCTCGGCCTCTGTTTCGCGCCCTCTGTTTCAGACCCTCTGTTTCAGACCCTCTGTTTCTCGCCCTCTGTTTCTCGCCCTCTGTTTCAGACCCTCTGTTTCAGACCCTCTGTTTCAGACCCTCTGTTTCTCGCCCTCTGTTTCGCGCCCTCTGTTTCGCACCCTCTGTTTCAGACCCTCTGTTTCGGCCCATCTGTTTCCCGCCCTCTGTTTCGCGCGCTCTGTTTCGCGCCCTCTGTTTCAGACCCTCTGTTTCGGCCCCTCTGTTTCCCACCCTCTGTTTCGGCCCCTCTGTTTCTCGCCCTCTGTTTCGCGCACTTTGTTTCAGTCCCTCTGTTTCAGACCCTCTGTTTCTCGCCCTCTGTTTCTCGCCCTCTGTTTCAGACCCTCTGTTTCAGACCCTCTGTTTCAGACCCTCTGTTTCTCGCCCTCTGTTTCGCGCCCTCTGTTTCTCGCCCTCTGTTTCAGACCCTCTGTTTCTCGCCCTCTGTTTCTCGCCCTCTGTATCAGACCCTCTGTTTCAGACCCTCTGTTTCAGACCCTCTGTTTCTCGCCCTCTGTTTCGCGCCCTCTGTTTCTCGCCCTCTGTTTCAGACCCTCTGTTTCAGACCCTCTGTTTCTCGCCCTCTGTTTCGCGCCCTCTATTTCGCGCCCTCTGTTTCGCGCCATCTGTTTCTCGCCCTCTGTTTCGGCACCACTGTTTCAGACCCTCTGTTTCAGTCCCTCTGTTTCAGCCCCTCTGTTTCAGAACCTCTTTTTCAGACCCTCTGTTTCTCGACCTCTGTTTCTCGCCCTCTGTTTCGCGCCATCTGTTTCTCGCCCTCTGTTTTGGCCCCTCTGTTTCAGACCCTCTGTTTCAGACCCTTTGTTTCAGCCCCTCTGTTTCAGACCCTCTTTTTCAGACCCTCAGTTTCTCGCCCTCTGTTTCGCGCCCTCTGTTTCAGACCATCTGATTCGGCCCCTCTGTTTCCCACCCTCTGTTTCCTTCCCTCTGTTTCGCGCCCTCTGTTTCGCACCCTCTGTTTCAGACCCTCTGTTTCAGACCGTCTGTTTGTCGCCCTCTGTTTCGCGCCCTCTGTTTCAGACCCTCTGTTTCAGACCCTCTGTTTCTCGCCCTCTGTTTCAGACCCTCTGTTTCAGACCCTCTGTTTCGGCCCATCTGTTTCCCGCCCTCTGTTTCGCGCCCTCTGTTTCGCGCCCTCTGTTTCAGACCCTCTGTTTCGGCCCCTCTGTTTCCCACCCTCTGTTTCGGCCCCTCTGTTTCTCGCCCTCTGTTTCGCGCCCTCTGTTTCAGTCCCTCTGTTTCAGACCCTCTGTTTCTCGCCCTCTGTTTCAGACCCTCTGTTTCAGACCCTCTGTTTCAGACCCTCTTTTTCAGACCCTCTGTTTCTCGCCCTCTGTTTCTCGCCCTCTGTTTCAGACCCTCTGTTTCAGACCCTCTGTTTCTCGCCCTCTTTTTCGCGCCCTCTGTTTCGCGCCCTCTGTTTCGCGCCCTCTTTTTCAGACCCTCTGTTTCGGCCCCTCTGTTTCCCACCCTCTGTTTCGGTCCCTCTGTTTCGCGCCCTCTGTTTCGCACCCTCTGTTTCAGACCCTCTGTTTCAGACCCTCTGTTTCTCTCCCTCTGTTTCTCGCCCTCTGTTTCAGACCCTCTGTTTCAGACCCTCTGTTTCAGACCCTCTGTTTCTCGCCCTCTGTTTCGCGCCCTCTGTTTCGCACCCTCTGTTTCAGACCCTCTGTTTCGGCCCATCTGTTTCCCGCCCTCTGTTTCGCGCCCTCTGTTTCGCGCCCTCTGTTTCAGACCCTCTGTTTCGGCCCCTCTGTTTCCCACCCTCTGTTTCGGCCCCTCTGATTCTCGCCATCTGTTTCGCGCCCTCTGTTTCAGTCCCTCTGTTTCAGATCCTCTGTTTCTCGCCCTCTGTTTCTCGCCCTCTGTTTCAGACCCTCTGTTTCAGACCCTCTGTTTCAGACCCTCTGTTTCGGCCCATCTGTTTCCCGCCCTCTGTTTCGCGCCCTCTGTTTCGCGCCCTCTGTTTCAGACCCTCTGTTTCGGCCCCTCTGTTTCCCACCCTCTGTTTCGGCCCCTCTGTTTTTCGCCCTCTGTTTCGCGCCCTCTGTTTCAGTCCCTCTGTTTCAGACCCTCTGTTTCTCGCCCTCTGTTTCTCGCCCTCTGTTTCAGACCCTCTGTTTCAGACCCTCTGTTTCAGACCCTCTGTTTCTCGCCCTCTGTTTCGCGCCCTCTGTTTCTCGCCCTCTGTTTCAGACCCTCTGTTTCTCGCCCTCTGTTTCTCGCCCTCTGTATCAGACCCTCTGTGTCAGACCCTCTGTTTCAGATCCTCTGTTTCTCGCCCTCTGTTTCGCGCCCTCTATTTGAGACCCTCTGTTTCAGACCCTCTGTTTCTCGCCCTCTGTTTCTCGCCCTCTGTTTCAGACCCTCTGTTTCTCGCCCTCTTTTTCGCGCCCTCTGTTTCGCGCCCTCTGTTTCGCGGCCTCTTTTTCAGTCCCTCTGTTTCGGCCCCTCTGTTTCCCACCCTCTGTTTCGGTCCCTCTGTTTCGCGCCCTCTGTTTCGCACCCTCTGTTTCAGACCCTCTGTCTGAGACCCTCTGTTTCTCGCCCTCTGTTTCTCGCCCTCTGTTTCAGACCCTCTGTTTCAGACCCTCTGTTTTAGACCCTCTGTTTCTCGCCCTCTGTTTCGCGCCCTCCGTTTCGCACCCTCTGTTTCAGACCCTCTGTTTCGGCCCATCTGTTTCCCGCCCTCTGTTTCGCGCCCTCTGTTTCGCGCCCTCTGTTTCAGACCCTCTGTTTCGGCCCCTCTGTTTCCCACCCTCTGTTTCGGCCCCTCTGTTTCTCGCCCTCTGTTTCGCACCCTCTGTTTCAGTCCCTCTGTTTCAGACCCTCTGTTTCTCGCCCTCTGTTTCTCGCCCTCTGTTTCAGACCCTCTGTTTCACACCCTCTGTTTCAGACCCTCTGTTTCTCGCCCTCTGTTTCGCGCCCTCTGTTTCTCGCCCTCTGTTTCAGACCCTCTGTTTCTCGCCCTCTGTTTCTCGCCCTCTGTATCAGACCCTCTGTTTCAGACCCTCTGTTTCTCGCCCTCTGTTTCGCGCCCTCTGTTTCTCGCCCTCTGTTTCAGACCCTCTGTTTCAGACCCTCTGTATCTCGCCCTCTGTTTCGCGCCCTCTGTTTCGCGCCCTCTGTTTCGCGCCATCTGTTTCTCGCCCTCTGTTTCGGCCCCTCTGTTTCAGACCCTCTGTTTCAGACCCTCTGTTTCAGCCCCTCTGTTTCAGACCCTCTTTTTCAGACACTCTGTTTCAGACCCTCTGTTTCTCGCCCTCTGTTTCGCGCCATCTGTTTCTCGCCCTCTGTTTCGGCCCCTCTGTTTCAGACCCTCTGTTTCAGACCCTCTGTTTCAGCCCCTCTGTTTCAGACCCTTTTTTCAGACCCTCTGTTTCTCGCCCTCTGTTTCGCGCCCTCTGTTTCAGAACCTCTGTTTCGGCCCCTCTGTTTCCCACCCTCTGTTTCCGTCCCTCTGTTTCGCGCCCTCTGTTTCGCACCCTCTGTTTCAGACCCTCTGTTTCAGACCCTCTGTTTCTCGCCCTCTGTTTCGCGCCCTCTGCTTCAGACCCTCTGTTTCAGACCCTCTGTTTCTCGCCCTCTGTTTCAGACACTCTGTTTCAGACCCTCTGTTTCAGACACTCTGTTTCTCACCCTCTGTTTCGCGCCCTCTGTTTCAGACCCTCTGTTTCTCGCCCTCTGTTTCTCGCCCTCTGTTTCTCGCCCTCTGTTTCAGACCCTCTGTTTCAGACCCTCTGTTTCTCGCCCTCTGTTTCGCGCCCTCTGTTTCGCGCCCGCTGTTTCAGACCCTCTGTTTCGGGCCCTCTGTTTCTCGCCCTCTGCTTCGGCCCCTCTGTTTCGCGCCCTCTGTTTCAGACCCTCTGTTTCAGACCCCCTGTTTCTCGCCCTCTGTTTCAGCCCCTCTGTTTCAGACCCTCTGTTTCGCGCCCTCTGTTTCGCGCCTTTTGTTTCGCGCCCTCTGTTTCAGACCCTCTGTTTCAGCCCCTCTGTTTCAGCCCCTCTGTTTCAGACCCTCTGTTTCAGACCCCCTGTTTCTCGCCCTCTGTTTCAGCCCCTCTGTTTCAGACCCTCTGTTTCTCGCCCTCTGTTTTGCGCCCTCTGTTTCAGACCCTCTGTTTCAGCCCCTCTGTTTCAGACCCTCTGATTCAGCCCCTCTGTTTCGGACCCTCTGTTTCAGACCCTCTGTTTCTCGCCCTCTGTTTCATTCCCTCTGTTTCGCGCCCTCTGTTTCGCGCCATCTGTTTCTCGCCCTCTGTTTCGGCCCCTCTGTTTCAGATCCTCTGTTTCAGACCCTCTGTTTCAGCCCCTCTGTTTCAGACCCTCTTTTTCAGACCCTCTGTTTCTCGCCCTCTGTTTCTCGCCCTCTGTTTCGCGCCATCTGTTTCTCTCCCTCTGTTTCGGCCCCTCTGTTTCAGACCCTCTGTTTCAGACCCTCTGTTTCAGCCCCTCTGTTTCAGACCCTCTTTTTCAGACCCTCTGTTTCTCGCCCTCTGTTTCGCGCCCTCTGTTTCAGACCCTCTGTTTCGGCCCCTCTGTTTCCCACCCTCTGTTTCCGTCCCTCTGTTTCGCGCCCTCTGTTTCACACCCTCTGTTTCAGACCCTCTGTTTCAGACCCTCTGTTTCTCGCCCTCTGTTTCGCGCCCTCTGTTTCAGACCCTCTGTTTCAGACCCTCTGTTTCTCGCCCTCTGTTTCAGACACTCTGTTTCAGACCCTCTGTTTCAGACCCTCTGTTTCAGACACTCTGTTTCTCGCCCACTGTTTCGCGCCCTCTGTTTCAGACCCTCTGTTTCTCGCCCTCTGTTTCTCGCCCTCTGTTTCAGACCCTCTGTTTCAGACCCACTGTTTCTCGCCCTCTGTTTCGCGCCCTCTGTTTCGCGCCCTCTGTTTCGCGCCCTCTGTTTCAGACCCTCTGTTTCGGGCCCTCTGTTTCTCGCCCTCTGCTTCGGCCCCTCTGTTTCGCGCCCTCTGTTTCAGACCCTCTGTTTCAGACCCCCTGTTTCTCGCCCTCTGTTTCAGCCCCTCTGTTTCAGACCCTCTGTTTCGCGCCCTCGGTTTCGCGCCCTTTGTTTCGCGCCCTCTGTTTCAGACCCTCTGTTTCAGCCCCTCTGTTTCAGCCCCTCTGTTTCAGACCCTCTGTTTCTCGCTCACTGTTTTGCGCCCTCTGTTTCAGACCCTCTGTTTCAGCCCCTCTGTTTTGCGCCCTCTGATTCAGCCCCTCTGTTTCAGACCCTCTGTTTCTCGCCCTCTGTTTCATGCCCTCTGTTTCGCGCCCTCTGTTTCGCGCCCTCTGTTTCAGACCCTCTGTTTCGGCCCCTCTGTTTCCCACCCTCTGTTTCGGTCCCTCTGTTTCGCGCCCTCTGTTTCGCACCCTCTGTTTCAGACCCTCTATTTCAGACCCTCTGTTTCTCGCCCTCTGTTTCTCGCCCTCTGTTTCAGACCCTCTGTTTCAGACCCTCTGTTTCTCGCCCTCTGTTTCGCGCCCTCTGTTTCAGACCCTCTGTTTCTCGCCCTCTGTTTCTCGCCCTCTGTTTCAGACCCTCTGTTTCAGACCCTCTGTTTCTCGCCCTCTGTTTCGCGCCCTCTGTTTCGCGCCCTCTGTTTTGCGCCCTCTGTTTCAGACCCTCTGTTTCGGGCCCTCTGTTTCTCGCCCTCTGCTTCGGCCCCTCTGTTTCGCGCCCTCTGTTTCAGACCCTCTGTATCAGACCCCCTGTTTCTCGCCCTCTGTTTCAGCCCCTCTGTTTCAGACCCTCTGCTTCAGACCCTCTGTTTCTCGCCCTCTGTTTCGCGCCCTCTGTTTCAGACCGTCTGTTTCAGACCCTCTGTTTCTCGCCCTCTGTTTCTCGCCCTCTGTTTCAGACCCTCTGTTTCAGACCCTCTGTTTCATACCCTCTGTTTCTCGCCCTCTGTTTCGCGCCCTCTGTTTCGCGCCCTCTGTTTCAGACCCTCTGTTTCAGCCCCTCTGTTTCAGCCCCTCTGTTTCAGCCCCTCTGTTTCAGACCCTCTGTTTCTCGCCCTCTGTTTCGGCCCCTCTGTATCTCGCCCTCTGTTTCAGACCCTCTGTTTCGGCCCATCTGTTTCCCGCCCTCTGTTTCGCGCCCTCTGTTTCGTGCCCTCTGTTTCAGACCCTCTGTTTCGACCCCTCTGTTTCCCACCCTCTGTTTCGGCCCCTCTGTTTCGCGCCCTCTGTTTCGCACCCTCTGTTTCAGACCCTCTGTTTCAGACCCTCTGTTTCTCGCCCTCTGTTTCTCGCCCTCTGTTTCAGACCCTCTGTTTCAGACCCTCTGTTTCTCGCCCACTGTTTCGCGCCCTCTGTTTCGCACCCTCTGTTTCAGACCCTCTGTTTCGGCCCATCTGTTTCCCGGCCTCTGTTTCGCGCCCTCTGTTTCGCGCCCTCTGTTTCAGACACTGTTTCTGCCCCTCTGTTTCCCACCCTCTGTTTCGGCCCCTCTGTTTCGCGCCCTCTGTTTCGCGCCCTCTGTTTCAGTCCCTCTGTTTCAGACCCTCTGTTTCTCGCCCTCTGTTTCTCGCCCTCTGTTTCAGACCCTCTGTTTCAGACCCTCTGTTTCAGACCCTCTCTTTCAGACCCTCTGTTTCTCGCCCTCTGTTTTGCGCCCTCTGTTTCTCGCCCTCTGTTTCAGACCCTCTGTTTCTCGCCCTCTGTTTCTCGCCCTCTGTTTCGCGCCCTCTATTTGAGACCCTCTGTTTCAGACCCTCTGTTTCTCGCCCTCTGTTTCTCGCCCTCTGTTTCAGACCCTCTGTTTCAGACCCTCTGTTTCTCGCCCTCTGTTTCATGCCCTCTGTTTCTCGCCCTCTGTTTCGAGCCCTCTGTTTCGGCCCCTCAGTTTCCCACCCTCTGTTTCGCGCCCTCTGTTTCGCGCCCTCTGTTTCAGACCCTCTGTTTCGGCCCCTCTGTTTCCCACCCTCTGTTTCGGTCCCTCTGTTTCGCGCCCTCTGTTTCGCACCCTCTGTTTCAGACCCTCTGTTTCAGACCCTCTGTTTCTCGCCCTCTGTTTCTCGCACTCTGTTTCAGACCCTCTGTTTCAGACCCTCTGTTTCTCGCCAACTGTTTCGCGCCCTCTGTTTCGCACCCTCTGTTTCAGACCCTCTGTTTAGGCCCATCTGTTTCCCGGCCTCTGTTTCGCGCCCTCTGTTTCGCGCCCTCTGTTTCAGACACTCTGTTTCGGGCCCTCTGTTTCCCACCATCTGTTTCGGCCCCTCTGTTTCGCGCCCTCTGTTTCGCGCCCTCTGTTTCAGTCCCTCTGTTTCAGACCCTCTGTTTCTCGCCCTCTGTTTCTCGCCCTCTGTTTCAGACCCTCTGTTTCAGACCCTCTGTTTCAGACCCTCTGTTTCAGACCCTCTGTTTCTCGCCCTCTGTTTTGCGCCCTCTGTTTCTCGCCCTCTGTTTCAGACCCTCTGTTTCTCGCCCTCTGTTTCTCGCCCTCTGTTTCGCGCCCTCTATTTGAGACCCTCTGTTTCAGACCCTCTGTTTCTCGCCCTCTGTTTCTCGCCCTCTGTTTCAGACCCTCTGTTTCAGACCCTCTGTTTCTCGCCCTCTGTTTCGCGCCCTCTGTTTCGCGCCCTCTTTTTCAGACCCTCTGTTTCGGCCCCTCAGTTTCCCACCCTCTGTTTCGGCCCATCTGTTTCGCGCCCTCTGTTTCGCGCCCTCTGTTTCAGTCCCTCTGTTTCAGACCCTCTGTTTCTCGCCCTCTGTTTCTCGCCCTCTGTTTCAGACCCTCTGTTTCAGCCCCTCTGTTTCAGACCCTCTTTTTCAGACCCTCTGTTTCTCGCCCTCTGTTTCGCGCCCTCTGTTTCGCGCCCTCTGTTTCAGACCCTCTGTTTCGGCCCCTCTGTTTCCCACCCTCTGTTTCGGTCCCTCTGTTTCGCGCCCTCTGTTTTGCACCCTCTGTTTCAGACCTTCTGTTTCAGACCCTCTGTTACTCGCCCTCTGTTTCTCGCCCTCTGTTTCAGACCCTCTGTTTCAGACCCTCTGTTTCTCGCCCACTGTTTCGCGCCCTCTGTTTCGCACCCTCTGTTTCAGACCCTCTGTTTCGGCCCATCTGTTTCCCGGCCTCTGTTTCGCGCCCTCTGTTTCGCGCCCTCTGTTTCAGACACTCTGTTTCTGCCCCTCTGTTTCCCACCCTCTGTTTCGGCCCCTCTGTTTCGCGCCCTCTGTTTCGCGCCCTCTGTTTCAGTCCCTCTGTTTCAGACCCTCTGTTTCTCGCCCTCTGTTTCTCGCCCTCTGTTTCAGACCCTCTGTTTCAGACCCTCTGTTTCAGACCCTCTCTTTCAGACCCTCTGTTTCTCGCCCTCTGTTTTGCGCCCTCTGTTTCTCGCCCTCTGTTTCAGACCCTCTGTTTCTCGCCCTCTGTTTCTGACCCTCTGTTTCTCGCCCTCTGTTTCTCGCCCTCTGTTTCGCGCCCTCTATTTGAGACCCTCTGTTTCAGACCCTCTGTTTCTCGCCCTCTGTTTCTCGCCCTCTGTTTCAGACCCTCTGTTTCAGACCCTCTGTTTCTCGCCCTCTGTTTCATGCCCTCTGTTTCTCGCCCTCCGTTTCGAGCCCTCTGTTTCGGCCCCTCAGTTTCCCACCCTCTGTTTCGCGCCCTCTGTTTCGCGCCCTCTGTTTCAGACCCTCTGTTTCGGCCCCTCTGTTTCCCACCCTCTGTTTCGGTCCCTCTGTTTCGCGCCCTCTGTTTCGCACCCTCTGTTTCAGACCCTCTGTTTCAGACCCTCTGTTTCTCGCCCTCTGTTTCTCGCCCTCTGTTTCAGACCCTCTGTTTCAGACCCTCTGTTTCTCGCCCACTGTTTCGCGCCCTCTGTTTCGCACCCTCTGTTTCAGACCCTCTGTTTCGGCCCATCTGTTTCCCGGCCTCTGTTTTGCGCCCTCTGTTTCGCGCCCTCTGTTTCAGACACTCTGTTTCGGCCCCTCTGTTTCCCACCCTCTGTTTCGGCCCCTCTGTTTCGCGCCCTCTGTTTCGCGCCCTCTGTTTCAGTCCCTCTGTTTCAGACCCTCTGTTTCTCGCCCTCTGTTTCTCGCCCTCTGTTTCAGACCCTCTGTTTCAGACCCTCTGTTTCAGACCCTCTCTTTCAGACCCTCTGTTTCTCGCCCTCTGTTTTGCGCCCTCTGTTTCTCGCCCTCTGTTTCAGACCCTCTGTTTCTCGCCCTCTGTTTCTCGCCCTCTGTTTCGCGCCCTCTATTTGAGACCCTCTGTTTCAGACCCTCTGTTTCTCGCCCTCTGTTTCTCGCCCTTTGTTTCAGACCCTCTGTTTCAGACCCTCTGTTTCTCGCCCTCTGTTTCGCGCCCTCTGTTTCGCGCCCTCTTTTTCAGACCCTCTGTTTCGGCCCCTCTGTTTCCCACCCTCTGTTTCGGCCCCTCTGTTTCGCGCCCTCTGTTTCGCGCCCTCTGTTTCAGTCCCTCTGTTTCAGACCCTCTGTTTCTCGCCCTCTGTTTCTCGCCCTCTGTTTCAGACCCTCTGTTTCAGCCCCTCTGTTTCAGACCCTCTTTTTCAGACCCTCTGTTTCTCGCCCTCTGTTTCGCGCCCTCTGTTTCAGACCCTCTGTTTCGGCCCCTCTGTTTCCCACCCTCTGTTTCCGTCCCTCTGTTTCGCGCCCTCTGTTTCGCACCCTCTGTTTCAGACCCTCTGTTTCAGACCCTCTGTTTCTCGCCCTCTGTTTCGCGCCCTCTGTTTCAGACCCTCTGTTTCAGACCCTCTGTTTCTCGCCCTCTGTTTCAGACGCTCTGTTTCAGACCCTCTGTTTCAGACCCTCTGTTTCAGACACTCTGTTTCTCGCCCACTGTTTCGCGCCCTCTGTTTCAGACCCTCTGTTTCGCGCCCTCTGTTTCGCGCCCTCTGTTTCGCGCCCTCTGTTTCAGACCCTCTGTTTCGGGCCCTCTGTTTCTCGCCCTCTGCTTCGGCCCCTCTGTTTCGCGCACTCTGTTTCAGACCCTCTGTTTCAGAACCCCTGTTTCTCGCCCTCTGTTTCAGCCCCTCTGTTTCAGACCCTCTGTTTCGCGCCCTCGGTTTCGCGCCCTTTGTTTCGCGCCCTCTGTTTCAGACCCTCTGTTTCTGCCCCTCTGTTTCAGCCCCTCTGTTTCAGACCCTCTGTTTCTCGCCCTCTGTTTTGCGCCCTCTGTTTCAGACCCTCTGTTTCAGCCCCTCTGTTTCTCGCCCACTGATTCAGCCCCTCTGTTTCGGACCCTCTGTTTCAGACCTTCTGTTTCTCGACCTCTGTTTCATGCCCTCTGTTTCTCGCCCTCTGTTTCGAGCCCTCTGTTTTGGCCCCTAAGTTTCCCGCCCTCTGTTTCGCGCCCTCTGTTTCGCGCCCTCTGTTTCAGACCCTCTGTTTCGGCCCCTCTGTTTCCCACCCTCTGTTTCGGTCCCTCTGTTTCGCGCCCTCTGTTTCGCACCCTCTGTTTCAGACCCTCTATTTCAGACCCTCTGTTTCTCGCCCTCTGTTTCTCGCCCTCTGTTTCAGACCCTCTGTTTCAGACCCTCTGTTTCTCGCCCTCTGTTTCGCGCCCTCTGTTTCAGACCCTCTGTTTCTCGCCCTCTGTTTCTCACCCTCTGTTTCAGACCCTCTGTTTCAGACCCTCTTTTTCTCGCCCTCTGTTTCGCGCCCTCTGTTTCGCGCCCTCTGTTTCGCGCCCTCTGTTTCAGACCCTCTGTTTCGGGCCCTCTGTTTCTCGCCCTCTGCTTCGGCCCCTCTGTTTCGCGTCCTCTGTTTCAGACCCTCTGTATCAGACCCCCTGTTTCTCGCCCTCTGTTTCAGCCCCTCTGTTTCAGACCCTCTGCTTCAGACCCTCTGTTTCTCGCCCTCTGTTTCGCGCCCTCTGTTTCAGACCGTCTGTTTCAGACCCTCTGTTTCTCGCCCTCTGTTTCTCGCCCTCTGTTTCAGACCCTCTGTTTCAGACCCTCTGTTTCAGACCCTGTTTCATACCCTCTGTTTCTCGCCCTCTGTTTCGCGCCCTCTGTTTCGCGCCCTCTGTTTCAGACCCTCTGTTTCAGCCCCTCTGTTTCAGCCCCTCTGTTTCAGCCCCTCTGTTTCAGACCCTCTGTTTCTCGCCCTCTGTTTCGGCCCCTCTGTTTCATACCCTCTGTTTCTCGCCCTCTGTTTCGCGCCCTCTGTTTCGCGCCCTCTGTTTCAGACCCTCTGTTTCAGCCCCTCTGTTTCAGCCCCTCTGTTTCAGCCCCTCTGTTTCAGACCCTCTGTTTCTCGCCCTCTGTTTCGGCCCCTCTGTATCTCGCCCTCTGTTTCGCGCCCTCTGTTTCGCACCCTCTGTTTCAGACCCTCTGTTTCGGCCCCTCTGTTTCCCACCCTCTGTTTCGGTCCCTCTGTTTCGCGCCCTCTGTTTCGCACCCTCTGTTTCAGACCCTCTGTTTCAGACCCTCTGTTTCTCGCCCTCTGTTTCTCGCCCTCTGTTTCAGACCCTCTGTTTCAGACCCTCTGTTTCTCGCCCACTGTTTCGCGCCCTCTGTTTCGCACCCTCTGTTTCAGACCCTCTGTTTCGGCCCATCTGTCTCCCGCCATCTGTTTCGCGCCCTCTGTTTCGCGCCCTCTGTTTCAGACACTCTGTTTCGGCCCCTCTGTTTCCCACCCTCTGTTTCGGCCCCTCTGTTTCGCGCCCTCTGTTTCACGCCCTCTGTTTCAGTCCCTCTGTTTCAGACCCTCTGTTTCTCGCCCTCTGTTTCTCGCCCTCTGTTTCAGACCCTCTGTTTCAGACCCTCTGTTTCAGACCCTCTCTTTCAGACCCTCTGTTTCTCGCCCTCTGTTTTGCGCTCTCTGTTTCTCGCCCTCTGTTTCAGACCCTCTGTTTCTCGCCCTCTGTTTCTCGCCCTCTGTTTCGCGCCCTCTATTTGAGACCCTCTGTTTCAGACCCTCTGTTTCTCGCCCTCTGTTTCTCGCCCTCTGTTTCAGACCCTCTGTTTCAGACCCTCTGTTTCTCGCCCTCTGTTTCATGCCCTCTGTTTCTCGCCCTCTGTTTCGAGCCCTCTGTTTCGGCCCCTCAGTTTCCCACCCTCTGTTTCGCGCTCTCTGTTTCGCGCCCTCTGTTTCAGACCCTCTGTTTCGGCCCCTCTGTTTCCCACCCTCTGTTTCGGTCCCTCTGTTTCGCGCCCTCTGTTTCGCACCCTCTGTTTCAGACCCTCTGTTTCAGACCCTCTGTTTCTCGCCCTCTGTTTCTCGCCCTCTGTTTCAGACCCTCTGTTTCAGACCCTCTGTTTCTCGCCCACTGTTTCGCGCCCTCTGTTTCGCACCCTCTGTTTCAGACCCTCTGTTTCGGCCCATCTGTTTCCCGGCCTCTGTTTCGCGCCCTCTGTTTCGCGCCCTCTGTTTCAGACACTCTGTTTCGGACCCTCTGTTTCCCACCCTCTGTTTCGGCCCCTCTGTTTCGCGCCCTCTGTTTCGCGCCCTCTGTTTCAGTCCCTCTGTTTCAGACCCTCTGTTTCTCGCCCTCTGTTTCTCGCCCTCTGTTTCAGACCCTCTGTTTCAGACCCTCTCTTTCAGACCCTCTGTTTCTCGCCCTCTGTTTTGCGCTCTCTGTTTCTCGCCCTCTGTTTCAGACCCTCTGTTTCTCGCCCTCTGTTTCTCGCCCTCTGTTTCGCGCCCTCTATTTGAGACCCTCTGTTTCAGACCCTCTGTTTCTCGCCCTCTGTTTCTCGCCCTCTGTTTCAGACCCTCTGTTTCAGACCCTCTGTTTCTCGCCCTCTGTTTCGCGCCCTCTGTTTCGCGCCCTCTTTTTCAGACCCTCTGTTTCGGCCCCTCTGTTTCCCACCCTCTGTTTCGGCCCCTCTGTTTCGCGCCCTCTGTTTCGCGCCCTCTGTTTCAGTCCCTCTGTTTCAGACCCTGTGTTTCTCGCCCTCTGTTTCTCGCCCTCTGTTTCAGAACCTCTGTTTCAGACCCTCTGTTTCAGACCCTCTGTTTCAGACCCTCTGTTTCTCGCCCTCTGTTTCGCGCCCTCTATTTGAGACCCTCTGTTTCAGACCCTCTGTTTCTCGCCCTCTGTTTCGCGCCCTCTGTTTCTCGCCCTCTGTTTCAGACCCTCTGTTTCTCGCCCTCTGTTTCTCGCCCTCTGTATCAGACCCTCTGTTTCAGACCCTCTGTTTCTCGCCCTCTGTTTCACGCCCTCTGTTTCTCGCCCTCTGTTTCAGACCCTCTGTTTCAGACCCTCTGTATCTCGCCCTCTGTTTCGCGCCCTCTGTATCAGACCCTCTGTTTCAGACCCTCTGTTTCAGACCCTCTGTTTCTCGCCCTCTGTTTCGCGCCCTCTGTTTCTCGCCCTCTGTTTCAGACCCTCTGTTTCAGACCCTCTGTTTCTCGGCCTCTGTTTCGCGCCCTCTTTTTCAGACCCTCTGTTTCGGCCCCTCTGTTTCCCACCCTCTGTTTCGGTCCCTCTGTTTCGCGCCCTCTGTTTCGCACCCTCTGTTTCAGACCCTCTGTTTCGGACCCTCTGTTTCTCGCCCTCTGTTTCTCGCCCTCTGTTTCAGACCCTCTGTTTCAGACCCTCTGTTTCAGACCCTCTGTTTCTCGCCCTCTGTTTCGCGCCCTCTGTTTCGCACCCTCTGTTTCAGACCCTCTGTTTCGGCCCATCTGTTACCCGCCCTCTGTTTCGCGCGCTCTGTTTCGCGCCCTCTGTTTCAGACCCTCTGTTTCGGCCCATCTGTTTCCCACCCTCTGTTTCGGCCCCTCTGTTTCTCGCCCTCTGTTTCGCGCACTCTGTTTCAGTCCCTCTGTTTCAGACCCTCTGTTTCTCGCCCTCTGTTTCTCGCCCTCTGTTTCAGACCCTCTGTTTCAGACCCTCTGTTTCAGACCCTCTGTTTCTCGCCCTCTGTTTCGCGCCCTCTGTTTCTCGCCCTCTGTTTCAGACCCTCTGTTTCTCGCCCTCTGTTTCTCGCCCTCTGTATCAGACCCTCTGTTTCAGACCCTCTGTTTCAGACCCTCTGTTTCTCGCCCTCTGTTTCGCGCCCTCTGTTTCTCGCCCTCTGTTTCAGATCCTCTGTTTCATTCCCTCTGTTTCTCGCCATCTGTTTCTCGCCCTCTGTTTCGCGCCCTCTGTTTCGCGCCATCTGTTTCTCGCCCTCTGTTTCGGCTCCACTGTTTCAGACCCTCTGTTTCAGACCCTCTGTTTCAGCCCCTCTGTTTCAGAACCTCTTTTTCAGACCCTCTGTTTCTCGCCCTCTGTTTCTCGCCCTCTGTTTCGCGCCATCTGTTTCTCGCCCTCTGTTTTGGCCCCTCTGTTTCAGACCATCTGTTTCAGACCCTCTGTTTCAACCCCTCTGTTTCAGACCCTCTTTTTCAGACCCTCTGTTTCTCGCCCTCTGTTTCGCGCCCTCTGTTTCAGACCCTCTGTTTCGGCCCCTCTGTTTCCCACCCTCTGTTTCCGTCCCTCTGTTTCGCGCCCTCTGTTTCGCACCCTCTGTTTCAGACCCTCTGTTTCAGACCGTCTGTTTGTCGCCCTCTGTTTCGCGCCCTCTGTTTCAGACCCTCTGTTTCAGACCCTCTGTTTCTCGCCCTCTGTTTCAGACCCTCTGTTTCAGACCCTCTGTTTCGGCCCATCTGTTTCCCGGCCTCTGTTTCGCGCCCTCTGTTTCGCGCCCTCTGTTTCAGACCCTCTGTTTCTCTCCCTCTGTTTCCCTCCCTCTGTTTCGGCCCCTCTGTTTCTCGCCCTCTGTTTCGCGGCCTCTGTTTCAGTCCCTCTGTTTCAGACCCTCTGTTTCTCGCCCTCTGTTTCTCGCCCTCTGTTTCAGACCCTCTGTTTCAGACCCTCTGTTTCAGACCCTCTGTTTCTCGCCCTCTGTTTCGCGCCCTGTTTCTCGCCCTCTGTTTCAGACCCTCTGTTTCTCGCCCTCTGTTTCTCGCCCTCTGTATCAGACCCTCTGTGTCAGACCCTCTGTTTCAGATCCTCTGTTTCTCGCCCTCTGTTTTGCGCTCGCTGTTTCTCGCCCTCTGTTTCAGACCCTCTGTTTCTCGCCCTCTGTTTCTCGCCCTCTGTTTCGCGCCCTCTATTTGAGACCCTCTGTTTCAGACCCTCTGTTTCTCGCCCTCTGTTTCTCGCCCTCTGTTTCAGACCCTCTGTTTCAGACCCTCTGTTTCTCGCCCTCTTTTTCGCGCCCTCTGTTTCGCGCCCTCTGTTTCGCGCCCTCTTTTTCAGACCCTCTGTTTTGGCCCCTCTGTTTCCCACCCTCTGTTTCGGTCCCTCTGTTTCGCGCCCTCTGTTTCGCACCCTCTGTTTCAGACCCTCTGTTTTAGACCCTCTGTTTCTCGCCCTCTGTTTCTCGCCCTCTGTTTCAGACCCTCTCTTTCAGACCCTCTGTTTCAGACCCTCTGTTTCTCGCCCTCTGTTTCGCGCCCTCTGTTTCGGCCCCTCTGTTTCCCACCCTCTGTTTCCGTCCCTCTGTTTCGCACCCTCTGTTTCTCACCCTCTGTTTCAGACCCTCTGTTTTAGACCCTCTGTTTCTCGCCCTCTGTTTCTCGCCCTCTGTTTCAGACCCTCTCTTTCAGACCCTCTGTTTCAGACCCTCTGTTTCGCGCCCTCTTTTTCAGACCCTCTGTTTCAGACGCTCTGTTTCAGACCCTCTGTTTCGCGCCCTCTGTTTCAGACCCTGTGTTTCAGACCCTCTGTTTCTCGCCCTCTGTTTCAGACCCTCTGTTTCAGACCCTCTGTTTCGGCCCATCTGTTTCCCGCCCTCTGTTTCGCGCCCTCTGTTTCGCGCCCTCTGTTTCTCTCCCTCTGTTTCCCTCCCTCTGTTTCGGCCCCTCTGTTTCTCGCCCTCTGTTTCGCGGCCTCTGTTTCAGTCCCTCTGTTTCAGACCCTCTGTTTCTCGCCCTCTGTTTCTCGCCCTCTGTTTCAGACCCTCTGTTTCAGACCCTCTGTTTCTCGCCCTCTGTTTCGCGCCCTGTTTATCGCCCTCTGTTTCAGACCCTCTGTTTCTCGCCCTCTGTTTCTCGCCCTCTGTATCAGACCCTCTGTGTCAGACCCTCTGTTTCAGATCCTCTGTTTCTCGCCCTCTGTTTTGCGCTCGCTGTTTCTCGCCCTCTGTTTCAGACCCTCTGTTTCTCGCCCTCTGTTTCTCGACCTCTGTTTCGCGCCCTCTATTTGAGACCCTCTGTTTCAGACCCTCTGTTTCTCGCCCTCTGTTTCTCGCCCTCTGTTTCTCGCCCTCTGTTTCAGACCCTCTGTTTCAGACCCTCTGTTTCTCGCCCTCTTTTTCGCGCCCTCTGTTTCGCGCCCTCTGTTTCGCGCCCTCTTTTTCAGACCCTCTGTTTCGGCCCCTCTGTTTCCCACCCTCTGTTTCGGTCCCTCTGTTTCGCGCCCTCTGTTTCGCACCCTCTGTTTCAGACGCTCTGTTTTAGACCCTCTGTTTCTCGCCCTCTGTTTCTCGCCCTCTGTTTCAGACCCTCTGTTTCAGACCCTCTGTTTCAGACCCTCTGTTTCTCGCCCTCTGTTTCGCGCCCTCTGTTTCGCACCCTCTGTTTCAGACCCTCTGTTTCGGCCCATCTGTTTCCCGCCCTCTGTTTCGCGCCCTCTGTTTCGCGCCCTCTGTTTCAGACCCTCTGTTTCGGCCCCTCTGTTTCCCACCCTCTGTTTCGGTCCCTCTGTTTCTCGCCCGCTGTTTCGCGCCCTCTGTTTCAGTCCCTCTGTTTCAGACCCTCTGTTTCTCGCCCTCTGTTTCTCGCCCTCTGTTTCAGACCCTCTGTTTCAGACCCTCTGTTTCAGACCCTCTGTTTCTCGCCCTCTGTTTCGCACCCTCTGTTTCTCGCCCTCTGTTTCAGACCCTCTGTTTCTCGCCCTCTGTTTCTCGCCCTCTGTATCAGACCCTCTGTTTCAGACCCTCTGTTTCTCGCCCTCTGTTTCGCGCCCTCTGTTTCTCGCCCTCTGTTTCAGACCCTCTGTTTCAGACCCTCTGTATCTCGCCCTCTGTTTCGCGCCCTCGGTTCCCGCCCTCTGTTTCGCGCCATCTGTTTCTCGCCCTCTGTTTCAGACCCTCTGTTTCAGACCCTCTGTTTCAGACCCTCTGTTTCAGCCCCTCTGTTTCAGACCCTCTTTTTCAGACCCTCTGTTTCTCGCCCTCTGTTTCTCGCCATCTGTTTCGCGCCATCTGTTTCTCGCCCTCTGTTTCGGCCCCTCTGTTTCAGACCCTCTGTTTCAGACCCTCTGTTTCAGCCCCTCTGTTTCAGACCCTCTTTTTCAGACCCTCTGTTTCTCGCCCTCGTTTCGCGCCCTCTGTTTCAGACCCTCTGTTTCGGCCCCACTGTTTCCCACCCTCTGTTTCCGTCCCTCTGTTTCGCGCCCTCTGTTTCGCACCCTCTGTTTCAGACCCTCTGTTTCAGACCCTCTGTTTCTCGCCCTCTGTTTCGTGCCCTCTGTTTCAGACCCTCTGTTTCAGACCCTCTGTTTCTCACCCTCTGTTTCAGACCCTCTGTTTCAGACCCTCTGTTTCAGACCCTCTGTTTCAGACCCTCTGTTTCTCGCCCTCTGTTTCGCGCCCTCTGTTTCAGACCCTCTGTTTCTCGCCCTTTGTTTCTCGCCCTCTGTTTCAGACCCTCTGTTTCAGACCCTCTGTTTCTCGCCCTCTGTTTCGCGCCCTCTGTTTCGCGCCCTCTGTTTCGCGCCCGCTGTTTCAGAGCCTCTGTTTCGGGCCCTCTGTTTCTCGCCCTCTGCTTCGGCCCCTCTGTTTCGCGCCCTCTGTTTCAGACCCTCTGTTTCAGACCCCCTGTTTCTCGCCCTCTGTTTCAGCCCCTCTGTTTCAGACCCTCTGTTTCGCGCCCTCTGTTTCGCGCCCTTTGTTTCGCGCCCTCTGTTTCAGACCCTCTGTTTCAGCCCCTCTGTTTCAGCCCCTCTGTTTCAGACCCTCTGTTTCTCGCCCTCTGTTTTGCGCCCTCTGTTTCAGACCCTCTGTTTCAGCCCCTCTGTTTCTCGCCCTCTGATTCAGCCCCTCTGTTTCGGACCCTCTGTTTCAGACCCTCTGTTTCTCGCCCTCTGTTTCATGCCCTCTGTTTCGCGCCCTCTGTTTCGCGCCATCTGTTTCTCGCCCTCTGTTTCAGCCCCTCTGTTTCAGACCCTCTGTTTCAGACCCTCTGTTTCAGCCCCTCTGTTTCAGACCCTCTTTTTCAGACCCTCTGTTTTTCGCCCTCTGTTTCTCGCCCTCTGTTTCGCGCCATCTGTTTCTCGCCCTCTGTTTCGGCCCCTCTGTTTCAGACCCTCTGTTTCAGACCCTCTGTTTCAGCCCCTCTGTTTCAGACCCTCTTTTTCAGACCCTCTGTTTCTCGCCCTCTGTTTCGCGCCCTCTGTTTCAGACCCTCTGTTTCGGCCCCTCTGTTTCCCACCCTCTGTTTCCGTCCCTCTGTTTCGCGCCCTCTATTTCGCACCCTCTGTTTCAGACCCTCTGTTTCAGACCCTCTGTTTGTCGCCCTCTGTTTCGCGCCCTCTGTTTCAGACCCTCTGTTTCAGACCCTCTGTTTCTCGCCCTCTGTTTCAGACACTCTGTTTCAGACCCTCTGTTTCAGACCCTCTGTTTCAGACACTCTGTTTCTCGCCCACTGTTTCGCGCCCTCTGTTTCAGACCCTCTGTTTCTCGCCCTCTGTTTCTCGCCCTCTGTTTCAGACCCTCTGTTTCAGACCCTCTGTTTCTCGCCCTCTGTTTCGCGCCCTCTGTTTCGCGCCCTCTGTTTCGCGCCCTCTGTTTCAGACCCTCTGTTTCGGGCCCTCTGTTTCTCGCCCTCTGCTTCGGCCCCTCTGTTTCGCGCCCTCTGTTTCAGACCCTCTGTTTCAGACCCTCTGTTTCGCGCCCTCGGTTTCGCTCCCTTTGTTTCGCGCCCTCTGTTTCAGACCCTCTGTTTCAGCCCCTCTGTTTCAGCCCCTTTGTTTCAAACCCTCTGTTTCTCACGCTCTGTTTTGCGCCCTCTGTTTCAGACCCTCTGTTTCAGCCCCTCTGTTTCTCGCCCTCTGATTCAGCCCCTCTGTTTCGGACCCTCTGTTTCAGACCCTCTGTTTCTCGCCCTCTGTTTCATGCCCTCTGTTTCTCGCCCTCTGTTTCGAGCCCTCTGTTTCGGCCCCTAAGTTTCCCGCCCTCTCTTTCGCGCCCTCTGTTTCGCGCCCTCTGTTTCAGACCCTCTGTTTCGGCCCCTCTGTTTCCCACCCTCTGTTTCGGTCCCTCTGTTTCGCGCCCTCTGTTTCGCACCCTCTGTTTCAGACCCTCTGTTTCAGACCCTCTGTTTCAGACCCTCTGTTTCTCACCCTCTGTTTCGCGCCCTCTGTTTCAGACCCTCTGTTTCTCGCCCTCTGTTTCTCGCCCTCTGTTTCAGACCCTCTGTTTCTCGCCCTCTGTTTCTCACCCTCTGTTTCGCGCCCTCTGTTTCGCGCCCTCTGTTTCAGACCCTCTGTTTCGGCCCCTCTGTTTCCCACCCTCTGTTTCGGTCCCTCTGTTTCTCGCCCGCTGTTTCGCGCCCTCTGTTTCAGTCCCTCTGTTTCAGACCCTCTGTTTCTCGCCCTCTGTTTCTCGCCCTCTGTTTCAGACCCTCTATTTCAGACCCTCTGTTTCAGACCCTCTGTTTCTCGCCCTCTGTTTCGCGCCCTCTGTTTCTCGCCCTCTGTTTCAGACCCTCTGTTTCTCGCCCTCTGTTTCTCGCCCTCTGTATCAGACCCTCTGTTTCAGACCCTCTGTTTCTCGCCCTCTGTTTCGCGCCCTCTGTTTCTCGCCCTCTGTTTCAGACCCTCTGTTTCAGACCCTCTGTATCTCGCCCTCTGTTTCGCGCCCTCGGTTCCCGCCCTCTGTTTCGCGCCATCTGTTTCTCGCCCTCTGTTTCAGACCCTCTGTTTCAGACCCTCTGTTTCAGACCCTCTGTTTCAGCCCCTCTGTTTCAGACCCTCTTTTTCAGACCCTCTGTTTCTCGCCCTCTGTTTCTCGCCATCTGTTTCGCGCCATCTGTTTCTCGCCCTCTGTTTCGGCCCCTCTGTTTCAGACCCTCTGTTTCAGACCCTCTGTTTCAGCCCCTCTGTTTCAGACCCTCTTTTTCAGACCCTCTGTTTCTCGCCCTCTGTTTCGCGCCCTCTGTTTCAGACCCTCTGTTTCGGCCCCACTGTTTCCCACCCTCTGTTTCCGTCCCTCTGTTTCGCGCCCTCTGTTTCGCACCCTCTGTTTCAGACGCTCTGTTTCAGACCCTCTGTTTCTCGCCCTCTGTTTCGTGCCCTCTGTTTCAGACCCTCTGTTTCAGACCCTCTGTTTCTCACCCTCTGTTTCAGACCCTCTGTTTCAGACCCTCTGTTTCAGACCCTCTGTTTCAGACCCTCTGTTTCTCGCCCTCTGTTTCGCGCCCTCTGTTTCAGACCCTCTGTTTCTCGCCCTTTGTTTCTCGCCCTCTGTTTCAGACCCTCTGTTTCAGACCCTCTGTTTCTCGCCCTCTGTTTCGCGCCCTCTGTTTCGCGCCCTCTGTTTCGCGCCCGCTGTTTCAGAGCCTCTGTTTCGGGCCCTCTGTTTCTCGCCCTCTGCTTCGGCCCCTCTGTTTCGCGCCCTCTGTTTCAGACCCTCTGTTCCAGACCCCCTGTTTCTCGCCCTCTGTTTCAGCCCCTCTGTTTCAGACCCTCTGTTTCGCGCCCTCTGTTTCGCGCCCTTTGTTTCGCGCCCTCTGTTTCAGACCCTCTGTTTCAGCCCCTCTGTTTCAGCCCCTCTGTTTCAGACCCTCTGTTTCTCGCCCTCTGTTTTGCGCCCTCTGTTTCAGACCCTCTGTTTCAGCCCCTCTGTTTCTCGCCCTCTGATTCAGCCCCTCTGTTTCGGACCCTCTGTTTCAGACCCTCTGTTTCTCGCCCTCTGTTTCATGCCCTCTGTTTCGCGCCCTCTGTTTCGCGCCATCTGTTTCTCGCCCTCTGTTTCGGCCCCTCTGTTTCAGACCCTCTGTTTCAGACCCTCTGTTTCAGCCCCTCTGTTTCAGACCCTCTTTTTCAGACCCTCTGTTTTTCGCCCTCTGTTTCTCGCCCTCTGTTTCGCGCCATCTGTTTCTCGCCCTCTGTTTCGGCCCCTCTGTTTCAGACCCTCTGTTTCAGACCCTCTGTTTCAGCCCCTCTGTTTCAGACCCTCTTTTTCAGACCCTCTGTTTCTCGCCCTCTGTTTCGCGCCCTCTGTTTCAGACCCTCTGTTTCGGCCCCTCTGTTTCCCACCCTCTGTTTCCGTCCCTCTGTTTCGCGCCCTCTATTTCGCACCCTCTGTTTCAGACCCTCTGTTTCAGACCCTCTGTTTGTCGCCCTCTGTTTCGCGCCCTCTGTTTCAGACCCTCTGTTTCAGACCCTCTGTTTCTCGCCCTCTGTTTCAGACACTCTGTTTCAGACCCTCTGTTTCAGACCCTCTGTTTCAGACACTCTGTTTCTCGCCCACTGTTTCGCGCCCTCTGTTTCAGACCCTCTGTTTCTCGACCTCTGTTTCTCGCCCTCTGTTTCAGACCCTCTGTTTCAGACCCTCTGTTTCTCGCCCTCTGTTTCGCGCGCTCTGTTTCGCGCCCTCTGTTTCGCGCCCTCTGTTTCAGACCCTCTGTTTCGGGCCCTCTGTTTCTCGCCCTCTGCTTCGGCCCCTCTGTTTCGCGCCCTCTGTTTCAGACCCTCTGTTTCAGACCCTCTGTTTCGCGCCCTCGGTTTCGCTCCCTTTATTTCGCGCCCTCTGTTTCAGACCCTCTGTTTCAGCCCCTCTGTTTCAGCCCCTTTGTTTCAAACCCTCTGTTTCTCACGCTCTGTTTTGCGCCCTCTGTTTCAGACCCTCTGTTTCAGCCCCTCTGTTTCTCGCCCTCTGATTCAGCCCCTCTGTTTCGGACCCTCTGTTTCAGACCCTCTGTTTCTCGCCCTCTGTTTCTCGCCCTCTGTTTCAGACCCTCTGTTTCTCGCCCTCTGTTTCTCACCCTCTGTTTCGCGCCCTCTGTTTCGCGCCCTCTGTTTCAGACCCTCTGTTTCGGGCCCTCTGTTTCTCGCCCTCTGCTTCGGCCCCGCTGTTTCGCGCCCTCTGTTTCAGACCCTCTGTTTCAGACCCCCTGTTTCTCGCCCTCTGTTTCAGCCCATCTGTTTCAGACCCTCTGTTTCAGACCCTCTGTTTCGCGCCCTTTGTTTCGCGCCCTTTGTTTCGCGCCCTCTGTTTCAGACCCTCTGTTTCAGCCCCTCTGTTTCAGCCCCTCTGTCTCAGACCCTCTGTTTCTCGCCCTCTGTTTTGCGCCCTCTGTTTCAGATCCTCTGTTTCAGCCCCTCTGTTTCTCGCCCTCTGATTCAGCCCCTCTGTTTCGGACCCTCTGTTTCAGACCCTCTGTTTCTCGCCCTCTGTTTCATGTCCTCTGTTTCGCGCCCTCTGTTTCGCGCCATCTGTTTCTCGCCCTCTGTTTCGGCCCCTCTGTTTCAGACCCTCTGTTTCAGACCCTCTGTTTCAGCCCCTCTGTTTCAGACCCTCTTTTTCAGACCCTCTGTTTCCCGCCCTCTGTTTCGCGCCCTCTGTTTCGCGCCCTCTGTTTCAGACCCTCTGTTTCGGCCCCTCTGTTTCAGACCCTCTGTTTCGGTCCCTCTGTTTCGCGCCCTCTGTTTCGCACCCTCTGTTTCAGACCCTCTGTTTCAGACCCTCTGTTTCTCGCCCTCTGTTTCTCGCCCTCTGTTTCAGACCCTCTGTTTCAGACCCTCTGTTTCTCGCCCTCTGTTTCGCGCCCTCTGTTTCAGACCCTCTGTTTCTCGCCCTCTGTTTCTCGCCCTCTGTTTCAGACCCTCTGTTTCAGACCCTCTGTTTCTCGCCCTCTGTTTCGCGCCCTCTGTTTCGCGCCCTCTGTTTCGCGCCCTCTGTTTCAGACCCTCTGTTTCGGGCCCTCTGTTTCTCGCCCTCTGCTTCGGCCCCTCTGTTTCGCGCCCTCTGTTTCAGACCCTCTGTTTCAGACCCCCTGTTTCTCGCCCTCTGTTTCAGCCCCTCTGTTTCAGACCCTCTGTTTCGCGCCCTCTGTTTCGCGCCCTTTGTTTCGCGCCCTCTGTTTCAGACCCTCTGTTTCAGCCCCTCTGTTTCAGCCCCTCTGTTTCAGACCCTCTGTTTCTCGCCCTCTATTTTGCGCCCTCTGTTTCAGCCCCTCTGTTTCAGCCCCTCTGTTTCTCGCCCTCTGATTCAGCCCCTCTGTTTCGTACCCTCTGTTTCAGACCCTCTGTTTCTCGCCCTCTGTTTCATGCCCTCTGTTTCGCGCCCTCTGTTTCGCGCCATCTGTTTCTCGCCCTGTGTTTCGGCCCCTCTGTTTCAGACCCTCTGTTTCAGACCCTCTGTTTCAGCCCCACTGTTTCAGACCCTCTTTTTCAGACCCTCTGTTTCTCGCCCTCTGTTTCTCGGCCTCTGTTTCGCGCCATCTGTTTCTCACCCTCTGTTTCGGCCCCTCTGTTTCAGACCCTCTGTTTCAGACCCTCTGTTTCAGCCCCTCTGTTTCAGACCCTCTTTTTCAGACCCTCTGTTTCTCGCCCTCTGTTTCGCGCCCTCTGTTTCAGACCCTCTGTTTCGGCCCCTCTGTTTCCCACCCTCTGTTTCCGTCCCTCTGTTTCGCGCCCTCTGTTTCGCACCCTCTGTTTCAGACGCTCTGTTTCAGACCCTCTGTTTCTCGCCCTCTGTTTCGCGCCCTCTGTTTCAGACCCTCTGTTTCAGACCCTCTGTTTCTCGCCCTCTGTTTCAGACACTCTGTTTCAGACCCTCTGTTTCAGACCCTCTGTTTCAGACACTCTGTTTCTCGCCCTCTGTTTCGCGCCCTCTGTTTCAGACCCTCTGTTTCTCGCCCTCTGTTTCTCGCCCTCTGTTTCAGACCCTCTGTTTCAGACCCTCTGTTTCTCGCCCTCTGTTTCGCGCCCTCTGTTTCGCGCCCTCTGTTTCGCGCCCTCTGTTTCAGACCCTCTGTTTCGGGCCCTCTGTTTCTCGCCCTCTGCTTCGGCCCCTCTGTTTCGCGCCCTCTGTTTCAGACCCTCTGTTTCAGACCCCCTGTTTCTCGCCCTCTGTTTCAGCCCCTCTGTTTCAGACCCTCTGTTTCGCGACCTCTGTTTCGCGCCCTTTGTTTCGCGCCTTCTGTTTCAGACCCTCTGTTTCAGCCCCTCTGTTTCAGCCCCTCTGTTTCAGACCCTCTGTTTCTCGCCCTCTGTTTTGCGCCCTCTGTTTCAGACCCTCTGTTTCAGCCCCTCTGTTTCTCGCCCTCTGATTCAGCCCCTCTGTTTCGGACCCTCTGTTTCAGACCCTCTGTTTCTCGCCCTCTGTTTCATGCCCTCTGTTTCTCGCCCTCTGTTTCGAGCCCTCTGTTTCGCCCCCTCAGTTTCCCGCCCTCTGTTTCGCGCCCTCTGTTTCGCGCCCTCTGTTTCAGACCCTCTGTTTCGGCCCCTCTGTTTCCCACCCTCTGTTTCGGTCCCTCTGTTTCGCGCCCTCTGTTTCGCACCCTCTGTTTCAGACCCTCTGTTTCAGACCCTCTGTTTCTCGCCCTCTGTTTCTCGCCCTCTGTTTCAGACCCTCTGTTTCAGACCCTCTGTTTCTCGCCCACTGTTTCGCGCCCTCTGTTTCGCACCCTCTGTTTCAGACCCTCTGTTTCGGCCCATCTGTTTCCCGCCCTCTGTTTCGCGCCCTCTGTTTCGCGCCCTCTGTTGCAGACACTCTGTTTCGGCCCCACTGTTTCCCACCCTCTGTTTCGGCCCCTCTGTTTCGCGCCCTCTGTTTCGCGCCCTCTGTTTCAGTCCCTCTGTTTCAGACGCTCTGTATCTCGCCCTCTGATACTCGCCCTCTGTTTCAGACCCTCTGTTTCAGACCCTCTGTTTCGGCCCCTCTGTTTCCCACCCTCTGTTTCGGTCCCTCTGTTTCGCGCCCTCTGTTTCGCACCCTCTGTTTCAGACCCTCTGTTTCAGACCCTCTGTTTCTCGCCGTCTGTTTCTCGCCCTCTGTTTCAGACCCTCTGTTTCAGACCCTCTGTTTCGCGCCCTCTGTTTCAGACCCTCTGTTTCGGCCCCTCTGTTTCCCACCCTCTGTTTCGGTCCCTCTGTTTCGCGCCCTCTGTTTCGCACCCTCTGTTTCAGACCCTCTGTTTCAGACCCTCTGTTTCTCGCCCTCTGTTTCTCGCCCTCTGTTTCAGACCCTCTGTTTCAGACCCTCTGTTTCTCGCCCACTGTTTCGCGCCCTCTGTTTCAGATCCTCTGTTTCAGCCCCTCTGTTTCTCGCCCTCTGATTCAGCCCCTCTGTTTCGGACCCTCTGTTTCAGACCCTCTGTTTCTCGCCCTCTGTTTCATGTCCTCTGTTTCGCGCCCTCTGTTTCGCGCCATCTGTTTCTCGCCCTCTGTTTCGGCCCCTCTGTTTCGTGCCCTCTGTTTCGCGCCCTCTGTTTCAGACACTCTGTTTCGGCCCCACTGTTTCCCACCCTCTGTTTCGGCCCCTCTGTTTCGCGCCCTCTGTTTCGCGCCCTCTGTTTCAGTCCCTCTGTTTCAGACCCTCTGTATCTCGCCCTCTGTTTCTCGCCCTCTGTTTCAGACCCTCTGTTTCAGACCCTCTGTTTCAGACCCTCTGTTTCAGACCCTCTGTTTCTCGCCCTCTGTTTTGCGCCCTCTGTTTCTCGCCCAATGTTTCAGAACCTCTGTTTCTCGCCCTCTGTTTCTCGCGCTCTGTTTCGCGCCCTCTATTTGAGACCCTCTGTTTCAGACCCTCTGTTTCTTGACCTCTGTTTCTCGCCCTCTGTTTCAGACCCTCTGTTTCAGACCCTCTGTTTCTCGCCCTCTGTTTCGCGCCCTCTGTTTCGCGCCATCTGTTTCGCGCCCTCTTTTTCAGACCCTCTGTTTCGCGCCCTCTGTTTCGCACCCTCTGTTTCAGACCCTCTGTTTCTCGCCCTCTGTTTCTCGCCCTCTGTTTCTCGCCCTCTGTTTCAGACCCTCTGTTTCGCGCCCTTTGTTTCGCGCCCTCTGTTTCAGACCCTCTGTTTCAGCCCCTCTGTTTCAGCCCCTCTGTTTCAGACCCTCTGTTTCTCGCCCTCTGTTTTGCGCCCTCTGTTTCAGACCCTCTGTTTCAGCCCCTCTGTTTCTCGCCCTCTGATTCAGCCCCTCTGTTTCGGACCCTCTGTTTCAGACCCTCTGTTTCTCGCCCTCTGTTTCATGCCCTCTGTTTCGCGCCCTCTGTTTCGCGCCATCTGTTTCTCGCCCTCTGTTTCGGCCCCTCTGTTTCAGACCCTCTGTTTCAGACCCTCTGTTTCAGCCCCACTGTTTCAGACCCTCTTTTTCAGACCCTCTGTTTCTCGCCCTCTGTTTCTCGCCCTCTGTTTCGCGCCATCTGTTTCTCACCCTCTGTTTCGGCCCCTCTGTTTCAGACCCTCTGTTTCAGACCCTCTGTTTCAGCCCCTCTGTTTCAGACCCTCTTTTTCAGACCCTCTGTTTCTCGCCCTCTGTTTCGCGCCCTCTGTTTCAGACCCTCTGTTTCGGCCCCTCTGTTTCCCACCCTCTGTTTCCGTCCCTCTGTTTCGCGCCCTCTGTTTCGCACCCTCTGTTTCAGATGCTCTGTTTCAGACCCTCTGTTTCTCGCCCTCTGTTTCAGACCCTCTGTTTCAGACCCTCTGTTTCTCGCCCTCTGTTTCAGACACTCTGTTTCAGACCCTCTGTTTCAGACCCTCTGTTTCAGACACTCTGTTTCTCGCCCTCTGTTTCAGACCCTCTGTTTCGCGCCCTCTGTTTCGCGCCCTCTGTTTCGCGCCCTCTGTTTCAGACCCTCTGTTTCGCGCCCTCTGTTTCGCGCCCTCTGTTTCGCGCCCTCTGTTTCAGACCCTCTGTTTCGGGCCCTCTGTTTCTCGCCCTCTGCTTCGGCCCCTCTGTTTCGCGCCCTCTGTTTCAGACCCTCTGTTTCAGACCCCCTGTTTCTCGCCCTCTGTTTCAGCCCCTCTGTTTCAGACCCTCTGTTTCGCGCCCTCTGTTTCGCGCCCTTTGTTTCGCGCCTTCTGTTTCAGACCCTCTGTTTCAGCCCCTCTGTTTCAGCCCCTCTGTTTCAGACCCTCTGTTTCTCGCCCTCTGTTTTGCGCCCTCTGTTTCAGACCCTCTGTTTAAGCCCCCCTGTTTCTCGCCCTCTGATTCAGCCCCTCTGTTTCGGACCCTCTGTTTCAGACCCTCTGTTTCTCGCCCTCTGTTTCATGCCCTCTGTTTCGAGCCCTCTGTTTCGAGCCCTCTGTTTCGCCCCCTCAGTTTCCCGCCCTCTGTTTCGCGCCCTCTGTTTCGCGCCCTCTGTTTCAGACCCTCTGTTTCGGCCCCTCTGTTTCCCACCCTCTGTTTCGGTCCCACTGTTTCGCGCCCTCTGTTTCGCACTCTCTGTTTCAGACCCTCTGTTTCAGACCCTCTGTTTCTCGCCCTCTGTTTCTCGCCCTCTGTTTCAGACCCTCTGTTTCAGACCCTCTGTTTCTCGCCCACTGTTTCGCGCCCTCTGTTTCGCACCCTCTGTTTCAGACCCTCTGTTTCGGCCCATCTGTTTCCCGCCCTCTGTTTCGCGCCCTCTGTTTCGCGCCCTTTGTTGCAGACACTCTGTTTCGGCCGCACTGTTTCCCACCCTCTGTTTCGGCCCCTCTGTTTTGCGCCCTCTGTTTCGCGCCCTCTGTTTCAGTCCCTCTGTTTCAGACGCTCTGTATCTCGCCCTCTGATACTCGCCCTCTGTTTCAGACCCTCTGTTTCAGACCCTCTGTTTCGGCCCCTCTTTTTCCCACCCTCTGTTTCGGTCCCTCTGTTTCGCGCCCTCTGTTTCGCACCCTCTGTTTCAGACCCTCTGTTTCAGACCCTCTGTTTCTCGCCGTCTGTTTCTCGCCCTCTGTTTCAGACCCTCTGTTTCAGACCCTCTGTTTCGCGCCCTCTGTTTCAGACCCTCTGTTTCGGCCCCTCAGTTTCCCACCCTCTGTTTCGGTCCCTCTGTTTCGCGCCCTCTGTTTCGCACCCTCTGTTTCAGACCCTCTGTTTCAGACCCTCTGTTTCTCGCCCTCTGTTTCTCGCCCTCTGTTTCAGACCCTCTGTTTCAGACCCTCTGTTTCTCGCCCACTGTTTCGCGCCCTCTGTTTCGCACTCTCTGTTTCAGACCCTCTGTTTCGGCCCATCTGTTTCCCGCCCTCTGTTTCGTGCCCTCTGTTTCGCGCCCTCTGTTTCAGAACCTCTGTTTCTCGCCCTCTGTTTCTCGCCCTCTGTTTCGCGCCCTCTATTTGAGACCCTCTGTTTCAGACCCTCTGTTTCATGCCCTCTGTTTCGCGCCCTCTGTTTCGCGCCATCTGTTTCTCGCCCTCTGTTTCGGCCCCTCTGTTTCAGACCCTCTGTTTCAGACCCTCTGTTTCGGCCCCTCTGTTTCGCGCCCTCTGTTTCGCGCCCTCTGTTTCAGTCCCTCTGTTTCAGACCCTCTGTATCTCGCCCTCTGTTTCTCGCCCTCTGTTTCAGACCCTCTGTTTCAGACCCTCTGTTTCAGACCCTCTGTTTCAGACCCTCTGTTTCTCGCCCTCTGTTTTGCGCCCTCTGTTTCTCGCCCAATGTTTCAGAACCTCTGTTTCTCGCCCTCTGTTTCTCGCCCTCTGTTTCGCGCCCTCTATTTGAGACCCTCTGTTTCAGACCCTCTGTTTCATGCCCTCTGTTTCGCGCCCTCTGTTTCGCGCCATCTGTTTCTCGCCCTCTGTTTCGGCCCCTCTGTTTCAGACCCTCTGTTTCAGACCCTCTGTTTCAGCCCCACTGTTTCAGACCCTCTTTTTCAGACCCTCTGTTTCTCGCCCTCTGTTTCTCGCCCTCTGTTTCGCGCCATCTGTTTCTCACCCTCTGTTTCGGCCCCTCTGTTTCAGACCCTCTGTTTCAGACCCTCTGTTTCAGCCCCTCTGTTTCAGACCCTCTTTTTCAGACCCTCTGTTTCTCGCCCTCTGTTTCGCGCCCTCTGTTTCAGACCCTCTGTTTCGGCCCCTCTGTTTCCCACCCTCTGTTTCTCGCCCTCTGTTTCAGACACTCTGTTTCAGACCCTCTGTTTCAGACCCTCTGTTTCAGACACTCTGTTTCTCGCCCTCTGTTTCGTGCCCTCTGTTTAAGACCCTCTGTTTCTCGCCCTCTGTTTCTCGCCCTCTGTTTCAGACCCTCTGTTTCAGACCCTCTGTTTCTCGCCCTCTGTTTCGCGCCCTCTGTTTCGCGCCCTCTGTTTCGCGCCCTCTGTTTCAGACCGTCTGTTTCGGGCCCTCTGTTTCTCGCCCTCTGCTTCGGCCCCTCTGTTTCGCGCCCTCTGTTTCAGACCCTCTGTTTCAGACCCCCTGTTTCTCGCCCTCTGTTTCAGCCCCTCTGTTTCAGACCCTCTGTTTCGCGCCCTCTGTTTCTCGCCCTCTGTTTTGCGCCCTCTGTTTCAGACCCTCTGTTTCAGCCCCTCTGTTTCTCGCCCTCTGATTCAGCCCCTCTGTTTCGGACCCTCTGTTTCAGACCCTCTGTTTCTCGCCCTCTGTTTCATGCCCTCTGTTTCTCGCCCTCTGTTTCGATCCCTCTGTTTCGGCCCCTCAGTTTCCCGCCCTCTGTTTCGCGCCCTATGTTTCGCGCCCTCTGTTTCAAACCCTCTGTTTCGGCCCCTCTGTTTCCCACCCTCTGTTTCGGTCCCTCTGTTTCGCACCCTCTGTTTCGCACCCTCTGTTTCAGACCCTCTGTTTCAGACCCTCTGTTTCTCGCCCTCTGCTTCGGCCCCTCTGTTTCGCGCCCTCTGTTTCAGACCCTCTGTTTCAGACCCCCTGTTTCTCGCCCTCTGTTTCAGCCCCTCTGTTTCAGACCCTCTGTTTCGCGCCCTCTGTTTCGCGCCCTTTGTTTCGCGCCCTCTGTTTCAGACCCTCTGTTTCAGCCCCTCTGTTTCTCGCCCTCTGATTCAGCCCCTCTGTTCCGGACCCTCTGTTTTAGACCCTCTGTTTCTCGCCCTCTGTTTCATGCCCTCTGTTTCAGCCCCTCTGTTTCTCGCCCTCTGATTCAGCCCCTCTGATTCAGCCCCTCTGTTTCAGACCCTCTGTTTCTCGCCCTCTGTTTTGCGCCCTCTGTTTCAGACCCTCTGTTTCAGCCCCTCTGTTTCTCGCCCTCTGATTCAGCCCCTCTGTTTCGGACCCTCTGTTTTAGACCCTCTGTTTCTCGCCCTCTGTTTCATGCCCTCTGTTTCTCGCCCTCTGTTTCGAGCCCTCTGTTTCGGCCCCTCAGTTTCTCGCCCTCTGTTTCGCGCCCTCTGTTTCGCGCCCTCTGTTTCAGACCCTCTGTTTCGGCCCCTCATTTTCCCACCCTCTGTTTCGGTCCCTCTGTTTCGCGCCCTCTGTTTCGCACCCTCTGTTTCAGACCCTCTGTTTCAGACCCTCAGTTTCCCGCCCTCTGTTTCGCGCCCTCTGTTTCACGCCCTCTGTTTCAGACCCTCTGTTTCAGACACTCTGTTTCTCGCCCTCTGTTTCGTGCCCTCTGTTTAAGACCCTCTGTTTCTCGCCCTCTGTTTCTCGCCCTCTGTTTCAGACCCTCTGTTTCAGACCCTCTGTTTCTCGCCCTCTGTTTCGCGCCCTCTGTTTCGCGCCCTCTGTTTCGTGCCCTCTGTTTAAGACCCTCTGTTTCGGGCCCTCTGTTTCTCGCCCTCTGCTTCGGCCCCTCTGTTTCGCGCCCTCTGTTTCAGACCCTCTGTTTCAGACCCCCTGTTTTTCCGCCCTCTGTTTCAGCCCCTCTGTTTCAGACCCTCTGTTTCGCGCCCTCTGTTTCGCGCCCTTTGTTTCGCGCCCTCTGTTTCAGACCCTCTGTTTCAGCCCCTCTGTTTCAGCCTGTCTGTTTCAGACCCTCTGTTTCTCGCCCTCTGTTTTGCGCCCTCTGTTTCAGACCCTCTGTTTCAGCCCCTCTGTTTCTCGCCCTCTGATTCAGCCCCTCTGTTTCGGACCCTCTGTTTCAGACCCTCTGTTTCTCGCCCTCTGTTTCATGCCCTCTGTTTCTCGCCCTCTGTTTCGAGCCCTCTGTTTCGGCCCCTCAATTTCCCGCCCTCTGTTTCGCGCCCTCTGTTTCGCGCCCTCTGTTTAAGACCCTCTGTTTCTCGCCCTCTGTTTCTCGCCCTCTGTTTCAGACCCTCTGTTTCAGACCCTCTGTTTCAGACACTCTGTTTCTCGCCCTCTGTTTCGTGCCCTCTGTTTAAGACCCTCTGTTTCTCGCCCTCTGTTTCTCGCCCTCTGTTTCAGACCCTCTGTTTCAGACCCTCTGTTTCTCGCCCTCTGTTTCGCGCCCTCTGTTTCGCGCCCTCTGTTTCTCGCCCTCTGTTTCAGACCCTCTGTTTCAGACCCTCTGTTTCTCGCCCTCTGTTTCGCGCCCTCTCTTTCGCGCCCTCTGTTTCGCGCCCTCTGTTTCGCGCCCTCTTTTTCAGACCCTCTGTTTCGGCCCCTCTGTTTCCCACACTCTGTTTCAGTCCCTCTGTTTCGCACCCTCTGTTTCGCACCCTCTGTTTCATGCCCTCTGTTTCTCGCCCTCTGTTTCGAGCCCTCTGTTTCGGCCCCTCAGTTTCTCGCCCTCTGTTTCGCGCCCTCTGTTTCGCGCCTTCTGTTTCAGACCCTCTGTTTCGGCCCCTCATTTTCCCACCCTCTGTTTCGGTCCCTCTGTTTCGCGCCCTCTGTTTCGCACCCTCTGTTTCAGACCCTCTGTTTCAGACCCTCAGTTTCCCGCCCTCTGTTTCGCGCCCTCTGTTTCACGCCCTCTGTTTCAGACCCTCTGTTTCAGACACTCTGTTTCTCGCCCTCTGTTTCGTGCCCTCTGTTTAAGACCCTCTGTTTCGGGCCCTCTGTTTCTCGCCCTCTGCTTCGGCCCCTCTGTTTCGCGCCCTCTGTTTCAGACCCTCTGTTTCAGACCCCCTGTTTCTCGCCCTCTGTTTCAGCCCCTCTGTTTCAGACCCTCTGTTTCGCGCCCTCTGTTTCGCGCCCTTTGTTTCGCGCCCTCTGTTTCAGACCCTCTGTTTCAGCCCCTCTGTTTCAGCCTGTCTGTTTCAGACCCTCTGTTTCTCGCCCTCTGTTTTGCGCCCTCTGTTTCAGACCCTCTGTTTCAGCCCCTCTGTTTCTCGCCCTCTGATTCAGCCCCTCTGTTTCGGACCCTCTGTTTCAGACCCTCTGTTTCTCGCCCTCTGTTTCATGCCCTCTGTTTCTCGCCCTCTGTTTCGAGCCCTCTGTTTCGGCCCCTCAATTTCCCGCCCTCTGTTTCGCGTCCTCTGTTTCGCGCCCTCTGTTTCAGACCCTCTGTTTCAGACCCTCTGTTTCAGACACTCTGTTTCTCGCCCTCTGTTTCGTGCCCTCTGTTTAAGACCCTCTGTTTCTCGCCCTCTGTTTCTCGCCCTCTGTTTCAGACCCTCTGTTTCAGACCCTCTGTTTCTCGCCCTCTGTTTCGCGCCCTCTGTTTCGCGCCCTCTGTTTCTCGCCCTCTGTTTCAGACCCTCTGTTTCAGACCCTCTGTTTCTCGCCCTCTGTTTCGCGCCCTCTCTTTCGCGCCCTCTGTTTCGCGCCCTCTTTTTCAGACCCTCTGTTTCGGCCCCTCTGTTTCCCACACTCTGTTTCGGTCCCTCTGTTTCGCACCCTCTGTTTCGCACCCTCTGTTTCAGACCCTCTGTTTCTCGCCCTCTGTTTCTCGCCCTCTGTTTCAGACCCTCTGTTTCAGACCCTCTGTTTCTCGCCCTCTGTTTCGCGCCATCTGTTTCTCGCCCTTTGTTTCGGCCCCTCTGTTTCAGACCCTCTGTTTCAGACCCTCTGTTTCAGCCCCTCTGTTTCAGACCCTCTTTTTCAGACCATCTGTTTCTCGCCCTCTGTTCCGCGCCCTCTGTTTCAGACCCTCTGTTTCGGCCCCTCTGTTTCCCACCCTCTGTTTCCGTCCCTCTGTTTCGCGCCCTCTGTTTCGCGTTCACTGTTTCAGTCCCTCTGTTTCAGACCCTCTGTATCTCGCCCTCTGTTTCTCGCCCTCTGTTTCAGACCCTCTGTTTCAGACCCTCTGTTTCAGACCCTCTGTTTCTCGCCCTCTGTTTCATGCCCTCTGTTTCTCGCCCTCTGTTTCGAGCCCTCTGTTTCGGCCCCTCAGTTTCCCACCCTCTGTTTCGCGCCCTCTGTTTCACGCCCTCTGTTTCAGACCCTCTGTTTCGGCCCCTCTGTTTCCCACCCTCTGTTTCGGTCCCTCTGTTTCGCGCCCTCTGTTTCGCACCCTCTGTTTCAGACCCTCTGTTTCAGACCCTCTGTTTCTCGCCCTCTGTTTCTCGCCCTCTGTTTCAGACCCTCTGTTTCAGACCCTCTGTTTCTCGCCCACTGTTACGCGCCCTCTGTTTCGCACCCTCTGTTTCAGACCCTCTGTTTCGGCCCATCTGTTTCCCGCCCTCTGTTTCGCGCCCTCTGTTTCGCGCCCTCTGTTTCAGACACTCTGTTTCGGCCCCACTGTTTCCCACCCTCTGTTTCGGACCCTCTGTTTCGCGCCCTCTGTTTCGCGCCCTCTGTTTCAGTCCCTCTGTTTCAGACCCTCTGTATCTCGCCCTCTGTTTCTCGCCCTCTGTTTCAGACCCTCTGTTTCAGACCCTCTGTTTCAGACCCTCTGTTTCAGACCCTCTGTTTCTCGCCCTCTGTTTCAGATACTCTGTTTCAGACCCTCTGTTTCAGCCCCTCTGTTTCAGACCCTCTGTTTCTCGCCCTCTGTTTTGCGTCCTCTGTTTCAGACCCTCTGTTTCAGCCCGTCTGTTTCTCGCCCTCTGATTCAGCCCCTCTGTTTCGGACCCTCTGTTTTAGACCCTCTGTGTACCGCCCTCTGTTTCATGCCCTCTGTTTCTCGCCCTCTGATTCGAGCCCTCTGTTTCGGCCCCTCAGTTTCTCGCCCTCTGTTTCGCGCCCTCTGTTTCGCGCCCTCTGTTTCAGACCCTCTGTTTCGGCCCCTCTGTTTCCCACCCTCTGTTTCGGTCCCTCTGTTTCGCGCCCTCTGTTTCGCACCCTCTGTTTCAGACCCTCTGTTTCAGACCCTCAGTTTCCCGCCCTCTGTTTCGCGCCCTCTGTTTCACGCCCTCTGTTTCAGACCCTCTGTTTCAGACCCTCTGTTTCAGACACTCTGTTTCGCGCCCTCTGTTTCGCACCCTCTGTTTCAGACCCTCTGTTTTAGACCCTCAGTTTCCCGCCCTCTGTTTCGCGCCCTCTGTTTCGCGCCCTCTGTTTCAGACCCTCTGTTTCAGACCCTCTGTTTCAGACACTCTGTTTCTCGCCCTCTGTTTCGTGCCCTCTGTTTAAGACCCTCTGTTTCTCGCCCTCTGTTTCTCGCCCTCTGTTTCAGACCCTCTGTTTCAGACCCTCTGTTTCTCGCCCTCTGTTTCGCGCCCTCTGTTTCGCGCCCTCTGTTTCGTGCCCTCTGTTTAAGACCCTCTGTTTCGGGCCCTCTGTTTCTCGCCCTCTGCTTCGGCCCCTCTGTTTCGCGCCCTCTGTTTCAGACCCTCTGTTTCAGACCCCCTGTTTTTCCGCCCTCTGTTTCAGCCCCTCTGTTTCAGACCCTCTGTTTCGCGCCCTCTGTTTCGCGCCCTTTGTTTCGCGCCCTCTGTTTCAGACCCTCTGTTTCAGCCCCTCTGTTTCAGCCTGTCTGTTTCAGACCCTCTGTTTCTCGCCCTCTGTTTTGCGCCCTCTGTTTCAGACCCTCTGTTTCAGCCCCTCTGTTTCTCGCCCTCTGATTCAGCCCCTCTGTTTCGGACCCTCTGTTTCAGACCCTCTGTTTCTCGCCCTCTGTTTCATGCCCTCTGTTTCTCGCCCTCTGTTTCGAGCCCTCTGTTTCGGCCCCTCAATTTCCCGCCCTCTGTTTCGCGCCCTCTGTTTCGCGCCCTCTGTTTAAGACCCTCTGTTTCTCGCCCTCTGTTTCTCGCCCTCTGTTTCAGACCCTCTGTTTCAGACCCTCTGTTTCAGACACTCTGTTTCTCGCCCTCTGTTTCGTGCCCTCTGTTTAAGACCCTCTGTTTCTCGCCCTCTGTTTCTCGCCCTCTGTTTCAGACCCTCTGTTTCATACCCTCTGTTTCTCGCCCTCTGTTTCGCGCCCTCTGTTTCGCGCCCTCTGTTTCTCGCCCTCTGTTTCAGACCCTCTGTTTCAGACCCTCTGTTTCTCGCCCTCTGTTTCGCGCCCTCTCTTTCGCGCCCTCTGTTTCGCGCCCTCTGTTTCGCGCCCTCTTTTTCAGACCCTCTGTTTCGGCCCCTCTGTTTCCCACACTCTGTTTCAGTCCCTCTGTTTCGCACCCTCTGTTTCGCACCCTCTGTTTCATGCCCTCTGTTTCTCGCCCTCTGTTTCGAGCCCTCTGTTTCGGCCCCTCAGTTTCTCGCCCTCTGTTTCGCGCCCTCTGTTTCGCGCCTTCTGTTTCAGACCCTCTGTTTCGGCCCCTCATTTTCCCACCCTCTGTTTCGGTCCCTCTGTTTCGCGCCCTCTGTTTCGCACCCTCTGTTTCAGACCCTCTGTTTCAGACCCTCAGTTTCCCGCCCTCTGTTTCGCGCCCTCTGTTTCACGCCCTCTGTTTCAGACCCTCTGTTTCAGACACTCTGTTTCTCGCCCTCTGTTTCGTGCCCTCTGTTTAAGACCCTCTGTTTCGGGCCCTCTGTTTCTCGCCCTCTGCTTCGGCCCCTCTGTTTCGCGCCCTCTGTTTCAGACCCTCTGTTTCAGACCCCCTGTTTCTCGCCCTCTGTTTCAGCCCCTCTGTTTCAGACCCTCTGTTTCGCGCCCTCTGTTTCGCGCCCTTTGTTTCGCGCCCTCTGTTTCAGACCCTCTGTTTCAGCCCCTCTGTTTCAGCCTGTCTGTTTCAGACCCTCTGTTTCTCGCCCTCTGTTTTGCGCCCTCTGTTTCAGACCCTCTGTTTCAGCCCCTCTGTTTCTCGCCCTCTGATTCAGCCCCTCTGTTTCGGACCCTCTGTTTCAGACCCTCTGTTTCTCGCCCTCTGTTTCATGCCCTCTGTTTCTCGCCCTCTGTTTCGAGCCCTCTGTTTCGGCCCCTCAATTTCCCGCCCTCTGTTTCGCGTCCTCTGTTTCGCGCCCTCTGTTTCAGACCCTCTGTTTCAGACCCTCTGTTTCAGACACTCTGTTTCTCGCCCTCTGTTTCGTGCCCTCTGTTTAAGACCCTCTGTTTCTCGCCCTCTGTTTCTCGCCCTCTGTTTCAGACCCTCTGTTTCAGACCCTCTGTTTCTCGCCCTCTGTTTCGCGCCCTCTGTTTCGCGCCCTCTGTTTCTCGCCCTCTGTTTCAGACCCTCTGTTTCAGACCCTCTGTTTCTCGCCCTCTGTTTCGCGCCCTCTCTTTCGCGCCCTCTGTTTCGCGCCCTCTTTTTCAGACCCTCTGTTTCGGCCCCTCTGTTTCCCACACTCTGTTTCGGTCCCTCTGTTTCGCACCCTCTGTTTCGCACCCTCTGTTTCAGACCCTCTGTTTCTCGCCCTCTGTTTCTCGCCCTCTGTTTCAGACCCTCTGTTTCAGACCCTCTGTTTCTCGCCCTCTGTTTCGCGCCATCTGTTTCTCGCCCTTTGTTTCGGCCCCTCTGTTTCAGACCCTCTGTTTCAGACCCTCTGTTTCAGCCCCTCTGTTTCAGACCCTCTTTTTCAGACCATCTGTTTCTCGCCCTCTGTTCCGCGCCCTCTGTTTCAGACCCTCTGTTTCGGCCCCTCTGTTTCCCACCCTCTGTTTCCGTCCCTCTGTTTCGCGCCCTCTGTTTCGCGTTCACTGTTTCAGTCCCTCTGTTTCAGACCCTCTGTATCTCGCCCTCTGTTTCTCGCCCTCTGTTTCAGACCCTCTGTTTCAGACCCTCTGTTTCAGACCCTCTGTTTCTCGCCCTCTGTTTCATGCCCTCTGTTTCTCGCCCTCTGTTTCGAGCCCTCTGTTTCGGCCCCTCAGTTTCCCACCCTCTGTTTCGCGCCCTCTGTTTCACGCCCTCTGTTTCAGACCCTCTGTTTCGGCCCCTCTGTTTCCCACCCTCTGTTTCGGTCCCTCTGTTTCGCGCCCTCTGTTTCGCACCCTCTGTTTCAGACCCTCTGTTTCAGACCCTCTGTTTCTCGCCCTCTGTTTCTCGCCCTCTGTTTCAGACCCTCTGTTTCAGACCCTCTGTTTCTCGCCCACTGTTACGCGCCCTCTGTTTCGCACCCTCTGTTTCAGACCCTCTGTTTCGGCCCATCTGTTTCCCGCCCTCTGTTTCGCGCCCTCTGTTTCGCGCCCTCTGTTTCAGACACTCTGTTTCGGCCCCACTGTTTCCCACCCTCTGTTTCGGACCCTCTGTTTCGCGCCCTCTGTTTCGCGCCCTCTGTTTCAGTCCCTCTGTTTCAGACCCTCTGTATCTCGCCCTCTGTTTCTCGCCCTCTGTTTCAGACCCTCTGTTTCAGACCCTCTGTTTCAGACCCTCTGTTTCAGACCCTCTGTTTCTCGCCCTCTGTTTCAGATACTCTGTTTCAGACCCTCTGTTTCAGCCCCTCTGTTTCAGACCCTCTGTTTCTCGCCCTCTGTTTTGCGTCCTCTGTTTCAGACCCTCTGTTTCAGCCCGTCTGTTTCTCGCCCTCTGATTCAGCCCCTCTGTTTCGGACCCTCTGTTTTAGACCCTCTGTGTACCGCCCTCTGTTTCATGCCCTCTGTTTCTCGCCCTCTGATTCGAGCCCTCTGTTTCGGCCCCTCAGTTTCTCGCCCTCTGTTTCGCGCCCTCTGTTTCGCGCCCTCTGTTTCAGACCCTCTGTTTCGGCCCCTCTGTTTCCCACCCTCTGTTTCGGTCCCTCTGTTTCGCGCCCTCTGTTTCGCACCCTCTGTTTCAGACCCTCTGTTTCAGACCCTCAGTTTCCCGCCCTCTGTTTCGCGCCCTCTGTTTCACGCCCTCTGTTTCAGACCCTCTGTTTCAGACACTCTGTTTCTCGCCCTCTGTTTCGTGCCCTCTGTTTAAGACCCTCTGTTTCTCGCCCTCTGTTTCTCGCCCTCTGTTTCAGACCCTCTGTTTCAGACCCTCTGTTTCTCGCCCTCTGTTTCGCGCCCTCTGTTTCGCGCCCTCTGTTTCGTGCCCTCTGTTTAAGACCCTCTGTTTCGGGCCCTCTGTTTCTCGCCCTCTGCTTCGGCCCCTCTGTTTCGCGCCCTCTGTTTCAGACCCTCTGTTTCAGACCCCCTGTTTCTCGCCCTCTGTTTCAGCCCCTCTGTTTCAGACCCTCTGTTTCGCGCCCTCTGTTTCGCGCCCTTTGTTTCGCGCCCTCTGTTTCAGACCCTCTGTTTCAGCCCCTCTGTTTCAGCCTGTCTGTTTCAGACCCTCTGTTTCTCGCCCTCTGTTTTGCGCCCTCTGTTTCAGACCCTCTGTTTCAGCCCCTCTGTTTCTCGCCCTCTGATTCAGCCCCTCTGTTTCGGACCCTCTGTTTCAGACCCTCTGTTTCTCGCCCTCTGTTTCATGCCCTCTGTTTCTCGCCCTCTGTTTCGAGCCCTCTGTTTCGGCCCCTCAATTTCCCGCCCTCTGTTTCGCGCCCTCTGTTTCGCGCCCTCTGTTTCAGACCCTCTGTTTCAGACCCTCTGTTTCAGACACTCTGTTTCTCGCCCTCTGTTTCGTGCCCTCTGTTTAAGACCCTCTGTTTCTCGCCCTCTGTTTCTCGCCCTCTGTTTCAGACCCTCTGTTTCAGACCCTCTGTTTCTCGCCCTCTGTTTCGCGCCCTCTGTTTCGCGCCCTCTGTTTCTCGCCCTCTGTTTCAGACCCTCTGTTTCAGACCCTCTGTTTCTCGCCCTCTGTTTCGCGCCCTCTCTTTCGCGCCCTCTGTTTCGCGCCCTCTTTTTCAGACCCTCTGTTTCGGCCCCTCTGTTTCCCACACTCTTTTTCGGTCCCTCTGTTTCGCACCCTCTGTTTCGCACCCTCTGTTTCAGACCCTCTGTTTCTCGCCCTCTGTTTCGCGCCATCTGTTTCTCGCCCTCTGTTTCGGCCCCTCTGTTTCAGACCCTCTGTTTCAGACCCTCTGTTTCAGCCCCTCTGTTTCAGACCCTCTTTTTCAGACCATCTGTTTCTCGCCCTCTGTTTCGCGCCCTCTGTTTCAGACCCTCTGTTTCGGCCCCTCTGTTTCCCACCCTCTGTTTCCGTCCCTCTGTTTCGCGCCCTCTGTTTCGCGCTCTCTGTTTCAGTCCCTCTGTTTCAGACCCTCTGTATCTCGCCCTCTGTTTCTCGCCCTCTGTTTCAGACCCTCTGTTTCAGACCCTCTGTTTCAGACCCTCTGTTTCTCGCCCTCTGTTTCATGCCCTCTGTTTCTCGCCCTCTGTTTCGAGCCCTCTGTTTCGGCCCCTCAGTTTCCCACCCTCTGTTTCGCGCCCTCTGTTTCAGACCCTCTGTTTCGGCCCCTCTGTTTCCCACCCTCTGTTTCGGTCCCTCTGTTTCGCGCCCTCTGTTTCGCACCCTCTGTTTCAGACCCTCTGTTTCAGACCCTCTGTTTCTCGCCCTCTGTTTCTCGCCCTCTGTTTCAGACCCTCTGTTTCAGACCCTCTGTTTCTCGCCCACTGTTTCGCGCCCTCTGTTTCGCACCCTCTGTTTCAGACCCTCTGTTTCGGCCCATCTGTTTCCCGCCCTCTGTTTCGCGCCCTCTGTTTCGCGCCCTCTGTTTCAGACACTCTGTTTCGGCCCCACTGTTTCCCACCCTCTGTTTCGGACCCTCTGTTTCGCGCCCTCTGTTTCGCGCCCTCTGTTTCAGTCCCTCTGTTTCAGACCCTCTGTATCTCGCCCTCTGTTTCTCGCCCTCTGTTTCAGACCCTCTGTTTCAGACCCTCTGTTTCAGACCCTCTGTTTCTCGCCCTCTGTTTCAGACACTCTGTTTCAGACCCTCTGTTTCTCGCCCTCTGTTTCTCGCCCTCTGTTTCAGACCCTCTGTTTCAGACCCTCTGTTTCGCGCCCTCTGTTTCGCGCCCTTTGTTTCGCGCCCTCTGTTTCAGACCCTCTGTTTCAGCCCCTCTGTTTCAGACCCTCTGTTTCAGACCCTCTGTTTCTCGCCCTCTGTTTTGCGCCCTCTGTTTCAGACCCTCTGTTTCAGCCCCTCTGTTTCTCGCCCTCTGATTCAGCCCCTCTGTTTCGGACCCTCTGTTTCAGACCCTCTGTTTCTCGCCCTCTGTTTCATGCCCTCTGTTTCTCGCCCTCTGTTTCGAGCCCTCTGTTTCGGCCCCTCAATTTCCCGCCCTCTGTTTCGCGCCCTCTGTTTCGCGCCCTCTGTTTCAGACCCTCTGTTTCAGACACTCTGTTTCTCGCCCTCTGTTTCGTGCCCTCTGTTTAAGACCCTCTGTTTCTCGCCCTCTGTTTCTCGCCCTCTGTTTCAGACCCTCTGTTTCAGACCCTCTGTTTCTCGCCCTCTGTTTCGCGCCCTCTGTTTCGCGCCCTCTGTTTCTCGCCCTCTGTTTCAGACCCTCTGTTTCAGACCCTCTGTTTCTCGCCCTCTGTTTCGCGCCCTCTCTTTCGCGCCCTCTGTTTCGCGCCCTCTTTTTCAGACCCTCTGTTTCGGCCCCTCTGTTTCCCACACTCTTTTTCGGTCCCTCTGTTTCGCACACTCTGTTTCGCACCCTCTGTTTCAGACCCTCTGTTTCTCGCCCTCTGTTTCTCGCCCTCTGTTTCAGACCCTCTGTTTCAGACCCTCTGTTTCTCGCCCTCTGTTTCGCGCCATCTGTTTCTCGCCCTCTGTTTCGGCCCCTCTGTTTCAGACCCTCTGTTTCAGACCCTCTGTTTCAGCCCCTCTGTTTCAGACCCTCTTTTTCAGACCATCTGTTTCTCGCCCTCTGTTTCGCGCCCTCTGTTTCAGACCCTCTGTTTCGGCCCCTCTGTTTCCCACCCTCTGTTTCCGTCCCTCTGTTTCGCGCCCTCTGTTTCGCGCTCTCTGTTTCAGTCCCTCTGTTTCAGACCCTCTGTATCTCGCCCTCTGTTTCTCGCCCTCTGTTTCAGACCCTCTGTTTCAGACCCTCTGTTTCAGACCCTCTGTTTCAGACCCTCTGTTTCTCGCCCTCTGTTTCATGCCCTCTGTTTCTCGCCCTCTGTTTCGAGCCCTCTGTTTCGGCCCCTCAGTTTCCCACCCTCTGTTTCGCGCCCTCTGTTTCGCGCCCTCTGTTTCAGACCCTCTGTTTCGGCCCCTCTGTTTCCCACCCTCTGTTTCGGTCCCTCTGTTTCGCGCCCTCTGTTTCGCACCCTCTGTTTCAGACCCTCTGTTTCAGACCCTCTGTTTCTCGCCCTCTGTTTCTCGCCCTCTGTTTCAGACCCTCTGTTTCAGACCCTCTGTTTCTCGCCCACTGTTTCGCGCCCTCTGTTTCGCACCCTCTGTTTCAGACCCTCTGTTTCGGCCCATCTGTTTCCCGCCCTCTGTTTCGCGCCCTCTGTTTCGCGCCCTCTGTTTCAGACACTCTGTTTCGGCCCCACTGTTTCCCACCCTCTGTTTCGGACCCTCTGTTTCGCGCCCTCTGTTTCGCGCCCTCTGTTTCAGTCCCTCTGTTTCAGACCCTCTGTATCCCGCCCTCTGTTTCTCGCCCTCTGTTTCAGACCCTCTGTTTCAGACCCTCTGTTTCAGACCCTCTGTTTCTCGCCCTCTGTTTCGCGCCCTCTCTTTCGCGCCCTCTGTTTCGCGCCCTCTTTTTCAGACCCTCTGTTTCGGCCCCTCTGTTTCCCACACTCTTTTTCGGTCCCTCTGTTTCGCACCCTCTGTTTCGCACCCTCTGTTTCAGACCCTCTGTTTCTCGCCCTCTGTTTCGCGCCATCTGTTTCTCGCCCTCTGTTTCGGCCCCTCTGTTTCAGACCCTCTGTTTCAGACCCTCTGTTTCAGCCCCTCTGTTTCAGACCCTCTTTTTCAGACCATCTGTTTCTCGCCCTCTGTTTCGCGCCCTCTGTTTCAGACCCTCTGTTTCGGCCCCTCTGTTTCCCACCCTCTGTTTCCGTCCCTCTGTTTCGCGCCCTCTGTTTCGCGCTCTCTGTTTCAGTCCCTCTGTTTCAGACCCTCTGTATCTCGCCCTCTGTTTCTCGCCCTCTGTTTCAGACCCTCTGTTTCAGACCCTCTGTTTCAGACCCTCTGTTTCTCGCCCTCTGTTTCATGCCCTCTGTTTCTCGCCCTCTGTTTCGAGCCCTCTGTTTCGGCCCCTCAGTTTCCCACCCTCTGTTTCGCGCCCTGTTTCAGACCCTCTGTTTCGGCCCCTCTGTTTCCCACCCTCTGTTTCGGTCCCTCTGTTTCGCGCCCTCTGTTTCGCACCCTCTGTTTCAGACCCTCTGTTTCAGACCCTCTGTTTCTCGCCCTCTGTTTCTCGCCCTCTGTTTCAGACCCTCTGTTTCAGACCCTCTGTTTCTCGCCCACTGTTTCGCGCCCTCTGTTTCGCACCCTCTGTTTCAGACCCTCTGTTTCGGCCCATCTGTTTCCCGCCCTCTGTTTCGCGCCCTCTGTTTCGCGCCCTCTGTTTCAGACACTCTGTTTCGGCCCCACTGTTTCCCACCCTCTGTTTCGGACCCTCTGTTTCGCGCCCTCTGTTTCGCGCCCTCTGTTTCAGTCCCTCTGTTTCAGACCCTCTGTATCTCGCCCTCTGTTTCTCGCCCTCTGTTTCAGACCCTCTGTTTCAGACCCTCTGTTTCAGACCCTCTGTTTCTCGCCCTCTGTTTCAGACACTCTGTTTCAGACCCTCTGTTTCTCGCCCTCTGTTTCTCGCCCTCTGTTTCAGACCCTCTGTTTCAGACCCTCTGTTTCGCGCCCTCTGTTTCGCGCCCTTTGTTTCGCGCCCTCTGTTTCAGACCCTCTGTTTCAGCCCCTCTGTTTCAGCCCCTCTGTTTCAGACCCTCTGTTTCTCGCCCTCTGTTTTGCGCCCTCTGTTTCAGACCCTCTGTTTCAGCCCCTCTGTTTCTCGCCCTCTGATTCAGCCCCTCTGTTTCGGACCCTCTGTTTCAGACCCTCTGTTTCTCGCCCTCTGTTTCATGCCCTCTGTTTCTCGCCCTCTGTTTCGAGCCCTCTGTTTCGGCCCCTCAATTTCCCGCCCTCTGTTTCGCGCCCTCTGTTTCTCGCCCTCTGTTTCAGACCCTCTGTTTCAGACACTCTGTTTCTCGCCCTCTGTTTCGTGCCCTCTGTTTAAGACCCTCTGTTTCTCGCCCTCTGTTTCTCGCCCTCTGTTTCAGACCCTCTGTTTCAGACCCTCTGTTTCTCGCCCTCTGTTTCGCGCCCTCTGTTTCGCGCCCTCTGTTTCTCGCCCTCTGTTTCAGACCCTCTGTTTCAGACCCTCTGTTTCTCGCCCTCTGTTACGCGCCCTCTCTTTCGCGCCCTCTGTTTCGCGCCCTCTTTTTCAGACCCTCTGTTTCGGCCCCTCTGTTTCCCACACTCTTTTTCGGTCCCTCTGTTTCGCACCCTCTGTTTCGCACCCTCTGTTTCAGACCCTCTGTTTCTCGCCCTCTGTTTCTCGCCCTCTGTTTCAGACCCTCTGTTTCAGACCCTCTGTTTCTCGCCCTCTGTTTCGCGCCATCTGTTTCTCGCCCTCTGTTTCGGCCCCTCTGTTTCAGACCCTCTGTTTCAGACCCTCTGTTTCAGCCCCTCTGTTTCAGACCCTCTTTTTCAGACCATCTGTTTCTCGCCCTCTGTTTCGCGCCCTCTGTTTCAGACCCTCTGTTTCGGCCCCTCTGTTTCCCACCCTCTGTTTCCGTCCCTCTGTTTCGCGCCCTCTGTTTCGCGCTCTCTGTTTCAGTCCCTCTGTTTCAGACCCTCTGTATCTCGCCCTCTGTTTCTCGCCCTCTGTTTCAGACCCTCTGTTTCAGACCCTCTGTTTCAGACCCTCTGTTTCAGACCCTCTGTTTCTCGCCCTCTGTTTCATGCCCTCTGTTTCTCGCCCTCTGTTTCGAGCCCTCTGTTTCGGCCCCTCAGTTTCCCACCCTCTGTTTCGCGCCCTCTGTTTCGCGCCCTCTGTTTCAGACCCTCTGTTTCGGCCCCTCTGTTTCCCACCCTCTGTTTCGGTCCCTCTGTTTCGCGCCCTCTGTTTCGCACCCTCTGTTTCAGACCCTCTGTTTCAGACCCTCTGTTTCTCGCCCTCTGTTTCTCGCCCTCTGTTTCAGACCCTCTGTTTCAGACCCTCTGTTTCTCGCCCACTGTTTCGCGCCCTCTGTTTCGCACCCTCTGTTTCAGACCCTCTGTTTCGGCCCATCTGTTTCCCGCCCTCTGTTTCGCGCCCTCTGTTTCGCGCCCTCTGTTTCAGACACTCTGTTTCGGCCCCACTGTTTCCCACCCTCTGTTTCGGACCCTCTGTTTCGCGCCCTCTGTTTCGCGCCCTCTGTTTCAGTCCCTCTGTTTCAGACACTCTGTATCTCGCCCTCTGTTTCTCGCCCTCTGTTTCAGACCCTCTGTTTCAGACCCTCTGTTTCAGACCCTCTGTTTCAGACCCTCTGTTTCTCGCCCTCTGTTTCTCGCCCTCTGTTTCAGACCCTCTGTTTCAGACCCTCTGTTTCTCGCCCACTGTTACGCGCCCTCTGTTTCGCACCCTCTGTTTCAGACCCTCTGTTTCGGCCCATCTGTTTCCCGCCCTCTGTTTCGCGCCCTCTGTTTCGCGCCCTCTGTTTCAGACACTCTGTTTCGGCCCCACTGTTTCCCACCCTCTGTTTCGGACCCTCTGTTTCGCGCCCTCTGTTTCGCGCCCTCTGTTTCAGTCCCTCTGTTTCAGACCCTCTGTATCTCGCCCTCTGTTTCTCGCCCTCTGTTTCAGACCCTCTGTTTCAGACCCTCTGTTTCAGACCCTCTGTTTCAGACCCTCTGTTTCTCGCCCTCTGTTTCAGACACTCTGTTTCAGACCCTCTGTTTCAGCCCCTCTGTTTCAGACCCTCTGTTTCTCGCCCTCTGTTTTGCGTCCTCTGTTTCAGACCCTCTGTTTCAGCCCCTCTGTTTCTCGCCCTCTGATTCAGCCCCTCTGTTTCGGACCCTCTGTTTTAGACCCTCTGTGTCTCGCCCTCTGTTTCATGCCCTCTGTTTCTCGCCCTCTGTTTCGAGCCCTCTGTTTCGGCCCCTCAGTTTCTCGCCCTCTGTTTCGCGCCCTCTGTTTCGCGCCCTCTGTTTCAGACCCTCTGTTTCGGCCCCTCTGTTTCCCACCCTCTGTTTCGGTCCCTCTGTTTCGCGCCCTCTGTTTCGCACCCTCTGTTTCAGACCCTCTGTTTCAGACCCTCAGTTTCCCGCCCTCTGTTTCGCGCCCTCTGTTTCACGCCCTCTGTTTCAGACCCTCTGTTTCAGACACTCTGTTTCTCGCCCTCTGTTTCGTGCCCTCTGTTTAAGACCCTCTGTTTCTCGCCCTCTGTTTCTCGCCCTCTGTTTCAGACCCTCTGTTTCAGACCCTCTGTTTCTCGCCCTCTGTTTCGCGCCCTCTGTTTCGCGCCCTCTGTTTCGTGCCCTCTGTTTAAGACCCTCTGTTTCGGGCCCTCTGTTTCTCGCCCTCTGCTTCGGCCCCTCTGTTTCGCGCCCTCTGTTTCAGACCCTCTGTTTCAGACCCCCTGTTTCTCGCCCTCTGTTTCAGCCCCTCTGTTTCAGACCCTCTGTTTCGCGCCCTCTGTTTCGCGCCCTTTGTTTCGCGCCCTCTGTTTCAGACCCTCTGTTTCAGCCCCTCTGTTTCAGCCTGTCTGTTTCAGACCCTCTGTTTCTCGCCCTCTGTTTTGCGCCCTCTGTTTCAGACCCTCTGTTTCAGCCCCTCTGTTTCTCGCCCTCTGATTCAGCCCCTCTGTTTCGGACCCTCTGTTTCAGACCCTCTGTTTCTCGCCCTCTGTTTCATGCCCTCTGTTTCTCGCCCTCTGTTTCGAGCCCTCTGTTTCGGCCCCTCAATTTCCCGCCCTCTGTTTCGCGCCCTCTGTTTCGTGCCCTCTGTTTAAGACCCTCTGTTTCTCGCCCTCTGTTTCTCGCCCTCTGTTTCAGACCCTCTGTTTCAGACCCTCTGTTTCTCGCCCTCTGTTTCGCGCCCTCTGTTTCGCACCCTCTGTTTCTCGCCCTCTGTTTCAGACCCTCTGTTTCAGACCCTCTGTTTCTCGCCCTCTGTTTCGCGCCCTCTCTTTCGCGCCCTCTGTTTCGCGCCCTCTTTTTCAGACCCTCTGTTTCGGCCCCTCTGTTTCCCACACTCTTTTTCGGTCCCTCTGTTTCGCACCCTCTGTTTCGCACCCTCTGTTTCAGACCCTCTGTTTCTCGCCCTCTGTTTCGCGCCATCTGTTTCTCGCCCTCTGTTTCGGCCCCTCTGTTTCAGACCCTCTGTTTCAGACCCTCTGTTTCAGCCCCTCTGTTTCAGACCCTCTTTTTCAGACCATCTGTTTCTCGCCCTCTGTTTCGCGCCCTCTGTTTCAGACCCTCTGTTTCGGCCCCTCTGTTTCCCACCCTCTGTTTCCGTCCCTCTGTTTCGCGCCCTCTGTTTCGCGCTCTCTGTTTCAGTCCCTCTGTTTCAGACCCTCTGTATCTCGCCCTCTGTTTCTCGCCCTCTGTTTCAGACCCTCTGTTTCAGACCCTCTGTTTCAGACCCTCTGTTTCAGACCCTCTGTTTCTCGCCCTCTGTTTCATGCCCTCTGTTTCTCGCCCTCTGTTTCGAGCCCTCTGTTTCGGCCCCTCAGTTTCCCACCCTCTGTTTCGCGCCCTCTGTTTCGCGCCCTCTGTTTCAGACCCTCTGTTTCGGCCCCTCTGTTTCCCACCCTCTGTTTCGGTCCCTCTGTTTCGCGCCCTCTGTTTCGCACCCTCTGTTTCAGACCCTCTGTTTCAGACCCTCTGTTTCTCGCCCTCTGTTTCTCGCCCTCTGTTTCAGACCCTCTGTTTCAGACCCTCTGTTTCTCGCCCACTGTTTCGCGCCCTCTGTTTCGCACTCTCTGTTTCAGACCCTCTGTTTCGGCCCATCTGTTTCCCGCCCACTGTTTCGCGCCCTCTGTTTCAGACACTCTGTTTCGGCCCCACTGTTTCCCACCCTCTGTTTCGGACCCTCTGTTTCGCGCCCTCTGTTTCGCGCCCTCTGTTTCAGTCCCTCTGTTTCAGACCCTCTGTATCTCGCCCTCTGTTTCTCGCCCTCTGTTTCAGACCCTCTGTTTCAGACCCTCTGTTTCAGACCCTCTGTTTCTCGCCCTCTGTTTCAGCCCCTCTGTTTCAGACCCTCTGTTTCGCGCCCTCTGTTTCGCGCCCTTTGTTTCGCGCCCTCTGTTTCAGACCCTCTGTTTCAGCCCCTCTGTTTCAGCCTGTCTGTTTCAGACCCTCTGTTTCTCGCCCTCTGTTTTGCGCCCTCTGTTTCAGACCCTCTGTTTCAGCCCCTCTGTTTCTCGCCCTCTGATTCAGCCCCTCTGTTTCGGACCCTCTGTTTCAGACCCTCTGTTTCTCGCCCTCTGTTTCATGCCCTCTGTTTCTCGCCCTCTGTTTCGAGCCCTCTGTTTCGGCCCCTCAATTTCCCGCCCTGTGTTTCGCGCCCTCTGTTTCGTGCCCTCTGTTTAAGACCCTCTGTTTCTCGCCCTCTGTTTCAGACACTCTGTTTCAGACCCTCTGTTTCTCGCCCTCTGTTTCGAGCCCTCTGTTTCGGCCCCTCAGTTTCCCACCCTCTGTTTCGCGCCCTCTGTTTCGCGCCCTCTGTTTCAGACCCTCTGTTTCGGCCCCTCTGTTTCCCACCCTCTGTTTCGGTCCCTCTGTTTCGCGCCCTCTGTTTCGCACCCTCTGTTTCAGACCCTCTGTTTCAGACCCTCTGTTTCTCGCCCTCTGTTTCTCGCCCTCTGTTTCAGACCCTCTGTTTCAGACCCTCTGTTTCTCGCCCACTGTTTCGCGCCCTCTGTTTCGCACCCTCTGTTTCAGACCCTCTGTTTCGGCCCATCTGTTTCCCGCCCTCTGTTTCGCGCCCTCTGTTTCGCGCCCTCTGTTTCAGACACTCTGTTTCGGCCCCACTGTTTCCCACCCTCTGTTTCGGACCCTCTGTTTCGCGCCCTCTGTTTCGCGCCCTCTGTTTCAGTCCCTCTGTTTCAGACCCTCTGTATCTCGCCCTCTGTTTCTCGCCCTCTGTTTCAGACCCTCTGTTTCAGACCCTCTGTTTCAGACCCTCTGTTTCTCGCCCTCTGTTTCAGACACTCTGTTTCAGACCCTCTGTTTCTCGCCCTCTGTTTCTCGCCCTCTGTTTCAGACCCTCTGTTTCAGACCCTCTGTTTCTCGCCCACTGTTACGCGCCCTCTGTTTCGCACCCTCTGTTTCAGACCCTCTGTTTCGGCCCATCTGTTTCCCGCCCTCTGTTTCGCGCCCTCTGTTTCGCGCCCTCTGTTTCAGACACTCTGTTTCGGCCCCACTGTTTCCCACCCTCTGTTTCGGACCCTCTGTTTCGCGCCCTCTGTTTCGCGCCCTCTGTTTCAGTCCCTCTGTTTCAGACCCTCTGTATCTCGCCCTCTGTTTCTCGCCCTCTGTTTCAGACCCTCTGTTTCAGACCCTCTGTTTCAGACACTCTGTTTCAGACCCTCTGTTTCTCGCCCTCTGTTTCAGACACTCTGTTTCGGCCCCACTGTTTACCACCCTCTGTTTCGGACCCTCTGTTTCGCGCCCTCTGTTTCGCGCCCTCTGTTTCAGTCCCTCTGTTTCAGACCCTCTGTATCTCGCCCTCTGTTTCTCGCCCTCTGTTTCAGACCCTCTGTTTCAGACCCTCTGTTTCTCGCCCTCTGTTTTGCGCCCTCTGTTTCAGACCCTCTGTTTCAGCCCCTCTGTTTCTCGCCCTCTGATTCAGCCCCTCTGTTTCGGACCCTCTGTTTTAGACCCTCTGTTTCTCGCCCTCTGTTTCATGCCCTCTGTTTCTCGCCCTCTGTATCGAGCCCTCTGTTTCGGCCCCTCAGTTTCTCGCCCTCTGTTTTGCGCCCTCTGTTTCGCGCCCTCTGTTTCAGACCCTCTGTTTCGGCCCCTCTGTTTCCCACCCTCTGTTTCGGTCCCTCTGTTTCGGCCCCTCAATTTCCCGCCCTCTGTTTCGCGCCCTCTGTTTCGCACCCTCTGTTTCAGACCCTCTGTTTCAGACCCTCTGTTTCAGACACTCTGTTTCTCGCCCTCTGTTTCGTGCCCTCTGTTTAAGACCCTCTGTTTCTCGCCCTCTGTTTCTCGCCCTCTGTTTCAGACCCTCTGTTTCAGACCCTCTGTTTCTCGCCCTCTGTTTCGCGCCCTCTGTTTCGCGCCCTCTGTTTCTCACCCTCTGTTTCAGACCCTCTGTTTCAGACCCTCTGTTTCTCGCCCTCTGTTTCGCGCCCTCTCTTTCGCGCCCTCTGTTTCGCGCCCTCTTTTTCAGACCCTCTGTTTCGGCCCCTCTGTTTCCCACACTCTTTTTCGGTCCCTCTGTTTCGCACCCTCTGTTTCGCACCCTCTGTTTCAGACCCTCTGTTTCTCGCCCTCTGTTTCTCGCCCTCTGTTTCAGACCCTCTGTTTCAGACCCTCTGTTTCTCGCCCTCTGTTTCGCGCCATCTGTTTCTCGCCCTCTGTTTCGGCCCCTCTGTTTCAGACCCTCTGTTTCAGACCCTCTGTTTCAGCCCCTCTGTTTCAGACCCTCTTTTTCAGACCATCTGTTTCTCGCCCTCTGTTTCGCGCCCTCTGTTTCAGACATTCTGTTTCGGCCCCTCTGTTTCCCACCCTCTGTTTCCGTCCCTCTGTTTCGCGCCCTCTGTTTCGCGCTCTCTGTTTCAGTCCCTCTGTTTCAGACCCTCTGTATCTCGCCCTCTGTTTCTCGCCCTCTGTTTCAGACCCTCTGTTTCAGACCCTCTGTTTCAGACCCTCTGTTTCAGACCCTCTGTTTCTCGCCCTCTGTTTCATGCCCTCTGTTTCTCGCCCTCTGTTTCGAGCCCTCTGTTTCGGCCCCTCAGTTTCCCACCCTCTGTTTCGCGCCCTCTGTTTCGCGCCCTCTGTTTCAGACCCTCTGTTTCGGCCCCTCTGTTTCCCACCCTCTGTTTCGGTCCCTCTGTTTCGCGCCCTCTGTTTCGCACCCTCTGTTTCAGACCCTCTGTTTCAGACCCTCTGTTTCTCGCCCTCTGTTTCTCGCCCTCTGTTTCAGACCCTCTGTTTCAGACCCTCTGTTTCTCGCCCACTGTTTCGCGCCCTCTGTTTCGCACCCTCTGTTTCAGACCCTCTGTTTCGGCCCATCTGTTTCCCGCCCTCTGTTTCGCGCCCTCTGTTTCGCGCCCTCTGTTTCAGACACTCTGTTTCGGCCCCACTGTTTCCCACCCTCTGTTTCGGACCCTCTGTTTCGCGCCCTCTGTTTCGCGCCCTCTGTTTCAGTCCCTCTGTTTCAGACCCTCTGTATCTCGCCCTCTGTTTCTCGCCCTCTGTTTCAGACCCTCTGTTTCAGACCCTCTGTTTCAGACCCTCTGTTTCTCGCCCTCTGTTTCAGACACTCTGTTTCAGACCCTCTGTTTCTCGCCCTCTGTTTCTCGCCCTCTGTTTCAGACCCTCTGTTTCAGACCCTCTGTTTCTCGCCCACTGTTACGCGCCCTCTGTTTCGCACCCTCTGTTTCAGACCCTCTGTTTCGGCCCATCTGTTTCCCGCCCTCTGTTTCGCGCCCTCTGTTTCGCGCCCTCTGTTTCAGACACTCTGTTTCGGCCCCACTGTTTCCCACCCTCTGTTTCGGACCCTCTGTTTCGCGCCCTCTGTTTCGCGCCCTCTGTTTCAGTCCCTCTGTTTCAGACCCTCTGTATCTCGCCCTCTGTTTCTCGCCCTCTGTTTCAGACCCTCTGTTTCAGACCCTCTGTTTCAGACACTCTGTTTCAGACCCTCTGTTTCTCGCCCTCTGTTTCAGACACTCTGTTTCGGCCCCACTGTTTACCACCCTCTGTTTCGGACCCTCTGTTTCGCGCCCTCTGTTTCGCGCCCTCTGTTTCAGTCCCTCTGTTTCAGACCCTCTGTATCTCGCCCTCTGTTTCTCGCCCTCTGTTTCAGACCCTCTGTTTCAGACCCTCTGTTTCTCGCCCTCTGTTTTGCGCCCTCTGTTTCAGACCCTCTGTTTCAGCCCCTCTGTTTCTCGCCCTCTGATTCAGCCCCTCTGTTTCGGACCCTCTGTTTTAGACCCTCTGTTTCTCGCCCTCTGTTTCATGCCCTCTGTTTCTCGCCCTCTGTATCGAGCCCTCTGTTTCGGCCCCTCAGTTTCTCGCCCTCTGTTTTGCGCCCTCTGTTTCGCGCCCTCTGTTTCAGACCCTCTGTTTCGGCCCCTCTGTTTCCCACCCTCTGTTTCGGTCCCTCTGTTTCGCGCCCTCTGTTTCGCACCCTCTGTTTCAGACCCTCTGTTTCAGACCCTCAGTTTCCCGCCCTCTGTTTCGCGCCCTCTGTTTCACGCCCTCTGTTTCAGACCCTCTGTTTCAGACACTCTGTTTCTCGCCCTCTGTTTCGTGCCCTCTGTTTAAGACCCTCTGTTTCTCGCCCTCTGTTTCTCACCCTCTGTTTCAGACCCTCTGTTTCAGACCCTCTGTTTCTCGCCCTCTGTTTCGCGCCCTCTGTTTCGCGCCCTCTGTTTCGTGCCCTCTGTTTAAGACCCCCTGTTTCGGGCCCTCTGTTTCTCGCCCCCTGCTTCGGCCCCTCTGTTTCGCGCCCTCTGTTTCAGACCCTCTGTTTCAGCCCCTCTGTTTCGCGCCCTCTGTTTCGCGCCCTCTGTTTCGTGCCCTCTGTTTAAGACCCTCTGTTTCGGGCCCTCTGTTTCTCGCCCTCTGCTTCGGCCCCTCTGTTTCGCGCCCTCTGTTTCAGACCCTCTGTTTCAGCCCCTCTGTTTCTCGCCCTCTGATTCAGCCCCTCTGTTTCGGACCCTCTGTTTCAGACCCTCTGTTTCTCGCCCTCTGTTTCATGCCCTCTGTTTCTCGCCCTCTGTTTCGAGCCCTCTGTTTCGGCCCCTCAATTTCCCGCCCTCTGTTTCGCGGCCTCTGTTTCGCGCCCTCTGTTTCAGACCCTCTGTTTCAGACCCTCTGTTTCAGACACTCTGTTTCTCGCCCTCTGTTTCGTGCCCTCTGTTTAAGACCCTCTGTTTCTCGCCCTCTGTTTCTCGCCCTCTGTTTCAGACCCTCTGTTTCAGACCCTCTGTTTCTCGCCCTCTGTTTCGCGCCCTCTGTTTCTCGCCCTCTGTTTCAGACCCTCTGTTTCAGACCCTCTGTTTCTCGCCCTCTGTTTCGCGCCCTCTCTTTCGCGCCCTCTGTTTCGCGCCCTCTTTTTCAGACCCTCTGTTTCGGCCCCTCTGTTTCCCACACTCTTTTTCGGTCCCTCTGTTTCGCACCCTCTGTTTCGCACCCTCTGTTTCAGACCCTCTGTTTCTCGCCCTCTGTTTCTCGCCCTCTGTTTCAGACCCTCTGTTTCAGACCCTCTGTTTCTCGCCCTCTGTTTCGCGCCATCTGTTTCTCGCCCTCTGTTTCGGCCCCTCTGTTTCAGACCCTCTGTTTCAGACCCTCTGTTTCAGCCCCTCTGTTTCAGACCCTCTTTTTCAGACCATCTGTTTCTCGCCCTCTGTTTCGCGCCCTCTGTTTCAGACCCTCTGTTTCGGCCCCTCTGTTTCCCACCCTCTGTTTCCGTCCCTCTGTTTCGCGCCCTCTGTTTCGCGCTCTCTGTTTCAGTCCCTCTGTTTCAGACCCTCTGTATCTCGCCCTCTGTTTCTCGCCCTCTGTTTCAGACCCTCTGTTTCAGACCCTCTGTTTCAGACCCTCTGTTTCAGACCCTCTGTTTCTCGCCCTCTGTTTCATGCCCTCTGTTTCTCGCCCTCTGTTTCGAGCCCTCTGTTTCGGCCCCTCAGTTTCCCACCCTCTGTTTCGCGCCCTCTGTTTCGCGCCCTCTGTTTCAGACCCTCTGTTTCGGCCCCTCTGTTTCCCACCCTCTGTTTCGGTCCCTCTGTTTCGCGCCCTCTGTTTCGCACCCTCTGTTTCAGACCCTCTGTTTCAGACCCTCTGTTTCTCGCCCTCTGTTTCTCGCCCTCTGTTTCAGACCCTCTGTTTCAGACCCTCTGTTTCTCGCCCACTGTTTCGCGCCCTCTGTTTCGCACCCTCTGTTTCAGACCCTCTGTTTCGGCCCATCTGTTTCCCGCCCTCTGTTTCGCGCCCTCTGTTTCGCGCCCTCTGTTTCAGACACTCTGTTTCGGACCCACTGTTTCCCACCCTCTGTTTCGGACCCTCTGTTTCGCGCCCTCTGTTTCGCGCCCTCTGTTTCAGTCCCTCTGTTTCAGACCCTCTGTATCTCGCCCTCTGTTTCTCGCCCTCTGTTTCAGACCCTCTGTTTCAGACCCTCTGTTTCAGACCCTCTGTTTCTCGCCCTCTGTTTCAGACACTCTGTTTCAGACCCTCTGTTTCTCGCCCTCTGTTTCTCGCCCTCTGTTTCAGACCCTCTGTTTCAGACCCTCTGTTTCCCGCCCACTGTTACGCGCCCTCTGTTTCGCACCCTCTGTTTCAGACCCTCTGTTTCGGCACATCTGTTTCCCGCCCTCTGTTTCGCGCCCTCTGTTTCGCGCCCTCTGTTTCAGACACTCTGTTTCGGCCCCACTGTTTCCCACCCTCTGTTTCGGAACCTCTGTTTCGCGCCCTCTGTTTCGCGCCCTCTGTTTCAGTCCCTCTGTTTCAGACCCTCTGTATCTCGCCCTCTGTTTCTCGCCGTCTGTTTCAGACCCTCTGTTTCAGACCCTCTGTTTCAGACCCTCTGTTTCAGACCCTCTGTTTCTCGCCCTCTGTTTCAGACACTCTGTTTCGGCCCCACTGTTTCCCACCCTCTGTTTCGGACCCTCTGTTTCGCGCCCTCTGTTTCGCGCCCTCTGTTTCAGTCCCTCTGTTTCAGACCCTCTGTATCTCGCCCTCTGTTTCTCGCCCTCTGTTTCAGACCCTCTGTTTCAGACCCTCTGTTTCTCGCCCTCTGTTTTGCGCCCTCTGTTTCAGACCCTCTGTTTCAGCCCCTCTGTTTCTCGCCCTCTGATTCAGCCCCTCTGTTTCGGACCCTCTGTTTTAGACCCTCTGTTTCTCGCCCTCTGTTTCATGCCCTCTGTTTCTCGCCCTCTGTTTCGAGCCCTCTGTTTCGGCCCCTCAGTTTCTCGCCCTCTGTTTCGCGCCCTCTGTTTCGCGCCCTCTGTTTCAGACCCTCTGTTTCGGCCCCTCTGTTTCCCACCCTCTGTTTCGGTCCCTCTGTTTCGCGCCCTCTGTTTCGCACCCTCTGTTTCAGACCCTCTGTTTCAGACCCTCAGTTTCCCGCCCTCTGTTTCGCGCCCTCTGTTTCACGCCCTCTGTTTCAGACCCTCTGTTTCAGACACTCTGTTTCTCGCCCTCTGTTTCGTGCCCTCTGTTTAAGACCCTCTGTTTCTCGCCCTCTGTTTCTCGCCCTCTGTTTCAGACCCTCTGTTTCAGACCCTCTGTTTCTCGCCCTCTGTTTCGCGCCCTCTGTTTCGCGCCCTCTGTTTCGTGCCCTCTGTTTAAGACCCTCTGTTTCGGGCCCTCTGTTTCTCGCCCTCTGCTTCGGCCCCTCTGTTTCGCGCCCTCTGTTTCAGACCCTCTGTTTCAGACCCCCTGTTTCTCGCCCTCTGTTTCAGCCCCTCTGTTTCAGACCCTCTGTTTCGCGCCCTCTGTTTCGCGCCCTTTGTTTCGCGCCCTCTGTTTCAGACCCTCTGTTTCAGCCCCTCTGTTTCAGCCTGTCTGTTTCAGACCCTCTGTTTCTCGCCCTCTGTTTTGCGCCCTCTGTTTCAGACCCTCTGTTTCAGCCCCTCTGTTTCTCGCCCTCTGATTCAGCCCCTCTGTTTCGGACCCTCTGTTTCAGACCCTCTGTTTCTCGCCCTCTGTTTCATGCCCTCTGTTTCTCGCCCTCTGTTTCGAGCCCTCTGTTTCGGCCCCTCAATTTCCCGCCCTCTGTTTCGCGCCCTCTGTTTCGCGCCCTCTGTTTCAGACCCTCTGTTTCAGACCCTCTGTTTCAGACCCTCTGTTTCTCGCCCTCTGCTTCGGCCCCTCTGTTTCGCGCCCTCTGTTTCAGACCCTCTGTTTCAGCCCCTCTGTTTCTCGCCCTCTGATTCAGCCCCTCTGTTTCGGACCCTCTGTTTCAGACCCTCTGTTTCTCGCCCTCTGTTTCATGCCCTCTGTTTCTCGCCCTCTGTTTCGAGCCCTCTGTTTCGGCCCCTCAATTTCCCGCCCTCTGTTTCGCGGCCTCTGTTTCGCGCCCTCTGTTTCAGACCCTCTGTTTCAGACCCTCTGTTTCAGACACTCTGTTTCTCGCCCTCTGTTTCGTGCCCTCTGTTTAAGACCCTCTGTTTCTCGCCCTCTGTTTCTCGCCCTCTGTTTCAGACCCTCTGTTTCAGACCCTCTGTTTCTCGCCCTCTGTTTCGCGCCCTCTGTTTCTCGCCCTCTGTTTCAGACCCTCTGTTTCAGACCCTCTGTTTCTCGCCCTCTGTTTCGCGCCCTCTCTTTCGCGCCCTCTGTTTCGCGCCCTCTTTTTCAGACCCTCTGTTTCGGCCCCTCTGTTTCCCACACTCTTTTTCGGTCCCTCTGTTTCGCACCCTCTGTTTCGCACCCTCTGTTTCAGACCCTCTGTTTCTCGCCCTCTGTTTCTCGCCCTCTGTTTCAGACCCTCTGTTTCAGACCCTCTGTTTCTCGCCCTCTGTTTCGCGCCATCTGTTTCTCGCCCTCTGTTTCGGCCCCTCTGTTTCAGACCCTCTGTTTCAGACCCTCTGTTTCAGCCCCTCTGTTTCAGACCCTCTTTTTCAGACCATCTGTTTCTCGCCCTCTGTTTCGCGCCCTCTGTTTCAGACCCTCTGTTTCGGCCCCTCTGTTTCCCACCCTCTGTTTCCGTCCCTCTGTTTCGCGCCCTCTGTTTCGCGCTCTCTGTTTCAGTCCCTCTGTTTCAGACCCTCTGTATCTCGCCCTCTGTTTCTCGCCCTCTGTTTCAGACCCTCTGTTTCAGACCCTCTGTTTCAGACCCTCTGTTTCAGACCCTCTGTTTCTCGCCCTCTGTTTCATGCCCTCTGTTTCTCGCCCTCTGTTTCGAGCCCTCTGTTTCGGCCCCTCAGTTTCCCACCCTCTGTTTCGCGCCCTCTGTTTCGCGCCCTCTGTTTCAGACCCTCTGTTTCGGCCCCTCTGTTTCCCACCCTCTGTTTCGGTCCCTCTGTTTCGCGCCCTCTGTTTCGCACCCTCTGTTTCAGACCCTCTGTTTCAGACCCTCTGTTTCTCGCCCTCTGTTTCTCGCCCTCTGTTTCAGACCCTCTGTTTCAGACCCTCTGTTTCTCGCCCACTGTTTCGCGCCCTCTGTTTCGCACCCTCTGTTTCAGACCCTCTGTTTCGGCCCATCTGTTTCCCGCCCTCTGTTTCGCGCCCTCTGTTTCGCGCCCTCTGTTTCAGACACTCTGTTTCGGACCCACTGTTTCCCACCCTCTGTTTCGGACCCTCTGTTTCGCGCCCTCTGTTTCGCGCCCTCTGTTTCAGTCCCTCTGTTTCAGACCCTCTGTATCTCGCCCTCTGTTTCTCGCCCTCTGTTTCAGACCCTCTGTTTCAGACCCTCTGTTTCAGACCCTCTGTTTCTCGCCCTCTGTTTCAGACACTCTGTTTCAGACCCTCTGTTTCTCGCCCTCTGTTTCTCGCCCTCTGTTTCAGACCCTCTGTTTCAGACCCTCTGTTTCTCGCCCACTGTTACGCGCCCTCTGTTTCGCACCCTCTGTTTCAGACCCTCTGTTTCGGCCCATCTGTTTCCCGCCCTCTGTTTCGCGCCCTCTGTTTCGCGCCCTCTGTTTCAGACACTCTGTTTCGGCCCCACTGTTTCCCACCCTCTGTTTCGGAACCTCTGTTTCGCGCCCTCTGTTTCGCGCCCTCTGTTTCAGTCCCTCTGTTTCAGACCCTCTGTATCTCGCCCTCTGTTTCTCGCCGTCTGTTTCAGACCCTCTGTTTCAGACCCTCTGTTTCAGACCCTCTGTTTCAGACCCTCTGTTTCTCGCCCTCTGTTTCAGACACTCTGTTTCGGCCCCACTGTTTCCCACCCTCTGTTTCGGACCCTCTGTTTCGCGCCCTCTGTTTCGCGCCCTCTGTTTCAGTCCCTCTGTTTCAGACCCTCTGTATCTCGCCCTCTGTTTCTCGCCCTCTGTTTCAGACCCTCTGTTTCAGACCCTCTGTTTCTCGCCCTCTGTTTTGCGCCCTCTGTTTCAGACCCTCTGTTTCAGCCCCTCTGTTTCTCGCCCTCTGATTCAGCCCCTCTGTTTCGGACCCTCTGTTTTAGACCCTCTGTTTCTCGCCCTCTGTTTCATGCCCTCTGTTTCTCGCCCTCTGTTTCGAGCCCTCTGTTTCGGCCCCTCAGTTTCTCGCCCTCTGTTTCGCGCCCTCTGTTTCGCGCCCTCTGTTTCAGACCCTCTGTTTCGGCCCCTCTGTTTCCCACCCTCTGTTTCGGTCCCTCTGTTTCGCGCCCTCTGTTTCGCACCCTCTGTTTCAGACCCTCTGTTTCAGACCCTCAGTTTCCCGCCCTCTGTTTCGCGCCCTCTGTTTCACGCCCTCTGTTTCAGACCCTCTGTTTCAGACACTCTGTTTCTCGCCCTCTGTTTCGTGCCCTCTGTTTAAGACCCTCTGTTTCTCGCCCTCTGTTTCTCGCCCTCTGTTTCAGACCCTCTGTTTCAGACCCTCTGTTTCTCGCCCTCTGTTTCGCGCCCTCTGTTTCGCGCCCTCTGTTTCGTGCCCTCTGTTTAAGACCCTCTGTTTCGGGCCCTCTGTTTCTCGCCCTCTGCTTCGGCCCCTCTGTTTCGCGCCCTCTGTTTCAGACCCTCTGTTTCAGACCCCCTCTTTCTCGCCCTCTGTTTCAGCCCCTCTGTTTCAGACCCTCTGTTTCGCGCCCTCTGTTTCGCGCCCTTTGTTTCGCGCCCTCTGTTTCAGACCCTCTGTTTCAGCCCCTCTGTTTCAGCCTGTCTGTTTCAGACCCTCTGTTTCTCGCCCTCTGTTTTGCGCCCTCTGTTTCAGACCCTCTGTTTCAGCCACTCTGTTTCTCGCCCTCTGATTCAGCCCCTCTGTTTCGGACCCTCTGTTTCAGACCCTCTGTTTCTCGCCCTCTGTTTCATGCCCTCTGTTTCTCGCCCTCTGTTTCGAGCCCTCTGTTTCGGCCCCTCAATTTCCCGCCCTCTGTTTCGCGCCCTCTGTTTCGCGCCCTCTGTTTCAGACCCTCTGTTTCAGACCCTCTGTTTCAGACACTCTGTTTCTCGCCCTCTGTTTCGTGCCCTCTGTTTAAGACCCTCTGTTTCTCGCCCTCTGTTTCTCGCCCTCTGTTTCAGACCCTCTGTTTCAGACCCTCTGTTTCTCGCCCTCTGTTTCGCGCCCTCTGTTTCGCGCCCTCTGTTTCTCGCCCTCTGTTTCAGACCCTCTGTTTCAGACCCTCTGTTTCTCGCCCTCTGTTTCGCGCCCTCTCTTTCGCGCCCTCTGTTTCGCGCCCTCTTTTTCAGACCCTCTGTTTCGGCCCCTCTGTTTCCCACACTCTGTTTCGGTCCCTCTGTTTCGCACCCTCTGTTTCGCACCCTCTGTTTCAGACCCTCTGTTTCTCGCCCTCTGTTTCTCGCCCTCTGTTTCAGACCCTCTGTTTCAGACCCTCTGTTTCTCGCCCTCTGTTTCGCGCCATCTGTTTCTCGCCCTCTGTTTCGGCCCCTCTGTTTCAGACCCTCTGTTTCAGATCCTCTGTTTCAGCCCCTCTGTTTCAGACCCTCTTTTTCAGACCATCTGTTTCTCGCCCTCTGTTTCGCGCCCTCTGTTTCTCGCCCTCTGTTTCGAGCCCTCTGTTTCGGCCCCTCAATTTCCCGCACTCTGTTTCGCGCCCTCTGTTTCGCGCCCTCTGTTTCAGACCCTCTGTTTCAGACCCTCTGTTTCAGACACTCTGTTTCTCGCCCTCTGTTTCGTGCCCTCTGTTTAAGACCCTCTGTTTCTCGCCCTCTGTTTCTCGCCCTCTGTTTCAGACCCTCTGTTTCAGACCCTCTGTTTCTCGCCCTCTGTTTCAGTCCCTCTGTTTCAGACCCTCTGTATCTCGCCCTCTGTTTCTCGCCGTCTGTTTCAGACCCTCTGTTTCAGACCCTCTGTTTCAGACCCTCTGTTTCAGACCCTCTGTTTCTCGCCCTCTGTTTCAGACACTCTGTTTCGGCCCCACTGTTTCCCACCCTCTGTTTCGGACCCTCTGTTTCGCGCCCTCTGTTTCGCGCCCTCTGTTTCAGTCCCTCTGTTTCAGACCCTCTGTATCTCGCCCTCTGTTTCTCGCCCTCTGTTTCAGACCCTCTGTTTCAGACCCTCTGTTTCTCGCCCTCTGTTTTGCGCCCTCTGTTTCAGACCCTCTGTTTCAGCCCCTCTGTTTCTCGCCCTCTGATTCAGCCCCTCTGTTTCGGACCCTCTGTTTTAGACCCTCTGTTTCTCGCCCTCTGTTTCATGCCCTCTGTTTCTCGCCCTCTGTTTCGAGCCCTCTGTTTCGGCCCCTCAGTTTCTCGCCCTCTGTTTCGCGCCCTCTGTTTCGCGCCCTCTGTTTCAGACCCTCTGTTTCGGCCCCTCTGTTTCCCACCCTCTGTTTCGGTCCCTCTGTTTCGCGCCCTCTGTTTCGCACCCTCTGTTTCAGACCCTCTGTTTCAGACCCTCAGTTTCCCGCCCTCTGTTTCGCGCCCTCTGTTTCACGCCCTCTGTTTCAGACCCTCTGTTTCAGACACTCTGTTTCTCGCCCTCTGTTTCGTGCCCTCTGTTTAAGACCCTCTGTTTCTCGCCCTCTGTTTCTCGCCCTCTGTTTCAGACCCTCTGTTTCAGACCCTCTGTTTCTCGCCCTCTGTTTCGCGCCCTCTGTTTCGCGCCCTCTGTTTCGTGCCCTCTGTTTAAGACCCTCTGTTTCGGGCCCTCTGTTTCTCGCCCTCTGCTTCGGCCCCTCTGTTTCGCGCCCTCTGTTTCAGACCCTCTGTTTCAGACCCCCTGTTTCTCGCCCTCTGTTTCAGCCCCTCTGTTTCAGACCCTCTGTTTCGCGCCCTCTGTTTCGCGCCCTTTGTTTCGCGCCCTCTGTTTCAGACCCTCTGTTTCAGCCCCTCTGTTTCAGCCTGTCTGTTTCAGACCCTCTGTTTCTCGCCCTCTGTTTTGCGCCCTCTGTTTCAGACCCTCTGTTTCAGCCCCTCTGTTTCTCGCCCTCTGATTCAGCCCCTCTGTTTCGGACCCTCTGTTTCAGACCCTCTGTTTCTCGCCCTCTGTTTCATGCCCTCTGTTTCTCGCCCTCTGTTTCGAGCCCTCTGTTTCGGCCCCTCAATTTCCCGCCCTCTGTTTCGCGCCCTCTGTTTCGCGCCCTCTGTTTCAGACCCTCTGTTTCAGACCCTCTGTTTCAGACACTCTGTTTCTCGCCCTCTGTTTCGTGCCCTCTGTTTAAGACCCTCTGTTTCTCGCCCTCTGTTTCTCGCCCTCTGTTTCAGACCCTCTGTTTCAGACCCTCTGTTTCTCGCCCTCTGTTTCGCGCCCTCTGTTTCGCGCCCTCTGTTTCTCGCCCTCTGTTTCAGACCCTCTGTTTCAGACCCTCTGTTTCTCGCCCTCTGTTTCGCGCCCTCTCTTTCGCGCCCTCTGTTTCGCGCCCTCTTTTTCAGACCCTCTGTTTCGGCCCCTCTGTTTCCCACACTCTGTTTCGGTCCCTCTGTTTCGCACCCTCTGTTTCGCACCCTCTGTTTCAGACCCTCTGTTTCTCGCCCTCTGTTTCAGACCCTCTGTTTCAGACCCTCTGTTTCTCGCCCTCTGTTTCGCGCCATCTGTTTCTCGCCCTCTGTTTCGGCCCCTCTGTTTCAGACCCTCTGTTTCAGATCCTCTGTTTCAGCCCCTCTGTTTCAGACCCTCTTTTTCAGACCATCTGTTTCTCGCCCTCTGTTTCGCGCCCTCTGTTTCTCGCCCTCTGTTTCGAGCCCTCTGTTTCGGCCCCTCAATTTCCCGCACTCTGTTGCGCGCCCTCTGTTTCGCGCCCTCTGTTTCAGACCCTCTGTTTCAGACCCTCTGTTTCAGACACTCTGTTTCTCGCCCTCTGTTTCGTGCCCTCTGTTTAAGACCCTCTGTTTCTCGCCCTCTGTTTCTCGCCCTCTGTTTCAGACCCTCTGTTTCAGACCCTCTGTTTCTCGCCCTCTGTTTCGCGCCCTCTGTTTCGCGCCCTCTGTTTCTCGCCCTCTGTTTCAGACCCTCTGTTTCAGACCCTCTGTTTCTCGCCCTCTGTTTCGCGCCCTCTCTTTCGCGCCCTCTGTTTCGCGCCCTCTTTTTCAGACCCTCTGTTTCGGCCCCTCTGTTTCCCACACTCTGTTTCGGTCCCTCTGTTTCGCACCCTCTGTTTCGCACCCTCTGTTTCAGACCCTCTGTTTCTCGCCCTCTGTTTCTCGCCCTCTGTTTCAGACCCTCTGTTTCAGACCCTCTGTTTCTCGCCCTCTGTTTCGCGCCATCTGTTTCTCGCCCTCTGTTTCGGCCCCTCTGTTTCAGACCCTCTGTTTCAGATCCTCTGTTTCAGCCCCTCTGTTTCAGACCCTCTTTTTCAGACCATCTGTTTCTCGCCCTCTGTTTCGCGCCCTCTGTTTCAGACCCTCTGTTTCGGCCCCTCTGTTTCCCACCCTCTGTTTCCGTCCCTCTGTTTCGCGCCCTCTGTTTCGCGCTCTCTGTTTCAGTCCCTCTGTTTCAGACCCTCTGTATCTCGCCCTCTGTTTCTCGCCCTCTGTTTCAGACCCTCTGTTTCAGACCCTCTGTTTCAGACCCTCTGTTTCAGACCCTCTGTTTCTCGCCCTCTGTTTCATGCCCTCTGTTTCTCGCCCTCTGTTTCGAGCCCTCTGTTTCGGCCCCTCAGTTTCCCACCCTCTGTTTCGCGCCCTCTGTTTCGCGCCCTCTGTTTCAGACCCTCTGTTTCGGCCCCTCTGTTTCCCACCCTCTGTTTCGGTCCCTCTGTTTCGCGCCCTCTGTTTCGCACCCTCTGTTTCAGACCCTCTGTTTCAGACCCTCTGTTTCTCGCCCTCTGTTTCTCGCCCTCTGTTTCAGACCCTCTGTTTCAGACCCTCTGTTTCTCGCCCACTGTTTCGCGCCCTCTGTTTCGCACCCTCTGTTTCAGACCCTCTGTTTCGGCCCATCTGTTTCCCGCCCTCTGTTTCGCGCCCTCTGTTTCGCGCCCTCTGTTTCAGACACTCTGTTTCGGCCCCACTGTTTCCCACCCTCTGTTTCGGACCCTCTGTTTCGCGCCCTCTGTTTCGCGCCCTCTGTTTCAGTCCCTCTGTTTCAGACCCTCTGTATCTCGCCCTCTGTTTCTCGCCCTCTGTTTCAGACCCTCTGTTTCAGACCCTCTGTTTCAGACCCTCTGTTTCAGACCCTCTGTTTCTCGCCCTCTGTTTCAGACACTCTGTTTCAGACCCTCTGTTTCAGACCCTCTGTTTCAGACACTCTGTTTCTCGCCCTCTGTTTCGCGCCCTTTGTTTAAGACCCTCTGTTTCTCGCCCTCTGTTTCTCGCCCTCTGTTTCAGACCCTCTGTTTCAGACCCTCTGTTTCTCGCCCTCTGTTTCGCGCCCTCTGTTTCGCGCCCTCTGTTTCGCGCCCTCTGTTTCAGACCCTCTGTTTCGGGCCCTCTGTTTCTCGCCCTCTGCTTCGGCCCCTCTGTTTCGCGCCCTCTGTTTCAGACCCTCTGTTTCAGACCCCCTGTTTCTCGCCCTCTGTTTCAGCCCCTCTGTTTCAGACCCTCTGTTTCGCGCCCTCTGTTTCGCGCCCTTTGTTTCGCGCCCTCTGTTTCAGACCCTCTGTTTCAGCCCCTCTGTTTCAGCCCCTCTGTTTCAGACCCTCTGTTTCTCGCCCTCTGTTTTGCGCCCTCTGTTTCAGACCCTCTGTTTCAGCCCCTCTGTTTCTCGCCCTCTGATTCAGCCCCTCTGTTTCGGACCCTCTGTTTTAGACCCTCTGTTTCTCGCCCTCTGTTTCATGCCCTCTGTTTCTCGCCCTCTGTTTCGAGCCCTCTGTTTCGGCCCCTCAGTTTCCCGCCCTCTGTTTCGCGCCCTCTGTTTCGCGCCCTCTGTTTCAGACCCTCTGTTTCGGCCCCTCTGTTTCCCACCCTCTGTTTCGGTCCCTCTGTTTCGCGCCCTCTGTTTCGCACCCTCTGTTTCAGACCCTCTGTTTCAGACCATCAGTTTCCCGCCCTCTGTTTCGCGCCCTCTGTTTCGCGCCCTCTGTTTCAGACCCTCTGTTTCAGACCCTCTGTTTCAGACACTCTGTTTCTCGCCCTCTGTTTCGTGCCCTCTGTTTAAGACCCTCTGTTTCTCGCCCTCTGTTTCTCGCCCTCTGTTTCAGACCCTCTGTTTCAGACCCTCTGTTTCTCGCCCTCTGTTTCGCGCCCTCTGTTTCGCGCCCTCTGTTTCGTGCCCTCTGTTTAAGACCCTCTGTTTCGGGACCTCTGTTTCTCGCCCTCTGCTTCGGCCCCCCTGTTTCTCGCCCTCTGTTTCAGCCCCTCTGTTTCAGACCCTCTGTTTCGCGCCCTCTGTTTCGCGCCCTTTGTTTCGCGCCCTCTGTTTCAGACCCTCTGTTTCAGCCCCTCTGTTTCAGCCCGTCTGTTTCAGACCCTCTGTTTCTCGCCCTCTGTTTTGCGCCCTCTGTTTCAGACCCTCTGTTTCAGACCCTCTGTTTCTCGCCCTCTGATTCAGCCCCTCTGGTTCGGACCCTCTGTTTCAGACCCTCTGTTTCTCGCCCTCTGTTTCATGCCCTCTGTTTCTCGCCCTCTGTTTCGAGCCCTCTGTTTCGGCCCCTCAATTTCCCGCCCTCTGTTTCGCGCCCTCTGTTTCGTGCCCTCTGTTTCAGACCCTCTGTTTCGGCCCCTCTGTTTCCCACCCTCTGTTTCGGTCCCTCTGTTTCGCACCCTCTGTTTCGCACCCTCTGTTTCAGACCCTCTGTTTCAGAACCTCTGTTTCTCGCCCTCTGTTTCTCGCCCTCTGTTTCAGACCCTCTGTTTCAGACCCTCTGTTTCTCGCCCACTGTTTCGCGCCCTCTGTTTCGCACCCTCTGTTTCAGACCCTCTGTTTCGGCCCATCTGTTTCCCGCCCTCTGTTTCGCGCCCTCTGTTTCGCGCCCTCTGTTTCAGACACTCTGTTTCGGCCCCACTGTTTCCCACCCTCTGTTTCGGCCCCTCTGTTTCGCGCCCTCTGTTTCGCGCCCTCTGTTTCAGTCCCTCTGTTTCAGACCCTCTGTATCTCGCCCTCTGTTTCTCGCCGTCTGTTTCAGACCCTCTGTTTCAGACCCTCTGTTTCAGACCCTCTGTTTCTCGCCCTCTGTTTCATGCCCTCTGTTTCTCGCCCTCTGTTTCGAGCCCTCTGTTTCGGCCCCTCAGTTTCCCACCCTCTGTTTCGCGCCCTCTGTTTCGCGCCCTCTGTTTCAGACCCTCTGTTTCGGCCCCTCTGTTTCCCACCCTCTGTTTTGGTCCCTCTGTTTCGCGCCCTCTGTTTCGCACGCTCTGTTTCAGACCCTCTGTTTCAGACCCTCTGTTTCTCGCCCTCTGTTTCTCGCCCTCTGTTTCAGACCCTCTGTTTCAGACCCTCTGTTTCTCGCCCACTGTTTCGCGCCCTCTGTTTCGCACCCTCTGTTTCAGACCCTCTGTTTCGGCCAATCTGTTTCCCGCCCTCTGTTTCGCGCCCTCTGTTTCGCGCCCTCTGTTTCAGACACTCTGTTTCGGCCCCACTGTTTCCCACCCTCTGTTTCGGCCCCTCTGTTTCGAGCCCTCTGTTTCGCGCCCTCTGTTTCAGTCCCTCTGTTTCAGACCCTCTGTATCTCGCCCTCTGTTTCTCGCCCTCTGTTTCAGACCCTCTGTTTCAGACCCTCTATTTCTCGCCCTCTGTTTCAGACGCTCTGTTTCAGACCCTCTGTTTCAGACCCTCTGTTTCAGACACTCTGTTTCAGACCCTCTGTTTCAGACCCTCTGTTTCAGACACTCTGTTTCTCGCCCTCTGTTTCGTGCCCTCTGTTTAAGACCCTCTGTTTCTCGCCCTCTGTTTCTCGCCCTCTGTTTCAGACCCTCTGTTTCAGACCCTCTGTTTCTCGCCCTCTGTTTCGCGCCCTCTGTTTCGCGCCCTCTGTTTCTCGCCCTCTGTTTCAGACCCTCTGTTTCAGACCCTCTGTTTCTCGCCCTCTGTTTCGCGCCCTCTCTTTCGCGCCCTCTGTTTCGCGCCCTCTTTTTCAGACCCTCTGTTTCGGCCCCTCTGTTTCCCACACTCTGTTTCGGTCCCTCTGTTTCGCACCCTCTGTTTCGCACCCTCTGTTTCAGACCCTCTGTTTCTCGCCCTCTGTTTCAGACCCTCTGTTTCAGACCCTCTGTTTCTCGCCCTCTGTTTCGCGCCATCTGTTTCTCGCCCTCTGTTTCGGCCCCTCTGTTTCAGACCCTCTGTTTCAGATCCTCTGTTTCAGCCCCTCTGTTTCAGACCCTCTTTTTCAGACCATCTGTTTCTCGCCCTCTGTTTCGCGCCCTCTGTTTCTCGCCCTCTGTTTCGAGCCCTCTGTTTCGGCCCCTCAATTTCCCGCACTCTGTTTCGCGCCCTCTGTTTCGCGCCCTCTGTTTCAGACCCTCTGTTTCAGACCCTCTGTTTCAGACACTCTGTTTCTCGCCCTCTGTTTCGTGCCCTCTGTTTAAGACCCTCTGTTTCTCGCCCTCTGTTTCTCGCCCTCTGTTTCAGACCCTCTGTTTCAGACCCTCTGTTTCTCGCCCTCTGTTTCGCGCCCTCTGTTTCGCGCCCTCTGTTTCTCGCCCTCTGTTTCAGACCCTCTGTTTCAGACCCTCTGTTTCTCGCCCTCTGTTTCGCGCCCTCTCTTTCGCGCCCTCTGTTTCGCGCCCTCTTTTTCAGACCCTCTGTTTCGGCCCCTCTGTTTCCCACACTCTGTTTCGGTCCCTCTGTTTCGCACCCTCTGTTTCGCACCCTCTGTTTCAGACCCTCTGTTTCTCGCCCTCTGTTTCTCGCCCTCTGTTTCAGACCCTCTGTTTCAGACCCTCTGTTTCTCGCCCTCTGTTTCGCGCCATCTGTTTCTCGCCCTCTGTTTCGGCCCCTCTGTTTCAGACCCTCTGTTTCAGATCCTCTGTTTCAGCCCCTCTGTTTCAGACCCTCTTTTTCAGACCATCTGTTTCTCGCCCTCTGTTTCGCGCCCTCTGTTTCAGACCCTCTGTTTCGGCCCCTCTGTTTCCCACCCTCTGTTTCCGTCCCTCTGTTTCGCGCCCTCTGTTTCGCGCTCTCTGTTTCAGTCCCTCTGTTTCAGACCCTCTGTATCTCGCCCTCTGTTTCTCGCCCTCTGTTTCAGACCCTCTGTTTCAGACCCTCTGTTTCAGACCCTCTGTTTCAGACCCTCTGTTTCTCGCCCTCTGTTTCATGCCCTCTGTTTCTCGCCCTCTGTTTCGAGCCCTCTGTTTCGGCCCCTCAGTTTCCCACCCTCTGTTTCGCGCCCTCTGTTTCGCGCCCTCTGTTTCAGACCCTCTGTTTCGGCCCCTCTGTTTCCCACCCTCTGTTTCGGTCCCTCTGTTTCGCGCCCTCTGTTTCGCACCCTCTGTTTCAGACCTTCTGTTTCAGACCCTCTGTTTCTCGCCCTCTGTTTCTCGCCCTCTGTTTCAGACCCTCTGTTTCAGACCCTCTGTTTCTCGCCCACTGTTTCGCGCCCTCTGTTTCGCACCCTCTGTTTCAGACCCTCTGTTTCGGCCCATCTGTTTCCCGCCCTCTGTTTCGCGCCCTCTGTTTCGCGCCCTCTGTTTCAGACACTCTGTTTCGGCCCCACTGTTTCCCACCCTCTGTTTCGGACCCTCTGTTTCGCGCCCTCTGTTTCGCGCCCTCTGTTTCAGTCCCTCTGTTTCAGACCCTCTGTATCTCGCCCTCTGTTTCTCGCCCTCTGTTTCAGACCCTCTGTTTCAGACCCTCTGTTTCAGACCCTCTGTTTCAGACCCTCTGTTTCTCGCCCTCTGTTTCAGACACTCTGTTTCAGACCCTCTGTTTCAGACCCTCTGTTTCAGACACTCTGTTTCTCGCCCTCTGTTTCGCGCCCTTTGTTTAAGACCCTCTGTTTCTCGCCCTCTGTTTCTCGCCCTCTGTTTCAGACCCTCTGTTTCAGACCCTCTGTTTCTCGCCCTCTGTTTCGCGCCCTCTGTTTCGCGCCCTCTGTTTCGCGCCCTCTGTTTCAGACCCTCTGTTTCGGGCCCTCTGTTTCTCGCCCTCTGCTTCGGCCCCTCTGTTTCGCGCCCTCTGTTTCAGACCCTCTGTTTCAGACCCCCTGTTTCTCGCCCTCTGTTTCAGCCCCTCTGTTTCAGACCCTCTGTTTCGCGCCCTCTGTTTCGCGCCCTTTGTTTCGCGCCCTCTGTTTCAGACCCTCTGTTTCAGCCCCTCTGTTTCAGCCCCTCTGTTTCAGACCCTCTGTTTCTCGCCCTCTGTTTTGCGCCCTCTGTTTCAGACCCTCTGTTTCAGCCCCTCTGTTTCTCGCCCTCTGATTCAGCCCCTCTGTTTCGGACCCTCTGTTTTAGACCCTCTGTTTCTCGCCCTCTGTTTCATGCCCTCTGTTTCTCGCCCTCTGTTTCGAGCCCTCTGTTTCGGCCCCTCAGTTTCCCGCCCTCTGTTTCGCGCCCTCTGTTTCGCGCCCTCTGTTTCAGACCCTCTGTTTCGGCCCCTCTGTTTCCCACCCTCTGTTTCGGTCCCTCTGTTTCGCGCCCTCTGTTTCGCACCCTCTGTTTCAGACCCTCTGTTTCTCGCCCTCTGATTCAGCCCCTCTGGTTCGGACCCTCTGTTTCAGACCCTCTGTTTCTCGCCCTCTGTTTCATGCCCTCTGTTTCTCGCCCTCTGTTTCGAGCCCTCTGTTTCGGCCCCTCAATTTCCCGCCCTCTGTTTCGCGCCCTCTGTTTCGTGCCCTCTGTTTCAGACCCTCTGTTTCGGCCCCTCTGTTTCCCACCCTCTGTTTCGGTCCCTCTGTTTCGCACCCTCTGTTTCGCACCCTCTGTTTCAGACCCTCTGTTTCAGAACCTCTGTTTCTCGCCCTCTGTTTCTCGCCCTCTGTTTCAGACCCTCTGTTTCAGACCCTCTGTTTCTCGCCCACTGTTTCGCGCCCTCTGTTTCGCACCCTCTGTTTCAGACCCTCTGTTTCGGCCCATCTGTTTCCCGCCCTCTGTTTCGCGCCCTCTGTTTCGCGCCCTCTGTTTCAGACACTCTGTTTCGGCCCCACTGTTTCCCACCCTCTGTTTCGGCCCCTCTGTTTCGCGCCCTCTGTTTCGCGCCCTCTGTTTCAGTCCCTCTGTTTCAGACCCTCTGTATCTCGCCCTCTGTTTCTCGCCGTCTGTTTCAGACCCTCTGTTTCAGACCCTCTGTTTCAGACCCTCTGTTTCTCGCCCTCTGTTTCATGCCCTCTGTTTCTCGCCCTCTGTTTCGAGCCCTCTGTTTCGGCCCCTCAGTTTCCCACCCTCTGTTTCGCGCCCTCTGTTTCGCGCCCTCTGTTTCAGACCCTCTGTTTCGGCCCCTCTGTTTCCCACCCTCTGTTTTGGTCCCTCTGTTTCGCGCCCTCTGTTTCGCACGCTCTGTTTCAGACCCTCTGTTTCAGACCCTCTGTTTCTCGCCCTCTGTTTCTCGCCCTCTGTTTCAGACCCTCTGTTTCAGACCCTCTGTTTCTCGCCCACTGTTTCGCGCCCTCTGTTTCGCACCCTCTGTTTCAGACCCTCTGTTTCGGCCAATCTGTTTCCCGCCCTCTGTTTCGCGCCCTCTGTTTCGCGCCCTCTGTTTCAGACACTCTGTTTCGGCCCCACTGTTTCCCACCCTCTGTTTCGGCCCCTCTGTTTCGAGCCCTCTGTTTCGCGCCCTCTGTTTCAGTCCCTCTGTTTCAGACCCTCTGTATCTCGCCCTCTGTTTCTCGCCCTCTGTTTCAGACCCTCTGTTTCAGACCCTCTATTTCTCGCCCTCTGTTTCAGACGCTCTGTTTCAGACCCTCTGTTTCAGACCCTCTGTTTCAGACACTCTGTTTCAGACCCTCTGTTTCAGACCCTCTGTTTCAGACACTCTGTTTCTCGCCCTCTGTTTCGTGCCCTCTGTTTAAGACCCTCTGTTTCTCGCCCTCTGTTTCTCGCCCTCTGTTTCAGACCCTCTGTTTCAGACCCTCTGTTTCTCGCCCTCTGTTTCGCGCCCTCTGTTTCGCGCCCTCTGTTTCTCGCCCTCTGTTTCAGACCCTCTGTTTCAGACCCTCTGTTTCTCGCCCTCTGTTTCGCGCCCTCTCTTTCGCGCCCTCTGTTTCGCGCCCTCTTTTTCAGACCCTCTGTTTCGGCCCCTCTGTTTCCCACACTCTGTTTCGGTCCCTCTGTTTCGCACCCTCTGTTTCGCACCCTCTGTTTCAGACCCTCTGTTTCTCGCCCTCTGTTTCAGACCCTCTGTTTCAGACCCTCTGTTTCTCGCCCTCTGTTTCGCGCCATCTGTTTCTCGCCCTCTGTTTCGGCCCCTCTGTTTCAGACCCTCTGTTTCAGATCCTCTGTTTCAGCCCCTCTGTTTCAGACCCTCTTTTTCAGACCATCTGTTTCTCGCCCTCTGTTTCGCGCCCTCTGTTTCTCGCCCTCTGTTTCGAGCCCTCTGTTTCGGCCCCTCAATTTCCCGCACTCTGTTTCGCGCCCTCTGTTTCGCGCCCTCTGTTTCAGACCCTCTGTTTCAGACCCTCTGTTTCAGACACTCTGTTTCTCGCCCTCTGTTTCGTGCCCTCTGTTTAAGACCCTCTGTTTCTCGCCCTCTGTTTCTCGCCCTCTGTTTCAGACCCTCTGTTTCAGACCCTCTGTTTCTCGCCCTCTGTTTCGCGCCCTCTGTTTCGCGCCCTCTGTTTCTCGCCCTCTGTTTCAGACCCTCTGTTTCAGACCCTCTGTTTCTCGCCCTCTGTTTCGCGCCCTCTCTTTCGCGCCCTCTGTTTCGCGCCCTCTTTTTCAGACCCTCTGTTTCGGCCCCTCTGTTTCCCACACTCTGTTTCGGTCCCTCTGTTTCGCACCCTCTGTTTCGCACCCTCTGTTTCAGACCCTCTGTTTCTCGCCCTCTGTTTCTCGCCCTCTGTTTCAGACCCTCTGTTTCAGACCCTCTGTTTCTCGCCCTCTGTTTCGCGCCATCTGTTTCTCGCCCTCTGTTTCGGCCCCTCTGTTTCAGACCCTCTGTTTCAGATCCTCTGTTTCAGCCCCTCTGTTTCAGACCCTCTTTTTCAGACCATCTGTTTCTCGCCCTCTGTTTCGCGCCCTCTGTTTCAGACCCTCTGTTTCGGCCCCTCTGTTTCCCACCCTCTGTTTCCGTCCCTCTGTTTCGCGCCCTCTGTTTCGCGCTCTCTGTTTCAGTCCCTCTGTTTCAGACCCTCTGTATCTCGCCCTCTGTTTCTCGCCCTCTGTTTCAGACCCTCTGTTTCAGACCCTCTGTTTCAGACCCTCTGTTTCAGACCCTCTGTTTCTCGCCCTCTGTTTCATGCCCTCTGTTTCTCGCCCTCTGTTTCGAGCCCTCTGTTTCGGCCCCTCAGTTTCCCACCCTCTGTTTCGCGCCCTCTGTTTCGCGCCCTCTGTTTCAGACCCTCTGTTTCGGCCCCTCTGTTTCCCACCCTCTGTTTCGGTCCCTCTGTTTCGCGCCCTCTGTTTCGCACCCTCTGTTTCAGACCCTCTGTTTCAGACCCTCTGTTTCTCGCCCTCTGTTTCTCGCCCTCTGTTTCAGACCCTCTGTTTCAGACCCTCTGTTTCTCGCCCACTGTTTCGCGCCCTCTGTTTCGCACCCTCTGTTTCAGACCCTCTGTTTCGGCCCATCTGTTTCCCGCCCTCTGTTTCGCGCCCTCTGTTTCGCGCCCTCTGTTTCAGACACTCTGTTTCGGCCCCACTGTTTCCCACCCTCTGTTTCGGACCCTCTGTTTCGCGCCCTCTGTTTCGCGCCCTCTGTTTCAGTCCCTCTGTTTCAGACCCTCTGTATCTCGCCCTCTGTTTCTCGCCCTCTGTTTCAGACCCTCTGTTTCAGACCCTCTGTTTCAGACCCTCTGTTTCAGACCCTCTGTTTCTCGCCCTCTGTTTCAGACACTCTGTTTCAGACCCTCTGTTTCAGACCCTCTGTTTCAGACACTCTGTTTCTCGCCCTCTGTTTCGCGCCCTTTGTTTAAGACCCTCTGTTTCTCGCCCTCTGTTTCTCGCCCTCTGTTTCAGACCCTCTGTTTCAGACCCTCTGTTTCTCGCCCTCTGTTTCGCGCCCTCTGTTTCGCGCCCTCTGTTTCGCGCCCTCTGTTTCAGACCCTCTGTTTCGGGCCCTCTGTTTCTCGCCCTCTGCTTCGGCCCCTCTGTTTCGCGCCCTCTGTTTCAGACCCTCTGTTTCAGACCCCCTGTTTCTCGCCCTCTGTTTCAGCCCCTCTGTTTCAGACCCTCTGTTTCGCGCCCTCTGTTTCGCGCCCTTTGTTTCGCGCCCTCTGTTTCAGACCCTCTGTTTCAGCCCCTCTGTTTCAGCCCCTCTGTTTCAGACCCTCTGTTTCTCGCCCTCTGTTTTGCGCCCTCTGTTTCAGACCCTCTGTTTCAGCCCCTCTGTTTCTCGCCCTCTGATTCAGCCCCTCTGTTTCGGACCCTCTGTTTTAGACCCTCTGTTTCTCGCCCTCTGTTTCATGCCCTCTGTTTCTCGCCCTCTGTTTCGAGCCCTCTGTTTCGGCCCCTCAGTTTCCCGCCCTCTGTTTCGCGCCCTCTGTTTCGCGCCCTCTGTTTCAGACCCTCTGTTTCGGCCCCTCTGTTTCCCACCCTCTGTTTCGGTCCCTCTGTTTCGCGCCCTCTGTTTCGCACCCTCTGTTTCAGACCCTCTGTTTCAGACCATCAGTTTCCCGCCCTCTGTTTCGCGCCCTCTGTTTCGCGCCCTCTGTTTCAGACCCTCTGTTTCAGACCCTCTGTTTCATACACTCTGTTTCTCGCCCTCTGTTTCGTGCCCTCTGTTTAAGACCCTCTGTTTCTCGCCCTCTGTTTCTCGCCCTCTGTTTCAGACCCTCTGTTTCAGACCCTCTGTTTCTCGCCCTCTGTTTCGCGCCCTCTGTTTCGCGCCCTCTGTTTCGTGCCCTCTGTTTAAGACCCTCTGTTTCGGGACCTCTGTTTCTCGCCCTCTGCTTCGGCCCCCCTGTTTCTCGCCCTCTGTTTCAGCCCCTCTGTTTCAGACCCTCTGTTTCGCGCCCTCTGTTTCGCGCCCTTTGTTTCGCGCCCTCTGTTTCAGACCCTCTGTTTCAGCCCCTCTGTTTCAGCCCGTCTGTTTCAGACCCTCTGTTTCTCGCCCTCTGTTTTGCGCCCTCTGTTTCAGACCCTCTGTTTCAGACCCTCTGTTTCTCGCCCTCTGATTCAGCCCCTCTGGTTCGGACCCTCTGTTTCAGACCCTCTGTTTCTCGCCCTCTGTTTCATGCCCTCTGTTTCTCGCCCTCTGTTTCGAGCCCTCTGTTTCGGCCCCTCAATTTCCCGCCCTCTGTTTCGCGCCCTCTGTTTCGTGCCCTCTGTTTCAGACCCTCTGTTTCGGCCCCTCTGTTTCCCACCCTCTGTTTCGGTCCCTCTGTTTCGCACCCTCTGTTTCGCACCCTCTGTTTCAGACCCTCTGTTTCAGAACCTCTGTTTCTCGCCCTCTGTTTCTCGCCCTCTGTTTCAGACCCTCTGTTTCAGACCCTCTGTTTCTCGCCCACTGTTTCGCGCCCTCTGTTTCGCACCCTCTGTTTCAGACCCTCTGTTTCGGCCCATCTGTTTCCCGCCCTCTGTTTCGCGCCCTCTGTTTCGCGCCCTCTGTTTCAGACACTCTGTTTCGGCCCCACTGTTTCCCACCCTCTGTTTCGGCCCCTCTGTTTCGCGCCCTCTGTTTCGCGCCCTCTGTTTCAGTCCCTCTGTTTCAGACCCTCTGTATCTCGCCCTCTGTTTCTCGCCGTCTGTTTCAGACCCTCTGTTTCAGACCCTCTGTTTCAGACCCTCTGTTTCTCGCCCTCTGTTTCATGCCCTCTGTTTCTCGCCCTCTGTTTCGAGCCCTCTGTTTCGGCCCCTCAGTTTCCCACCCTCTGTTTCGCGCCCTCTGTTTCGCGCCCTCTGTTTCAGACCCTCTGTTTCGGCCCCTCTGTTTCCCACCCTCTGTTTTGGTCCCTCTGTTTCGCGCCCTCTGTTTCGCACGCTCTGTTTCAGACCCTCTGTTTCAGACCCTCTGTTTCTCGCCCTCTGTTTCTCGCCCTCTGTTTCAGACCCTCTGTTTCAGACCCTCTGTTTCTCGCCCACTGTTTCGCGCCCTCTGTTTCGCACCCTCTGTTTCAGACCCTCTGTTTCGGCCAATCTGTTTCCCGCCCTCTGTTTCGAGCCCTCTGTTTCGCGCCCTCTGTTTCAGACACTCTGTTTCGGCCCCACTGTTTCCCACCCTCTGTTTCGGCCCCTCTGTTTCGAGCCCTCTGTTTCGCGCCCTCTGTTTCAGTCCCTCTGTTTCAGACCCTCTGTATCTCGCCCTCTGTTTCTCGCCCTCTGTTTCAGACCCTCTGTTTCAGACCCTCTATTTCTCGCCCTCTGTTTCAGACGCTCTGTTTCAGACCCTCTGTTTCAGACCCTCTGTTTCAGACACTCTGTTTCTCGCCCTCTGTTTCGCGCCCTCTGTTTAAGACCCTCTGTTTCTCGCCCTCTGTTTCTCGCCCTCTGTTTCAGACTCTCTGTTTCTCGCCCTCTTTTTCTCGCCCTCTGCTTCGGCCCCTCTGTTTCGCGCCCTCTGTTTCAGACCCTCTGTTTCAGACCCCCTGTTTCTCGCCCTCTGTTTCAGCCCCTCTGTTTCGGCCCCTCAATTTCCCGCCCTCTGTTTCGCGCCCTCTGTTTCGCGCCCTCTGTTTCAGACCCTCTGTTTCGGCCCCTCTGTTTCCCACCCTCTGTTTCGGTCCCTCTGTTTCGCACCCTCTGTTTCGCACCCTCTGTTTCAGACCCTCTGTTTCAGAACCTCTGTTTCTCGCCCTCTGTTTCTCGCCCTCTGTTTCAGACCCTCTGTTTCAGACCCTCTGTTTCTCGCCCACTGTTTCGCGCCCTCTGTTTCGCACCCTCTGTTTCAGACCCTCTGTTTCGGCCCATCTGTTTCCCGCCCTCTGTTTCGCGCCCTCTGTTTCGCGCCCTCTGTTTCAGACCCTCTGTTTCGGCCCCTCTGTTTCCCACCCTCTGTTTCGGCCCCTCTGTTTCGCGCCCTCTGTTTCGCGCCCTCTGTTTCAGTCCCTCTGTTTCAGACCCTCTGTATCTCGCCCTCTGTTTCTCGCCGTCTATTTCAGACCCTCTGTTTCAGACCCTCTGTTTCTGACCCTCTGTTTCAGACCCTCTGTTTCTCGCCCTCTGTTTCATGCCCTCTGTTTCTCGCCCTCTGTTTCGAGCCCTCTGTTTCGGCCCCTCAGTTTCCCACCCTCTGTTTCGCGCCCTCTGTTTCGCGCCCTCTGTTTCAGACCCTCTGTTTCGGCCCCTCTGTTTCCCACCCTCTGTTTCGGTCCCTCTGTTTCGCGCCCTCTGTTTCAGACCCTCTGTTTCAGCCCCTCTGTTTCAGACCCTCTTTTTCAGAACATCTGTTTCTCGCCCTCTGTTTCGCACCCTCTGTTTCAGACCCTCTGTTTCGGCCCCTCAGTTTCCCACCCTCTGTTTCGCGCCCTCTGTATCGCGCCCTCTGTTTCAGACCCTCTGTTTCAGCCCCTCTGTTTCAGACCCTCTTTTTCAGAACATCTGTTTCTCGCCCTCTGTTTCGCACCCTCTGTTTCAGACCCTCTGTTTCGTCCCCTCTGTTTCCCACCCTCTGTTTCCGTCCCTCTGTTTCGCGCCCTCTGTTTCGCACCCTCTGTTTCAGACCCTCTGTTTCAGACCCTCTGTTTCTCGCCCTCTGTTTCTCGCCCTCTGTTTCAGACCTTCTGTTTCAGACCCTCTGTTTCTCGCCCACTGTTTCGCGCCCTCTGTTTCGCACCCTCTGTTTCAGACCCTCTGTTTCGGCCCATCTGTTTCCCGCCCTCTGTTTCGCGCCCTCTGTATCTCGCCCTCTGTTTCTCGCCCTCTGTTTCAGACCCTCTGTTTCAGACCCTCTGTTTCAGACCCTCTATTTCTCGCCCTCTGTTTCAGACACTCTGTTTCAGACCCTCTGTTTCAGACCCTCTGTTTCAGACACTCTGTTTCTCGCCCTCTGTTTCGCGCCCTCTGTTTAAGACCCTCTGTTTCTCGCCCTCTGTTTCTCGCCCTCTGTTTCAGACCCTCTGTTTCAGACCCTCTGTTTCTCGCCCTCTGTTTCGCGCCCTCTGTTTCGCGCCCTCTGTTTCGCGCCCTCTGTTTCAGACCCTCTGTTTCGGGCCCTCTTTTTCTCGCCCTCTGCTTTGGCCCCTCTGTTTCGCGCCCTCTGTTTCAGACCCTCTGTTTCAGACCCCCTGTTTCTCGCCCTCTGTTTCAGCCCCTCTGTTTCAGACCCTCTGTTTCGCGCCCTCTGTTTCGCGCCCTTTGTTTCGCGCCGTCAGTTTCAGACCCTCTGTTTCAGCCCCTCTGTTTCAGCCCCTCTGTTTCAGACCCTCTGTTTCTCGCCCTCTGTTTTGCGCCCTCTGTTTCAGACCCTCTGTTTCAGCCCCTCTGTTTCTCGCCCTCTGATTCAGCCCCTCTGTTTCGGACCCTCTGTTTCAGACCCTCTGTTTTTCGCCCTCTGTTTCATGCCCTCTGTTTCTCGCCCTCTGTTTCGAGCCCTCTGTTTCGGCCCCTCAGTTTCCCGCACTCTGTTTCGCGCCCTCTGTTTCGCGCCCTCTGTTTCGCACCCTCTGTTTCAGACCCTCTGTTTCAGACCCTCTGTTTCTCGCCCACTGTTTCGCGCCCTCTGTTTCGCACCCTCTGTTTCAGACCCTCTGTTTCGGCCCATCTGTTTCCCGCCCTCTGTTTCGCGCCCTCTGTTTCAGACACTCTGTTTCGGCCCCACTGTTTCCCACCCTCTGTTTCGGCCCCTCTGTTTCGCGCCCTCTGTTTCGCGCTCTCTGTTTCAGTCCCTCTGTTTCAGACACTCTGTATCTCGCCCTCTGTTTCTCGCCCTCTGTTTCAGACCCTCTGTTTCAGACCCTCTGTTTCAGACCCTCTGTTTCAGACCCTCTGTTTCTCGCCCTCTGTTTCATGCCCTCTGTTTCTCGCCCTCTGTTTCTCGCCCTCTGTTTCAGACCCTCTGTTTCAGACCCTCTGTTTCTCGCCCTCTGTTTCTCGCCCTCTGTTTCAGACCCTCTGTTTCAGACCCTGTGTTTCTCGCCCTCTGTTTCGCGCCATCTGTTTCTCGCCCTCTGTTTCGGCCCCTCTGTTTCAGACCCTCTGTTTCAGACCCTCTGTTTCAGCCCCTCTGTTTCAGACCCTCTTTTTCAGACCATCTGTTTCTCGCCCTCTGTTTCGCACCCTCTGTTTCAGACCCTCTGTTTCGTCCCCTCTGTTTCCCACCCTCTGTTTCCGTCCCTCTGTTTCGCACCCTCTGTTTCGCACCCTCTGTTTCAGACCCTCTGTTTCAGACCCTCTGTTTCTCGCCCTCTGTTTCTCGCCCTCTGTTTTGCGCCCTCTGTTTCAGACACTCTGTTTCAGGCCCTCTGTTTCTCGCCCTCTGATTCAGCCCCTCTGTTTCGGACCCTCTGTTTCAGACCCTCTGTTTCTCGCCCTCTGTTTCATGCCCTCTGTTTCTCGCCCTCTGTTTCGAGCCCTCTGTTTCGGCCCCTCAGTTTCCCACACTCTGTTTCGCGCCCTCTGTTTCGCGCCCTCTGTTTCAGACCCTCTGTTTCGGCCCCTCTGTTTCCCACCCTCTGTTTCGGTCCCTCTGTTTCGCGCCCTCTGTTTCGCACCCTCTGTTTCAGACCCTCTGTTTCAGACCCTCTGTTTCTCGCCCTCTGTTTCTCGCCCTCTGTTTCAGACCCTCTGTTTCAGACCCTCTGTTTCTCGCCCACTGTTTCGCGCCCTCTGTTTCGCACCCTCTGTTTCAGACCCTCTGTTTCGGCCCATCTGTTTCCCGCCCTCTGTTTCGCGCCCTCTGTTTTGCGCCCTCTGTTTCAGACACTCTGTTTCGGCCCCACTGTTTCCCACCCTCTGTTTCGGCCCCTCTGTTTCGCGCCCTCTGTTTCGCGCCCTCTGTTTCAGTCCCTCTGTTTCAGACCCTCTGTATCTCGCCCTCTGTTTCAGACCCTCTGTTTCAGACCCTCTGTTTCAGACCCTCTTTTTCAGACCCTCTGTTTCTCGCCCTCTGTTTCAGACACTCTGTTTCAGACCCTCTGTTTCAGACCCTCTGTTTCAGACACTCTTTTTCTCGCCCTCTGTTTCGTGCCCTCTGTTTAAGACCCTCTGTTTCTCGCCCTCTGTTTCTCGCCCTCTGATTCAGCCCCTCTGTTTCGGACCCTCTGTTTCAGACCCTCTGTTTCTCGCCCTCTGTTTCTCACCCACTCTTTCGCGCCCTCTGTTTCGCACCCTCTGTTTCAGACCCTCTGTTTCGGCCCATCTGTTTCCCGCCCTCTGTTTCGCGCCCTTTGTTTCGCGCCCTCTGTTTCAGACACTCTGTTTCGGCCCCACTGTTTCCCACCCTCTGTTTCGGACCCTCTGTTTCGCGCCCTCTGTTTCGCGCCCTCTGTTTCAGTCCCTCTGTTTCAGACCCGCTGTATCTCGCCCTCTGTTTCTCGCCCTCTGTTTCAGACCCTCTGTTTCAGACCCTCTGTTTCAGACCCTCTGTTTCAGACCCTCTGTTTCTCGCCCTCTGTTTCAGACACTCTGTTTCAGACCCTCTGTTTCAGACCCTCTGTTTCAGACACTCTGTTTCTCGCCCTCTGTTTCGCGCCCTCTGTTTAAGACCCTCTGTTTCTCGCCCTCTGTTTCTCGCCCTCTGTTTCAGACCCTCTGTTTCAGACCCTCTGTTTCTCGCCATCTGTTTCGCGCCCTCTGTTTCGCGCCCTCTGTTTCGCGCCCTCTGTTTCAGACCCTCTGTTTCGGGCCCTCTGTTTCTCGCCCTCTGCTTCGGCCCCTCTGTTTCGCGCCCTCTGTTTCAGACCCTCTGTTTCAGACCCCCTGTTTCTCGCCCTCTGTTTCAGCCCCTCTGTTTCAGACCCTCTGTTTCGCGCCCTTTGTTTCGCGCCCTCTGTTTCAGCCCCTCTGTTTCAACCCCTCTGTTTCAGACCCTCTGTTTCTCGCCCTCTGTTTTGCGCCCTCTGTTTTGCGCCCTCTGTTTCAGACCCTCTGTTTCAGCCCCTCTGTTTCTCGCCCTCTGATTCAGCCCCTCTGTTTCGGACCCTCTGTTTTAGACCCTCTGTTTCTCGCCCTCTGTTTCATGCCCTCTGTTTCTCGCCCTCTGTTTCGAGCCCTCTGTTTCGGCCCCTCAGTTTCCCGCCCTCTGTTTCGCGCCCTCTGTTTCGCGCCCTCTGTTTCAGACCCTCTGTTTCGGCCCCTCTGTTTCCCACCCTCTGTTTCGGTCCCTCTGTTTCGCACCCTCTGTTTCGCACCCTCTGTTTCAGACCCTCTGTTTCAGACCCTCTGTTTCTCGCCCTCTGTTTCTCGCCCTCTGTTTCAGACCCTCTGTTTCAGACCCTCTGTTTCTCGCCCACTGTTTCACGCCCTCTGTTTCGCACCCTCTGTTTCAGACCCTCTGTTTCGGCCCATCTGTTTCCCGCCCTCTGTTTCGTGCCCTCTGTTTCGCGCCCTCTGTTTCAGACACTCTGTTTCGGCCCCACTGTTTCCCACCCTCTGTTTCGGCCCCTCTGTTTCGCGCCCTCTGTATCGCGCCCTCTGTTTCAGTCCCTCTGTTTCAGACCCTCTGTATCTCGCCCTCTGTTTCTTGCCCTCTGTTTCGCGCCCTCTATTTGAGACCCTCTGTTTCAGACCCTCTGTTTCTTGCCCTCTGTTTCTCGCCCTCTGTTTCAGACCCTCTGTTTCAGACCCTCTGTTTCTCGCCCTCTGTTTCGCGCCCTCTCTTTCGCGCCCTCTGTTTCGCGCCCTCTTTTTCAGACCCTCTGTTTCGGCCCCTCTGTTTCCCACACTCTGTTTCGGTCCCTCTGTTTCGCACCCTCTGTTTCGCACCCTCTGTTTCAGACCCTCTGTTTCTTGCCCTCTGTTTCTCGCCCTCTGTTTCAGACCCTCTGTTTCAGACCCTCTGTTTCTCGCCCTCTGTTTCGCGCCATCTGTTTCTCGCCCTCTGTTTCGGCCCCTCTGTTTCAGACCCTCTGTTTCAGACCCTCTGTTTCAGCCCCTCTGTTTCAGACACTCTTTTTCAGACCATCTGTTTCTCGCCCTCTGTTTCGCGCCCTCTGTTTCAGACCCTCTGTTTCGGCCCCTCTGTTTCCCACCCTCTGTTTCCGTCCCTCTGTTTCGCGCTCTCTGTTTCGTGCTCTCTGTTTCAGTCCCTCTGTTTCAGACCCTCTGTATCTTGCCCTCTGTTTCTCGCCCTCTGTTTCAGACCCTCTGTTTCAGACCCTCTGTTTCAGACCCTCTGTTTCAGACCCTCTGTTTCTCGCCCTCTGTTTCATGCCCTCTGTTTCTCGCCCTCTGTTTCGAGCCCTCTGTTTCGGCCCCTCAGTTTCCCACCCTCTGTTTCGCGCCCTCTGTTTCGCGCCCTCTGTTTCAGACCCTCTGTTTCGGCCCCTCTGTTTCCCACCCTCTGTTTCGGTCCCTCTGTTTCGCGCCCTCTGTTTCGCACCCTCTGTTTCAGACCCTCTGTTTCAGAACCTCAGTTTCTCGCCCTCTGTTTCTCGCCCTCTGTTTCAGACCCTCTGTTTCAGACCCTCTGTTTCTTGCCCACTGTTTCGCGCCCTCTGTTTCAGACACTCTGTTTCGGCCCCACTGTTTCCCACCCTCTGTTTCGGACCCTCTGTTTCGCGCCCTCTGTTTCGCGCCCTCTGTTTCAGTCCCTCTGTTTCAGACCCTCTGTATCTCGCCCTCTGTTTCTCGCCCTCTGTTTCAGACCCTCTGTTTCAGACCCTCTGTTTCAGACCCTCTGTTTCAGACCCTCTGTTTCTCGCCCTCTGTTTCAGACACTCTGTTTCAGACCCTCTGTTTCAGACCCTCTGTTTCAGACACTCTGTTTCTCGCCCTCTGTTTCGCGCCCTCTGTTTAAGACCCTCTGTTTCTCGCCCTCTGTTTCTCGCCCTCTGTTTCAGACCCTCTGTTTCGGACCCTCTGTTTCTCGCCCTCTGTTTCGCGCCCTCTGTTTCGCGCCCTCTGTTTCGCGCCCTCTGTTTCAGACCCTCTGTTTCGGGCCCTCTGTTTCTCGCCCTCTGCTTCGGCCCCTCTGTTTCGCGCCCTCTGTTTCAGACCCTCTGTTTCAGACCCCCTGTTTCTCGCCCTCTGTTTCAGCCCCTCTGTTTCAGACCCTCTGTTTCGCGCCCTCTGTTTCGCGCCCTTTGTTTCGCGCCCTCTGTTTCAGACTCTCTGTTTCAGCCCCTCTGTTTCAGCCCCTCTGTTTCAGACCCTCTGTTTCTCGCCCTCTGTTTTGCGCCCTCTGTTTCAGACCCTCTGTTTCAGCCCCTCTGTTTCTCGCCCTCTGATTCAGCCCCTCTGTTTCGGACCCTCTGTTTTAGACCCTCTGTTTCTCGCCCTCTGTTTCATGCCCTCTGTTTCTCGCCCTCTGTTTCGAGCCCTCTGTTTCGGCCCCTCAGTTTCCCGCCCTCTGTTTCGCGCCCTCTGTTTCAGACCCTCTGTTTCGGCCCCTCTGTTTCCCACCCTCTGTTTCGGTCCCTCTGTTTCGCGCCCTCTGTTTCGCACCCTCTGTTTCAGACCCTCTGTTTCAGACCCTCAGTTTCCCGCCCTCTGTTTCGCGCCCTCTGTTTCGCGCCCTCTGTTTCAGACCCTCTGTTTCAGACCCTCTGTTTCAGACACTCTGTTTCTCGCCCTCTGTTTCGTGCCCTCTGTTTAAGACCCTCTGTTTCTCGCCCTCTGTTTCTCGCCCTCTGTTTCAGACCCTCTGTTTCAGACCCTCTGTTTCTCGCCCTCTGTTTCGCGCCCTCTGTTTCGCGCCCTCTGTTTCGCGCTCTCTGTTTCAGTCCCTCTGTTTCAGACCCTCTGTATCTCACCCTCTGTTTCTCGCCCTCTGTTTCAGACCCTCTGTTTCAGACCCTCTGTTTCAGACCCTCTGTTTCAGACCCTCTGTTTCTCGCCCTCTGTTTCAGACACTCTGTATCTCGCCCTCTGTTTCTCGCCCTCTGTTTCAGACCCTCTGTTTCAGACCCTCTGTTTCAGACCCTCTGTTTCGAGCCCTCTGTTTCGGCCCCTCAGTTTCCCACCCTCTGTTTCGCGCCCTCTGTTTCGCGCCCTCTGTTTCAGACCCTCTGTTTCGGCCCCTCTGCTTCCGACCCTCTGTTTCGGTCCCTCTGTTTCGCGCCCTCTGTTTCGCACCCTCTGTTTCAGACCCTCTGTTTCAGAACCTCTGTTTCTCGCCCTCTGTTTCTCGCCCTCTGTTTCAGACCCTCTGTTTCAGACCCTCTGTTTCTCGCCCACTGTTTCGCGCCCTCTGTTTCGCACCCTCTGTTTCAGACCCTCTGTTTCGGCCCATCTGTTTCCCGCCCTCTGTTTCGCGCCCTCTGTTTCGCGCCCTCTGTTTCAGACACTTTGTTTCGGCCCCACTGTTTCCCACCCTCTGTTTCGGACCCTCTGTTTCGCGCCCTCTGTTTCGCGCCCTCTGTTTCAGTCCCTCTGTTTCAGACCCTCTGTATCTCGCCCTCTGTTTCTCGCCCTCTGTTTCAGACCCTCTGTTTCAGACCCTCTGTTTCAGACCCTCTGTTTCAGACCCTCTGTTTCTCGCCCTCTGTTTCAGACACTCTGTTTCAGACCCTCTGTTTCAGACACTCTGTTTCTCGTCCTCTGTTTCGCGCCCTCTGTTTAAGACCCTCTGTTTCTCGCCCTCTGTTTCTCGCCCTCTGTTTCAGACCCTCTGTTTCAGACCCTCTGTTTCTCGCCCTCTGTTTCGCGCCCTCTGTTTCGCGCCCTCTGTTTCGCGCCCTCTGTTTCAGACCCTCTGTTTCGGCCCCTCTGTTTCCCACCCTCTGTTTCGGTCCCTCTGTTTCGCACCCTCTGTTTCGCACCCTCTGTTTCAGACCCTCTGTTTCAGACCCTCTGTTTCTCGCCCTCTGTTTCTCGCCCTCTGTTTCAGACCCTCTGTTTCAGACCCTCTGTTTCTCGCCCACTGTTTCACGCCCTCTGTTTCGCACCCTCTGTTTCAGACCCTCTGTTTCGGCCCATCTGTTTCCCGCCCTCTGTTTCGTGCCCTCTGTTTCGCGCCCTCTGTTTCAGACACTCTGTTTCGGCCCCACTGTTTCCCACCCTCTGTTTCGGCCCCTCTGTTTCGCGCCCTCTGTATCGCGCCCTCTGTTTCAGTCCCTCTGTTTCAGACCCTCTGTATCTCGCCCTCTGTTTCTCGCCCTCTGTTTCAGACCCTCTGTTTCAGACCCTCTGTTTCAGACCCTCTGTTTCAGACCCTCTGTTTCTCACCCTCTGTTTTGCGCCCTCTGTTTCTCGCCCTCTGTTTCAGACCCTCTGTTTCTCGCCCTCTGTTTCTTGCCCTCTGTTTCGCGCCCTCTATTTGAGACCCTCTGTTTCAGACCCTCTGTTTCTTGCCCTCTGTTTCTCGCCCTCTGTTTCAGACCCTCTGTTTCAGACCCTCTGTTTCTCGCCCTCTGTTTCGCGCCCTCTCTTTCGCGCCCTCTGTTTCGCGCCCTCTTTTTCAGACCCTCTGTTTCGGCCCCTCTGTTTCCCACACTCTGTTTCGGTCCCTCTGTTTCGCACCCTCTGTTTCGCACCCTCTGTTTCAGACCCTCTGTTTCTCGCCCACTGTTTCTCGCCCTCTGTTTCAGACCCTCTGTTTCAGACCCTCTGTTTCTCGCCCTCTGTTTCGCGCCATCTGTTTCTCGCCCTCTGTTTCGGCCCCTCTGTTTCAGACCCTCTGTTTCAGACCCTCTGTTTCAGCCCCTCTGTTTCAGACCCTCTTTTTCAGACCATCTGTTTCTCGCCCTCTGTTTCGCGCCCTCTGTTTCAGACCCTCTGTTTCGGCCCCTCTGTTTCCCACCCTCTGTTTCCGTCCCTCTGTTTCGCGCCCTCTGTTTCGTGCTCTCTGTTTCAGTCCCTCTGTTTCAGACCCTCTGTATCTCGCCCTCTGTTTCTCGCCCTCTGTTTCAGACCCTCTGTTTCAGACCCTCTGTTTCAGACCCTCTGTTTCTCGCCCTCTGTTTCATGCCCTCTGTTTCGAGCCCTCTGTTTCGAGCCCTCTGTTTCGGCCCCTCAGTTTCCCACCCTCTGTTTCGCGCCCTCTGTTTCGCGCCCTCTGTTTCAGACCCTCTGTTCCGGCCCCTCTGTTTCCCACCCTCTGTTTCGGTCCCTCTGTTTCGCGCCCTCTGTTTCGCACCCTCTGTTTCAGACCCTCTGTTTCAGAACCTCTGTTTCTCGCTCTCTGTTTCTCGCCCTCTGTTTCAGACCCTCTGTTTCAGACCCTCTGTTTCTTGCCCACTGTTTCGCGCCCTCTGTTTCGCACCCTCTGTTTCAGACCCTCTGTTTCGGCCCATCTGTTTCCCGCCCTCTGTTTCGCGCCCTCTGTTTCGCGCCCTCTGTTTCAGACCCTCTGTTTCGGCCCATCAGTTTCCCACCCTCTGTTTCGCGCCCTCTGTTTCGCGCCCTCTGTTTCAGACCCTCTGTTCCGGCCCCTCTGTTTCCCACCCTCTGTTTCGGTCCCTCTGTTTCGCGCCCTCTGTTTCGCACCCTCTGTTTCAGACCCTCTGTTTCAGAACCTCTGTTTCTCGCTCTCTGTTTCTCGCCCTCTGTTTCAGACCCTCTGTTTCAGACCCTCTGTTTCTTGCCCACTGTTTCGCGCCCTCTGTTTCGCACCCTCTGTTTCAGACCCTCTGTTTCGGCCCATCTGTTTCCCGCCCTCTGTTTCGCGCCCTCTGTTTCGCGCCCTCTGTTTCAGACCCTCTGTTTCGGCCCATCAGTTTCCCACCCTCTGTTTCGCGCCCTCTGTTTCGCGCCCTCTGTTTCAGACCCTCTGTTCCGGCCCCTCTGTTTCCCACCCTCTGTTTCGGTCCCTCTGTTTCGCGCCCTCTGTTTCGCACCCTCTGTTTCAGACCCTCTGTTTCAGAACCTCTGTTTCTCGCTCTCTGTTTCTCGCCCTCTGTTTCAGACCCTCTGTTTCAGACCCTCTGTTTCTTGCCCACTGTTTCGCGCCCTCTGTTTCGCACCCTCTGTTTCAGACCCTCTGTTTCGGCCCATCTGTTTCCCGCCCTCTGTTTCGCGCCCTCTGTTTCGCGCCCTCTGTTTCAGACACTCTGTTTCGGCCCCACTGTTTCCCAGCCTCTGTTTCGGACCCTCTGTTTCGCGCCCTCTGTTTCGCGCCCTCTGTTTCAGTCCCTCTGTTTCAGACCCTCTGTATCTCGCCCTCTGTTTCTCGCCCTCTGTTTCAGACCCTCTGTTTCAGACCCTCTGTTTCAGACCCTCTGTTTCAGACCCTCTGTTTCAGACCCTCTGTTTCTCGCCCTCTGTTTCAGACACTCTGTTTCAGACCCTCTGTTTCAGACCCTCTGTTTCAGACACTCTGTTTCTCGCCCTCTCTTTCGCGCCCTCTGTTTAAGACCCTCTGTTTCTCGCCCTCTGTTTCTCGCCCTCTGTTTCAGACCCTCTGTTTCAGACCCTCTGTTTCTCACCCTCTGTTTCGCGCCCTCTGTTTCGCGCCCTCTGTTTCGCGCCCTCTGTTTCAGACCCTCTGTTTCGGGCCCTCTGTTTCAGACACACTGTTTCAGACCCTCTGTTTCAGACACTCTGTTTCTCGCCCTCTGTTTCGCGCCCTCTGTTTAAGACCCTCTGTTTCTCGCCCTCTGTTTCTCGCCCTCTGTTTCAGACCCTCTGTTTCAGACCCTCTGTTTCTCGCCCTCTGTTTCGCGCCCTCTGTTTCGCGCCCTCTGTCTCGCGCCCTCTGTTTCAGACCCTCTGTTTCGGGCCCTCTGTTTCTCGCCCTCTGCTTCGGCCCCTCTGTTTCGCGCCCTCTGTTTCAGACCCTCTGTTTCAGACCCTCTGTTTCAGACCCTCTGTTTCAGACCCTCTGTTTCTCGCCCTCTGTTTCAGACACTCTGTTTCAGACCCTCTGTTTCAGACCCTCTGTTTCAGACACTCTGTTTCTCGCCCTCTCTTTCGCGCCCTCTGTTTAAGACCCTCTGTTTCTCGCCCTCTGTTTCTCGCCCTCTGTTTCAGACCCTCTGTTTCAGACCCTCTGTTTCTCGCCCTCTGTTTCGCGCCCTCTGTTTCGCGCCCTCTGTTTCGCGCCCTCTGTTTCAGACCCTCTGTTTCGGGCCCTCTGTTTCTCGCCCTCTGCTTCGGCCCCTCTGTTTCGCGCCCTCTGTTTCAGACCCTCTGTTTCAGACCCCCTGTTTCTCGCCCTCTGTTTCAGCCCCTCTGTTTCAGACCCTCTGTTTCGCGCCCTCTGTTTCGCGCCCTTTGTTTCGCGCCCTCTGTTTCAGACCCTCTGTTTCAGCCCCTCTGTTTCAGCCCCTCTGTTTCAGACCCTCTGTTTCTCGCCCTCTGTTTTGCGCCCTCTGTTTCAGACCCTCTGTTTCAGCCCCTCTGTTTCTCGCCCTCTGATTCAGCCCCTCTGTTTCGGACCCTCTGTTTTAGACCCTCTGTTTCTCGCCCTCTGTTTCATGCCCTCTGTTTCTCGCCCTCTGTTTCGAGCCCTCTGTTTCGGCCCCTCAGTTTCCCGCCCTCTGTTTCGCGCCCTCTGTTTCGCGCCCTCTGTTTCAGACCCTCTGTTTCGGCCCCTCTGTTTCCCACCCTCTGTTTCGGTCCCTCTGTTTCGCGCCCTCTGTTTCGCACCCTCTGTTTCAGACCCTCTGTTTCAGACCCTCAGTTTCCCGCCCTCTGTTTCGCGCCCTCTGTTTCGCGCCCTCTGTTTCAGACCCTCTGTTTCAGACCCTCTGTTTCAGACACTCTGTTTCTCGCCCTCTGTTTCGTGCCCTCTGTTTAAGACCCTCTGTTTCTCGCCCTCTGTTTCTCGCCCTCTGTTTCAGACCCTCTGTTTCAGACCCTCTGTTTCTCGCCCTCTGTTTCGCGCCCTCTGTTTCGCGCCCTCTGTTTCGCGCTCTCTGTTTCAGTCCCTCTGTTTCAGACCCTCTGTATCTCACCCTCTGTTTCTCGCCCTCTGTTTCAGACCCTCTGTTTCAGACCCTCTGTTTCAGACCCTCTGTTTCAGACCCTCTGTTTCTCGCCCTCTGTTTCAGACCCTCTGTTTCGGCCCATCTGTTTCCCGCCCTCTGTTTCGCGCCCTCTGTTTCGCGCCCTCTGTTTCAGACACTCTGTTTCGGCCCCACTGTTTCGCACCCTCTGTTTCGGACCCTCTGTTTCGCGCCCTCTGTTTCGCGCCCTCTGTTTCGCGCCCTCTGTTTCAGTCCCTCTGTTTCAGACCCTCTGTATCTCGCCCTCTGTTTCTCGCCCTCTGTTTCAGACCCTCTGTTTCAGACCCTCTGTTTCAGACCCTCTGTTTCAGACCCTCTGTTTCTCGCCCTCTGTTTTGCGCCCTCTGTTTCTCGCCCTCTGTTTCTGACCCTCTGTTTCTCGCCCTCTGTTTCTTGCCCTCTGTTTCGCGCCCTCTATTTGAGACCCTCTGTTTCAGACCCTCTGTTTCTTGCCCTCTGTTTCTCGCCCTCTGTTTCAGACCCTCTGTTTCAGACCCTCTGTTTCTCGCCCTCTGTTTCGCGCCCTCTCTTTCGCGCCCTCTGTTTCGCGCCCTCTTTTTCAGACCCTCTGTTTCGGCCCCTCTGTTTCCCACACTCTGTTTCGGTCCCTCTGTTTCGCACCCTCTGTTTCGCACCCTCTGTTTCAGACCCTCTGTTTCTCGCCCACTGTTTCTCGCCCTCTGTTTCAGACCCTCTGTTTCAGACCCTCTGTTTCTCGCCCTCTGTTTCGCGCCATCTGTTTCTCGCCCTCTGTTTCGGCCCCTCTGTTTCAGACCCTCTGTTTCAGACCCTCTGTTTCAGCCCCTCTGTTTCAGACCCTCTTTTTCAGACCATCTGTTTCTCGCCCTCTGTTTCGCGCCCTCTGTTTCAGACCCTCTGTTTCGGCCCCTCTGTTTCCCACCCTCTGTTTCCGTCCCTCTGTTTCGCGCCCTCTGTTTCGTGCTCTCTGTTTCACTCCCTCTGTTTCAGACCCTCTGTATCTCGCCCTCTGTTTCTCGCCCTCTGTTTCAGACCCTCTGTTTCAGACCCTCTGTTTCAGACCCTCTGTTTCTCGCCCTCTGTTTCATGCCCTCTGTTTCGAGCCCTCTGTTTCGAGCCCTCTGTTTCGGCCCCTCAGTTTCCCACCCTCTGTTTCGCGCCCTCTGTTTCGCGCCCTCTGTTTCAGACCCTCTGTTCCGGCCCCTCTGTTTCCCACCCTCTGTTTCGCGCCCTCTGTTTCGCACCCTCTGTTTCAGACCCTCTGTTTCAGAACCTCTGTTTCTCGCTCTCTGTTTCTCGCCCTCTGTTTCGCGCCCTCTGTTTCAGACCCTCTGTTTCGGCCCCTCAGTTTCCCACCCTCTGTTTCGCGCCCTCTGTTTCGCACCCTCTGTTTCAGACCCTCTGTTTCAGAACCTCTGTTTCTCGCTCTCTGTTTCTCGCCCTCTGTTTCAGACCCTCTGTTTCAGACCCTCTGTTTCTTGCCCACTGTTTCGCGCCCTCTGTTTCGCACCCTCTGTTTCAGACCCTCTGTTTCGGCCCATCTGTTTCCCGCCCTCTGTTTCGCGCCCTCTGTTTCGCGCCCTCTGTTTCAGACCCTCTGTTTCGGCCCATCAGTTTCCCACCCTCTGTTTCGCGCCCTCTGTTTCGCGCCCTCTGTTTCAGACCCTCTGTTCCGGCCCCTCTGTTTCCCACCCTCTGTTTCGGTCCCTCTGTTTCGCGCCCTCTGTTTCGCACCCTCTGTTTCAGACCCTCTGTTTCAGAACCTCTGTTTCTCGCTCTCTGTTTCTCGCCCTCTGTTTCAGACCCTCTGTTTCAGACCCTCTGTTTCTTGCCCACTGTTTCGCGCCCTCTGTTTCGCACCCTCTGTTTCAGACCCTCTGTTTCGGCCCATCTGTTTCCCGCCCTCTGTTTCGCGCCCTCTGTTTCGCGCCCTCTGTTTCAGACACTCTGTTTCGGCCCCACTGTTTCCCAGCCTCTGTTTCGGACCCTCTGTTTCGCGCCCTCTGTTTCGCGCCCTCTGTTTCAGTCCCTCTGTTTCAGACCCTCTGTATCTCGCCCTCTGTTTCTCGCCCTCTGTTTCAGACCCTCTGTTTCAGACCCTCTGTTTCAGACCCTCTGTTTCAGACCCTCTGTTTCAGACCCTCTGTTTCTCGCCCTCTGTTTCAGACCCTCTGTTTCAGACCCTCTGTTTCAGACCCTCTGTTTCAGACACTCTGTTTCTCGCCCTCTCTTTCGCGCCCTCTGTTTAAGACCCTCTGTTTCTCGCCCTCTGTTTCTCGCCCTCTGTTTCAGACCCTCTGTTTCAGACCCTCTGTTTCTCACCCTCTGTTTTGCGCCCTCTGTTTCGCGCCCTCTGTTTCGCGCCCTCTGTTTCAGACCCTCTGTTTCGGGCCCTCTGTTTCAGACACACTGTTTCAGACCCTCTGTTTCAGACACTCTGTTTCTCACCCTCTGTTTCGCGCCCTCTGTTTAAGACCCTCTGTTTCTCGCCCTCTGTTTCTCGCCCTCTGTTTCAGACCCTCTGTTTCAGACCCTCTGTTTCTCGCCCTCTGTTTCGCGCCCTCTGTTTCGCGCCCTCTGTCTCGCGCCCTCTGTTTCAGACCCTCTGTTTCGGGCCCTCTGTTTCTCGCCCTCTGCTTCGGCCCCTCTGTTTCGCGCCCTCTGTTTCAGACCCTCTGTTTCAGACCCTCTGTTTCAGACCCTCTGTTTCAGACCCTCTGTTTCTCGCCCTCTGTTTCAGACACTCTGTTTCAGACCCTCTGTTTCAGACCCTCTGTTTCAGACACTCTGTTTCTCGCCCTCTCTTTCGCGCCCTCTGTTTAAGACCCTCTGTTTCTCGCCCTCTGTTTCTCGCCCTCTGTTTCAGACCCTCTGTTTCAGACCCTCTGTTTCTCGCCCTCTGTTTCGCGCCCTCTGTTTCGCGCCCTCTGTTTCGCGCCCTCTGTTTCAGACCCTCTGTTTCGGGCCCTCTGTTTCTCGCCCTCTGCTTCGGCCCCTCTGTTTCGCGCCCTCTGTTTCAGACCCTCTGTTTCAGACCCCCTGTTTCTCGCCCTCTGTTTCAGCCCCTCTGTTTCAGACCCTCTGTTTCGCGCCCTCTGTTTCGCGCCCTTTGTTTCGCGCCCTCTGTTTCAGACCCTCTGTTTCAGCCCCTCTGTTTCAGCCCCTCTGTTTCAGACCCTCTGTTTCTCGCCCTCTGTTTTGCGCCCTCTGTTTCAGACCCTCTGTTTCAGCCCCTCTGTTTCTCGCCCTCTGATTCAGCCCCTCTGTTTCGGACCCTCTGTTTTAGACCCTCTGTTTCTCGCCCTCTGTTTCATGCCCTCTGTTTCTCGCCCTCTGTTTCGAGCCCTCTGTTTCGGCCCCTCAGTTTCCCGCCCTCTGTTTCGCGCCCTCTGTTTCGCGCCCTCTGTTTCAGACCCTCTGTTTCGGCCCCTCTGTTTCCCACCCTCTGTTTCGGTCCCTCTGTTTCGCGCCCTCTGTTTCGCACCCTCTGTTTCAGACCCTCTGTTTCAGACCCTCAGTTTCCCGCCCTCTGTTTCGCGCCCTCTGTTTCGCGCCCTCTGTTTCAGACCCTCTGTTTCAGACACTCTGTTTCTCGCCCTCTGTTTCGTGCCCTCTGTTTAAGACCCTCTGTTTCTCGCCCTCTGTTTCTCGCCCTCTGTTTCAGACCCTCTGTTTCAGACCCTCTGTTTCTCGCCCTCTGTTTCGCGCCCTCTGTTTCGCGCCCTCTGTTTCGCGCTCTCTGTTTCAGTCCCTCTGTTTCAGACCCTCTGTATCTCACCCTCTGTTTCTCGCCCTCTGTTTCAGACCCTCTGTTTCAGACCCTCTGTTTCAGACCCTCTGTTTCAGACCCTCTGTTTCTCGCCCTCTGTTTCAGACACTCTCTATCTCGCCCTCTGTTTCTCGCCCTCTGTTTCAGACCCTCTGTTTCAGACCCTCTGTTTCAGACCCTCTGTTTCAGACCCTCTGTTTCGAGCCCTCTGTTTCGGCCCCTCAGTTTCCCACCCTCTGTTTCGCGCCCTCTGTTTCGCGCCCTCTGTTTCAGACCCTCTGTTTCGGCCCCTCTGTTTCCCACCCTCTGTTTCGGTCCCTCTGTTTCGCGCCCTCTGTTTCGCACCCTCTGTTTCAGACCCTCTGTTTCAGAACCTCTGTTTCTCGCCCTCTGTTTCTCGCCCTCTGTTTCAGACCCTCTGTTTCAGACCCTCTGTTTCTCGCCCACTGTTTCGCGCCCTCTGTTTCGCACCCTCTGTTTCAGACCCTCTGTTTCGGCCCATCTGTTTCCCGCCCTCTGTTTCGCGCCCTCTGTTTCGCGCCCTCTGTTTCAGACACTCTGTTTCGGCCCCACTGTTTCCCACCCTCTGTTTCGGACCCTCTGTTTCGCGCCCTCTGTTTCGCGCCCTCTGTTTCGCGCCCTCTGTTTCAGTCCCTCTGTTTCAGACCCTCTGTATCTCGCCCTCTGTTTCTCGCCCTCTGTTTCAGACCCTCTGTTTCAGACCCTCTGTTTCAGACCCTCTGTTTCAGACCCTCTGTTTCTCGCCCTCTGTTTCAGACACTCTGTTTCAGACCCTCTGTTTCAGACACTCTGTTTCTCGCCCTCTGTTTCGCGCCCTCTGTTTAAGACCCTCTGTTTCTCGCCCTCTGTTTCTCGCCCTCTGTTTCAGACCCTCTGTTTCAGACCCTCTGTTTCTCGCCCTCTGTTTCGCGCCCTCTGTTTCGCGCCCTCTGTCTCGCGCCCTCTGTTTCAGACCCTCTGTTTCGGGCCCTCTGTTTCTCGCCCTCTGCTTCGGCCCCTCTGTTTCGCGCCCTCTGTTTCAGACCCTCTGTTTCAGACCCCCTGTTTCTCGCCCTCTGTTTCAGCCCCTCTGTTTCAGACCCTCTGTTTCGCGCCCTCTGTTTCGCGCCCTTTGTTTCGCGCCCTCTGTTTCAGACCCTCTGTTTCAGCCCCTCTGTTTCAGCCCCTCTGTTTCAGACCCTCTGTTTCTCGCGCTCTGTTTTGCGCCCTCTGTTTCAGACCCTCTGTTTCAGCCCCTCTGTTTCTCGCCCTCTGATTCAGCCCCTCTGTTTCGTACCCTCTGTTTTAGACCCTCTGTTTCTCGCCCTCTGTTTCATGCCCTCTGTTTCTCGCCCTCTGTTTCGAGCCCTCTGTTTCGGCCCCTCAGTTTACCGCCCTCTGTTTCGCGCCCTCTGTTTCGCGCCCTCTGTTTCAGACCCTCTGTTTCGGCCCCTCTGTTTCCCACCCTCTGTTTCGGTCCCTCTGTTTCGCGCCCTCTGTTTCGCACCCTCTGTTTCAGACCCTCTGTTTCAGTCCCTCAGTTTCCCGAACTCTGTTTCGCGCCCTCTGTTTCGCGCCCTCTGTTTCAGACCCTCTGTTTCAGACCCTCTGTTTCAGACACTCTGTTTCTCGCCCTCTGTTTCTCGCCCTCTGTTTCAGACCCTCTGTTTCAGACCCTCTGTTTCTCGCCCTCTGTTTCGCGCCCTCTGTTTCGCGCCCTCTGTTTCGTGCCATCTGTTTCAGACCCTCTGTTTCGGGCCCTCTGTTTCTCGCCCTCTGCTTCGGCCCCTCTGTTTCGCGCCCTCTGTTTCAGACCCTCTGTTTCAGACCCCCTGTTTCTCGCCCTCTGTTTCAGCCCCTCTGTTTCAGACCCTCTGTTTCGCGCCCTCTGTTTCGCGCCCTTTGTTTCGCGCCCTCTGTTTCAGACCCTCTGTTTCAGCCCCTCTGTTTCAGCCCCTCTGTTTCAGCCCCTCTGTTTCATACCCTCTGTTTCTCGCCCTCTGTTTTGCGCCCTCTGTTTCAGACCCTCTGTTTCAGCCCCTCTGTTTCTCGCCCTCTGATTCAGCCCCTCTGTTTCGGACCCTCTGTTTCAGACCCTCTGTTTCTCGCCCTCTGTTTCATGCCCTCTGTTTCTCGCCCTCTGTTTCGAGCCCTCTGTTTCGGCCCCTCAATTTCCCGCCCTCTGTTTCGCGCCCTCTGTTTCGCGCCCTCTGTTTCAGACCCTCTGTTTCGGCCCCTCTGTTTCCCACCCTCTGTTTCGGTCCCTCTGTTTCGCACCCTCTGTTTCGCACCCTCTGTTTCAGACCCTCTGTTTCAGACCCTCTGTTTCTCGCCCTCTGTTTCTCGCCCTCTGTTTCAGACCCTCTGTTTCAGACCCTCTGTTTCTCGCCCACTGTTTCGCGCCCTCTGTTTCGCACCCTCTGTTTCAGACCCTCTGTTTCGGCCCATCTGTTTCCCGCCCTCTGTTTCGCGCCCTCTGTTTCGCGCCCTCTGTTTCAGACACTCTGTTTCGGCCCCACTGTTTCCCACCCTCTGTTTCGGCCCCTCTGTTTCGCGCCCTCTGTTTCGCGCCCTCTGTTTCAGTCCCTCTGTTTCAGACCCTCTGTATCTCGCCCTCTGTTTCTCGCCGTCTGTTTCAGACCCTCTGTTTCAGACCCTCTGTTTCAGACCCTCTGTTTCAGACCCTCTGTTTCTCGCCCTCTGTTTCATGCCCTCTGTTTCTCGCCCTCTGTTTCGAGCCCTCTGTTTCGGCCCCTCAGTTTCCCACCCTCTGTTTCGCGCCCTCTGTTTCGCGCCCTCTGTTTCAGACCCTCTGTTTCGGCCCCTCTGTTTCCCACCCTCTGTTTTGGTTCCTCTGTTTCGCGCCCTCTGTTTCGCACCCTCTGTTTCAGACCCTCTGTTTCAGACCCTCTGTTTCTCGCCCTCTGTTTCTCGCCCTCTGTTTCAGACCCTCTGTTTCAGACCCTCTGGTTCTCGCCCACTGTTTCGCGCCCTCTGTTTCGCACCCTCTGTTTCAGACCCTCTGTTTCGGCCCATCTGTTTCCCGCCCTCTGTTTCGCGCCCTCTGTTTCAGACACTCTGTATCGGCCCCACTGTTTCCCACCCTCTGTTTCGGCCCCTCTGTTTCGCGCCCTCTGTTTCGCGCCCTCTGTTTCATTCCCTCTGTTTCAGACCCTCTGTATCTCGCCCTCTGTTTCTCGCCCTCTGTTTCAGACCCTCTGTTTCAGACCCTCTGTTTCAGACCCTCTGTTTCTCGCCCTCTGTTTCAGACACTCTGTTTCAGACCCTCTGTTTCAGACCCTCTGTTTCAGACACTCTGTTTCTCGCCCTCTGTTTCGCGCCCTCGGTTTAAGACCCTCTGTTTCTCGCCCTCTGTTTCTCGCCCTATGTTTCAGACCCTCTGTTTCAGACCCTCTGTTTCTCGCCCTCTGTTTCGCGCCCTCTGTTCCGCGCCCTCTGTTTTGCGCCCTCTGTTTCAGACCCTCTTTTTCTCGCCCTCTGCTTCGGCCCCTATGTTTCGCGCCCTCTGTTTCAGACCCTCTGTTTCAGACCCCCTGTTTCTCGCCCTCTGTTTCAGCCCCTCTGTTTCAGACCCTCTGTTTCGCGCCCTCTGTTTCTCGCCCTTTGTTTCGCGCCCTCTGTTGCAGACCCTCTGTTTCAGACCCTCTGTTTCTCGCCCACTGTTTCGCGCCCTCTGTTTCGCACCCTCTGTTTTAGACCCTCTGTTTCGGCCCATCTGTTTTGCGCCCTCTGTTTCAGACCCTCTGTTTCAGCCCCTCTGTCTCTCGCCCTCTGATTCAGCCCCTCTGTTTCGGACCCTCTGTTTCAGACCCTCTGTTTTTCGCCCTCTGTTTCATGCCCTCTGTTTCTCGCCCTCTGTTTCGAGCCCTCTGTTTCGGCCCCTCAGTTTCCCGCCCTCTGTTTCGCACCCTCTGTTTCGCGCCCTCTGTTTCGCACCCTCTGTTTCAGACCCTCTGTTTCAGACCCTCTGTTTCTCGCCCACTGTTTCGCGCCCTCTGTTTCGCACCCTCTGTTTCAGACCCTCTGTTTCGGCCCATCTGTTTCCCGCCCTCTGTTTCGCGCCCTCTGTTTCAGACACTCTGTTTCGGCCCCACTGTTTCCCACCCTCTGTTTCGGCCCCTCTGTTTCGCGCCCTCTGTTTCGCGCTCTCTGTTTCAGTCCCTCTGTTTCAGACACTCTGTATCTCGCCCTCTGTTTCTCGCCCTCTGTTTCAGACCCTCTGTTTCAGACCCTCTGTTTCAGACCCTCTGTTTCAGACCCTCTGTTTCTCGCCCTCTGTTTCATGCCCTCTGTTTCTCGCCCTCTGTTTCTCGCCCTCTGTTTCAGACCCTCTGTTTCAGACCCTCTGTTTCAGACCCTCTGTTTCAGACCCTCTGTTTCTCGCCCTCTGTTTCTCGCCCTCTGATTCAGACCCTCTGTTTCAGACCCTGTGTTTCTCGCCCTCTGTTTCGCGCCATCTGTTTCTCGCCCTCTGTTTCGGCCCCTCTGTTTCAGACCCTCTGTTTCAGACCCTCTGTTTCAGCCCCTCTGTTTCAGACCCTCTTTTTCAGACCATCTGTTTCTCGCCCTCTGTTTCGCACCCTCTGTTTCAGACCCTCTGTTTCGTCCCCTCTGTTTCCCACCCTCTGTTTCCGTCCCTCTGTTTCGCGCCCTCTGTTTCACACCCTCTGTTTCAGACCCTCTGTTTCAGACCCTCTGTTTCTCGCCCTCTGTTTCTCGCCCTCTGTTTTGCGCCCTCTGTTTCAGACACTCTGTTTCAGCCCCTCTGTTTCTCGCCCTCTGATTCAGCCCCTCTGTTTCGGACCCTCTGTTTCAGACCCTCTGTTTCTCGCCCTCTGTTTCATGCCCTCTGTTTCTCGCCCTCTGTTTCGAGCCCTCTGTTTCGGCCCCTCAGTTTCCCACACTCTGTTTCGCGCCCTCTGTTTCGCGCCCTCTGTTTCAGACCCTCTGTTTCGGCCCCTCTGTTTCCCACCCTCTGTTTCGGTCCCTCTGTTTCGCGCCCTCTGTTTCGCACCCTCTGTTTCAGACCCTCTGTTTCAGACCCTCTGTTTCTCGCCCTCTGTTTCTCGCCCTCTGTTTCAGACCCTCTGTTTCAGACCCTCTGTTTCTCGCCCACTGTTTCGCGCCCTCTGTTTCGCACCCTCTGTTTCAGACCCTCTGTTTCGGCCCATCTGTTTCCCGCCCTCTGTTTCGCGCCCTCTGTTTTGCGCCCTCTGTTTCAGACACTCTGTTTCGGCCCCACTGTTTCCCACCCTCTGTTTCGGCCCCTCTGTTTTGCGCCCTCTGTTTCGCGCCCTCTGTTTCAGTCCCTCTGTATCAGACCCTCTGTATCTCGCCCTCTGTTTCAGACCCTCTGTTTCAGACCCTCTGTTTCAGACCCGCTTTTTCAGACCCTCTGTTTCTCGCCCTCTGTTTCAGACACTCTGTTTCAGACCCTCTGTTTCAGACCCTCTGTTTCAGACACTCTGTTTCTCACCCTCTGTTTCGCACCCTCTGTTTCAGACCCTCTGTTTCGGCCCATCTGTTTCCCGCCCTCTGTTTCGCGCCCTTTGTTTCGCGCCCTCTGTTTCAGACACTCTGTTTCGGCCCCACTGTTTCCCACCCTCTGTTTCGGACCCTCTGTTTCGCGCCCTCTGTTTCGCGCCCTCTGTTTCAGTCCCTCTGTTTCAGACCCTCTGTATCTCGCCCTCTGTTTCTCGCCCTCTGTTTCAGACCCTCTGTTTCAGACCCTCTGTTTCAGACCCTCTGTTTCTCGCCCTCTGTTTCAGACACTCTGTTTCAGACCCTCTGTTTCAGACCCTCTGTTTCGGCCCCTCTGTTTCTCGCCCTCTGTTTCGCGCCCTCTGTTTAAGACCCTCTGTTTCTCGCCCTCTGTTTCTCGCCCTCTGTTTCAGACCCTCTGTTTCAGACCCTCTGTTTCTCGCCCTCTGTTTCGCGCCCTCTGTTTCGCGCCCTCTGTTTCGCGCCCTCTGTTTCAGACCCTCTGTTTCGGGCCCTCTGTTTCTCGCCCTCTGCTTCGGCCCCTCTGTTTCGCGCCCTCTGTTTCAGACCCTCTGTTTCAGACCCCCTGTTTCTCGCCCACTGTTTCAGCCCCTCTGTTTCAGACCCTCTGTTTCGCGCCCTCTGTTTCGCGCCCTTTGTTTCGCGCCCTCTGTTTCAGACCCTCTGTTTCAGCCCCTCTGTTTCAGCCCCTCTGTTTCAGACCCTCTGTTTCTCGCCCTCTGTTTCGAGCCCTCTGTTTCGGCCCCTCAGTTTCCCACACTCTGTTTCGCGCCCTCTGTTTCGCGCCCTCTGTTTCAGACCCTCTGTTTCGGCCCCTCTGTTTCCCACCCTCTGTTTCGGTCCCTCTGTTTCGCGCCCTCTGTTTCGCACCCTCTGTTTCAGACCCTCTGTTTCAGACCCTCTGTTTCTCGCCCTCTGTTTCTCGCCCTCTGTTTCAGACCCTCTGTTTCAGACCCTCTGTTTCTCGCCCACTGTTTCCCGCCCTCTGTTTCGCGCCCTCTGTTTTGCGCCCTCTGTTTCAGACACTCTGTTTCGGCCCCACTGTTTCCCACCCTCTGTTTCGGCCCCTCTGTTTTGCGCCCTCTGTTTCGCGCCCTCTGTTTCAGTCCCTCTGTTTCAGACCCTCTGTATCTCGCCCTCTGTTTCAGACCCTCTGTTTCAGACCCTCTGTTTCAGACCCGCTTTTTCAGACCCTCTGTTTCTCGCCCTCTGTTTCAGACACTCTGTTTCAGACCCTCTGTTTCAGACCCTCTGTTTCAGACACTCTGTTTCTCGCCCTCTGTTTCGTGCCCTCTGTTTAAGACCCTCTGTTTCTCGCCCTCTGTTTCTCGCCCTCTGTTTCAGACCCTCTGTTTCAGACCCTCTGTTTCTCGCCCTCTGTTTCGCGCCCTCTGTTTCGCGCCCTCTGTTTCGCGCCCTCTGTTTCAGACCCTCTGTTTCGGGCCCTCTGTTTCTCGCCCTCTGCATCGGCCCCTCTGTTTCGCGCCCTCTGTTTCAGACCCTCTGTTTCAGACCCCCTGTTTCTCGCCCTCTGTTTCAGCCCCTCTGTTTCAGACCCTCTGTTTCGCGCCCTCTGTTTCGCGCCCTTTGTTTCGCGCCCTCTGTTTCAGACCCTCTGTTTCAGCCCCTCTGTTTCAGCCCCTCTGTTTCAGCCCCTCTGTTTCATACCCTCTGTTTCTCGCCCTCTGTTTTGCGCCCTCTGTTTCAGACCCTCTGTTTCAGCCCCTCTGTTTCTCGCCCTCTGATTCAGCCCCTCTGTTTCGGACCCTCTGTTTCAGACCCTCTGTTTCTCGCCCTCTGTTTCATGCCCTCTGTTTCTCGCCCTCTGTTTCGAGCCCTCTGTTTCGGCCCCTCAATTTCCCGCCCTCTGTTTCGCGCCCTCTGTTTCGCGCCCTCTGTTTCAGACCCTCTGTTTCGGCCCCTCTGTTTCCCACCCTCTGTTTCGGTCCCTCTGTTTCGCACCCTCTGTTTCGCACCCTCTGTTTCAGACCCTCTGTTTCAGACCCTCTGTTTCTCGCCCTCTGTTTCTCGCCCTCTGTTTCAGACCCTCTGTTTCAGACCCTCTGTTTCTCGCCCACTGTTTCGCGCCCTCTGTTTCGCACCCTCTGTTTCAGACCCTCTGTTTCGGCCCATCTGTTTCCCGCCCTCTGTTTCGCGCCCTCTGTTTCGCGCCCTCTGTTTCAGACACTCTGTTTCGGCCCCACTGTTTCCCACCCTCTGTTTCGGCCCCTCTGTTTCGCGCCCTCTGTTTCGCGCCCTCTGTTTCAGTCCCTCTGTTTCAGACCCTCTGTATCTCGCCCTCTGTTTCTCGCCGTCTGTTTCAGACCCTCTGTTTCAGACCCTCTGTTTCAGACCCTCTGTTTCAGACCCTCTGTTTCTCGCCCTCTGTTTCATGCCCTCTGTTTCTCGCCCTCTGTTTCGAGCCCTCTGTTTCGGCCCCTCAGTTTCCCACCCTCTGTTTCGCGCCCTCTGTTTCGCGCCCTCTGTTTCAGACCCTCTGTTTCGGCCCCTCTGTTTCCCACCCTCTGTTTTGGTTCCTCTGTTTCGCGCCCTCTGTTTCGCACCCTCTGTTTCAGACCCTCTGTTTCAGACCCTCTGTTTCTCGCCCTCTGTTTCTCGCCCTCTGTTTCAGACCCTCTGTTTCAGACCCTCTGGTTCTCGCCCACTGTTTCGCGCCCTCTGTTTCGCACCCTCTGTTTCAGACCCTCTGTTTCGGCCCATCTGTTTCCCGCCCTCTGTTTCGCGCCCTCTGTTTCAGACACTCTGTATCGGCCCCACTGTTTCCCACCCTCTGTTTCGGCCCCTCTGTTTCGCGCCCTCTGTTTCGCGCCCTCTGTTTCATTCCCTCTGTTTCAGACCCTCTGTATCTCGCCCTCTGTTTCTCGCCCTCTGTTTCAGACCCTCTGTTTCAGACCCTCTGTTTCAGACCCTCTGTTTCTCGCCCTCTGTTTCAGACACTCTGTTTCAGACCCTCTGTTTCAGACCCTCTGTTTCAGACACTCTGTTTCTCGCCCTCTGTTTCGCGCCCTCGGTTTAAGACCCTCTGTTTCTCGCCCTCTGTTTCTCGCCCTATGTTTCAGACCCTCTGTTTCAGACCCTCTGTTTCTCGCCCTCTGTTTCGCGCCCTCTGTTCCGCGCCCTCTGTTTTGCGCCCTCTGTTTCAGACCCTCTTTTTCTCGCCCTCTGCTTCGGCCCCTATGTTTCGCGCCCTCTGTTTCAGACCCTCTGTTTCAGACCCCCTGTTTCTCGCCCTCTGTTTCAGCCCCTCTGTTTCAGACCCTCTGTTTCGCGCCCTCTGTTTCTCGCCCTTTGTTTCGCGCCCTCTGTTGCAGACCCTCTGTTTCAGACCCTCTGTTTCTCGCCCACTGTTTCGCGCCCTCTGTTTCGCACCCTCTGTTTTAGACCCTCTGTTTCGGCCCATCTGTTTTGCGCCCTCTGTTTCAGACCCTCTGTTTCAGCCCCTCTGTCTCTCGCCCTCTGATTCAGCCCCTCTGTTTCGGACCCTCTGTTTCAGACCCTCTGTTTTTCGCCCTCTGTTTCATGCCCTCTGTTTCTCGCCCTCTGTTTCGAGCCCTCTGTTTCGGCCCCTCAGTTTCCCGCCCTCTGTTTCGCACCCTCTGTTTCGCGCCCTCTGTTTCGCACCCTCTGTTTCAGACCCTCTGTTTCAGACCCTCTGTTTCTCGCCCACTGTTTCGCGCCCTCTGTTTCGCACCCTCTGTTTCAGACCCTCTGTTTCGGCCCATCTGTTTCCCGCCCTCTGTTTCGCGCCCTCTGTTTCAGACACTCTGTTTCGGCCCCACTGTTTCCCACCCTCTGTTTCGGCCCCTCTGTTTCGCGCCCTCTGTTTCGCGCTCTCTGTTTCAGTCCCTCTGTTTCAGACACTCTGTATCTCGCCCTCTGTTTCTCGCCCTCTGTTTCAGACCCTCTGTTTCAGACCCTCTGTTTCAGACCCTCTGTTTCAGACCCTCTGTTTCTCGCCCTCTGTTTCATGCCCTCTGTTTCTCGCCCTCTGTTTCTCGCCCTCTGTTTCAGACCCTCTGTTTCAGACCCTCTGTTTCAGACCCTCTGTTTCAGACCCTCTGTTTCTCGCCCTCTGTTTCTCGCCCTCTGATTCAGACCCTCTGTTTCAGACCCTGTGTTTCTCGCCCTCTGTTTCGCGCCATCTGTTTCTCGCCCTCTGTTTCGGCCCCTCTGTTTCAGACCCTCTGTTTCAGACCCTCTGTTTCAGCCCCTCTGTTTCAGACCCTCTTTTTCAGACCATCTGTTTCTCGCCCTCTGTTTCGCACCCTCTGTTTCAGACCCTCTGTTTCGTCCCCTCTGTTTCCCACCCTCTGTTTCCGTCCCTCTGTTTCGCGCCCTCTGTTTCACACCCTCTGTTTCAGACCCTCTGTTTCAGACCCTCTGTTTCTCGCCCTCTGTTTCTCGCCCTCTGTTTTGCGCCCTCTGTTTCAGACACTCTGTTTCAGCCCCTCTGTTTCTCGCCCTCTGATTCAGCCCCTCTGTTTCGGACCCTCTGTTTCAGACCCTCTGTTTCTCGCCCTCTGTTTCATGCCCTCTGTTTCTCGCCCTCTGTTTCGAGCCCTCTGTTTCGGCCCCTCAGTTTCCCACACTCTGTTTCGCGCCCTCTGTTTCGCGCCCTCTGTTTCAGACCCTCTGTTTCGGCCCCTCTGTTTCCCACCCTCTGTTTCGGTCCCTCTGTTTCGCGCCCTCTGTTTCGCACCCTCTGTTTCAGACCCTCTGTTTCAGACCCTCTGTTTCTCGCCCTCTGTTTCTCGCCCTCTGTTTCAGACCCTCTGTTTCAGACCCTCTGTTTCTCGCCCACTGTTTCGCGCCCTCTGTTTCGCACCCTCTGTTTCAGACCCTCTGTTTCGGCCCATCTGTTTCCCGCCCTCTGTTTCGCGCCCTCTGTTTTGCGCCCTCTGTTTCAGACACTCTGTTTCGGCCCCACTGTTTCCCACCCTCTGTTTCGGCCCCTCTGTTTTGCGCCCTCTGTTTCGCGCCCTCTGTTTCAGTCCCTCTGTATCAGACCCTCTGTATCTCGCCCTCTGTTTCAGACCCTCTGTTTCAGACCCTCTGTTTCAGACCCGCTTTTTCAGACCCTCTGTTTCTCGCCCTCTGTTTCAGACACTCTGTTTCAGACCCTCTGTTTCAGACCCTCTGTTTCAGACACTCTGTTTCTCGCCCTCTGTTTCATGCCCTCTGTTTAAGACCCTCTGTTTCTCGCCCTCTGTTTCTCGCCCTCTGTTTCAGACCCTCTGTTTCAGACCCTCTGTTTCTCGCCCTCTGTTTCGCGCCCTCTGTTTCGCGCCCTCTGTTTCGCGCCCTCTGTTTCAGACCCTCTGTTTCGGGCCCTCTGTTTCTCGCCCTCTGCATCGGCCCCTCTGTTTCGCGCCCTCTGTTTCAGACCCTCTGTTTCAGACCCCCTCTTTCTCGCCCTCTGTTTCAGCCCCTCTGTTTCAGACCCTCTGTTTCGCGCCCTCTGTTTCGCGCCCTTTGTTTCGCGCCCTCTGTTTCAGACCCTCTGTTTCAGCCCCTCTGTTTCAGCCCCTCTGTTTCAGACCCTCTGTTTCTCGCCCTCTGTTTTGCGCCCTCTGTTTCAGACCCTCTGTTTCAGCCCCTCTGTTTCTCGCCCTCTGATTCAGCCCCTCTGTTTCGGACCCTCTGTTTCAGACCCTCTGTTTCTCGCCCTCTGTTTCTCGCCCACTGTTTCGCACCCTCTGTTTCGCACCCTCTGTTTCAGACCCTCTGTTTCGGCCCATCTGTTTCCCGCCCTCTGTTTCGCGCCCTTTGTTTCGCGCCCTCTGTTTCAGACACTCTGTTTCGGCCCCACTGTTTCCCACCCTCTGTTTCGGACCCTCTGTTTCGCGCCCTCTGTTTCGCGCCCTCTGTTTCAGTCCCTCTGTTTCAGACCCTCTGTATCTCGCCCTCTGTTTCTCGCCCTCTGTTTCAGACCCTCTGTTTCAGACCCTCTGTTTCAGACCCTCTGTTTCTCGCCCTCTGTTTCAGACACTCTGTTTCAGACCCTCTGTTTCAGACCCTCTGTTTCGGCCCCTCTGTTTCTCGCCCTCTGTTTCGCGCCCTCTGTTTAAGACCCTCTGTTTCTCGCCCTCTGTTTCTCGCCCTCTGTTTCAGACCCTCTGTTTCAGACCCTCTGTTTCTCGCCCTCTGTTTCGCGCCCTCTGTTTCGCGCCCTCTGTTTCGCGCCCTCTGTTTCAGACCCTCTGTTTCGGGCCCTCTGTTTCTCGCCCTCTGCTTCGGCCCCTCTGTTTCGCGCCCTCTGTTTCAGACCCTCTGTTTCAGACCCCCTGTTTCTCGCCCACTGTTTCAGCCCCTCTGTTTCAGACCCTCTGTTTCGCGCCCTCTGTTTCGCGCCCTTTGTTTCGCGCCCTCTGTTTCAGACCCTCTGTTTCAGCCCCTCTGTTTCAGCCCCTCTGTTTCAGACCCTCTGTTTCTCGCCCTCTGTTTCGAGCCCTCTGTTTCGGCCCCTCAGTTTCCCACACTCTGTTTCGCGCCCTCTGTTTCGCGCCCTCTGTTTCAGACCCTCTGTTTCGGCCCCTCTGTTTCCCACCCTCTGTTTCGGTCCCTCTGTTTCGCGCCCTCTGTTTCGCACCCTCTGTTTCAGACCCTCTGTTTCAGACCCTCTGTTTCTCGCCCTCTGTTTCTCGCCCTCTGTTTCAGACCCTCTGTTTCAGACCCTCTGTTTCTCGCCCACTGTTTCCCGCCCTCTGTTTCGCGCCCTCTGTTTTGCGCCCTCTGTTTCAGACACTCTGTTTCGGCCCCACTGTTTCCCACCCTCTGTTTCGGCCCCTCTGTTTTGCGCCCTCTGTTTCGCGCCCTCTGTTTCAGTCCCTCTGTTTCAGACCCTCTGTATCTCGCCCTCTGTTTCAGACCCTCTGTTTCAGACCCTCTGTTTCAGACCCGCTTTTTCAGACCCTCTGTTTCTCGCCCTCTGTTTCAGACACTCTGTTTCAGACCCTCTGTTTCAGACCCTCTGTTTCAGACACTCTGTTTCTCGCCCTCTGTTTCGTGCCCTCTGTTTAAGACCCTCTGTTTCTCGCCCTCTGTTTCTCGCCCTCTGTTTCAGACCCTCTGTTTCAGACCCTCTGTTTCTCGCCCTCTGTTTCGCGCCCTCTGTTTCGCGCCCTCTGTTTCGCGCCCTCTGTTTCAGACCCTCTGTTTCGGGCCCTCTGTTTCTCGCCCTCTGCATCGGCCCCTCTGTTTCGCGCCCTCTGTTTCAGACCCTCTGTTTCAGACCCCCTGTTTCTCGCCCTCTGTTTCAGCTCCTCTGTTTCAGACCCTCTGTTTCGCGCCCTCTGTTTCGCGCCCTTTGTTTCGCGCCCTCTGTTTCAGACCCTCTGTTTCAGCCCCTCTGTTTCAGCCCCTCTGTTTCAGACCCTCTGTTTCTCGCCCTCTGTTTTGCGCCCTCTGTTTCAGACCCTCTGTTTCAGCCCCTCTGTTTCTCGCCCTCTGATTCAGCCCCTCTGTTTCGGACCCTCTGTTTCAGACCCTCTGTTTCTCGCCCTCTGTTTCTCGCCCACTGTTTCGCGCCCTCTGTTTCGCACCCTCTGTTTCAGACCCTCTGTTTCGGCCCATCTGTTTCCCGCCCTCTGTTTCGCGCCCTTTGTTTCGCGCCCTCTGTTTCAGACACTCTGTTTCGGCCCCACTGTTTCCCACCCTCTGTTTCGGACCCTCTGTTTCGCGCCCTCTGTTTCGCGCCCTCTGTTTCAGTCCCTCTGTTTCAGACCCTCTGTATCTCGCCCTCTGTTTCTCGCCCTCTGTTTCAGACCCTCTGTTTCAGACCCTCTGTTTCAGACCCTCTGTTTCAGACCCTCTGTTTCTCGCCCTCTGTTTCAGACACTCTGTTTCAGACCCTCTGTTTCAGACCCTCTGTTTCGGCCCCTCTGTTTCTCGCCCTCTGTTTCGCGCCCTCTGTTTAAGACCCTCTGTTTCTCGCCCTCTGTTTCTCGCCCTCTGTTTCAGACCCTCTGTTTCGGGCCCTCTGTTTCTCGCCCTCTGCTTCGGCCCCTCTGTTTCGCGCCCTCTGTTTCAGACCCTCTGTTTCAGACCCCCTGTTTCTCGCCCTCTGTTTCAGACCCTCTGTTTCAGACCCTCTGTTTCGCGCCCTCTGTTTCGCGCCCTTTGTTTCGCGCCCTCTGTTTCAGACCCTCTGTTTCAGCCCCTCTGTTTCAGCCCCTCTGTTTCAGACCCTCTGTTTCTCGCCCAATGTTTTGCGCCCTCTGTTTCAGACCCTCTGTTTCAGCCCCTCTGTTTCTCGCCCTCTGATTCAGCCCCTCTGTTTCGGACCCTCTGTTTTAGACCCTCTGATTCTCGCCCTCTGTTTCATGCCCTCTGTTTCTCGCCCTCTGTTTCGAGCCCTCTGTTTCGGCCCCTCAGTTTCCCGCCCTCTGTTTCGCGCCCTCTGTTTCGCGCCCTCTGTTTCAGACCCTCTGTTTCGGCCCCTCTGTTTCCCACCCTCTGTTTCGGTCCCTCTGTTTCGCACCCTCTGTTTCGCACCCTCTGTTTCAGACCCTCTGTTTCAGAGCCTCTGTTTCTCGCCCTCTGTTTCTCGCCCTCTGTTTCAGACCCTCTGTTTCAGACCCTCTGTTTCTCGCCCACTGTTTCACGCCCTCTGTTTCGCACCCTCTGTTTCAGACCCTCTGTTTCGGCCCATCTGTTTCCCGCCCTCTGTTTCGCGCCCTCTGTTTCACGCCCTCTGTTTCAGACACTCTGTTTCGGCCCCACTGTTTCCCACCCTCTGTTTCGGCCCCTCTGTTTCGCGCCCTCTGTTTCGCGCCCTCTGTTTCAGTCCCTCTGTTTCAGACCCTCTGTATCTCGCCCTCTGTTTCTCGCCCTCTGTTTCAGACCCTCTGTTTCAGACCCTCTGTTTCAGACCCTCTGTTTCAGACCCTCTGTTTCTCGCCCTCTGTTTTGCGCCCTCTGTTTCTCGCCCTCTGTTTCAGACCCTCTGTTTCTCGCCCTCTGTTTCTTGCCCTCTGTTTCGCGCCCTCTATTTGAGACCCTCTGTTTCAGACCCTCTGTTTCTTGCCCTCTGTTTCTCGCCCTCTGTTTCAGACCCTCTCTTTCAGACCCTCTGTTTCTCGCCCTCTGTTTCGCGCCCTCTCTTTCGCGCCCTCTGTTTCGCGCCCTCTTTTTCAGACCCTCTGTTTCGGCCCCTCTGTTTCCCACACACTGTTTCGGTCCCTCTGTTTCGCACCCTCTGTTTCGCACCCTCTGTTTCAGACCCTCTGTTTCTCGCCCTCTGTTTCTCGCCCTCTGTTTCAGACCCTCTGTTTCAGACCCTCTGTTTCTCGCCCTCTGTTTCGCGCCATCTGTTTCTCGCCATCTGTTTCGGCCCCTCTGTTTCAGACCCTCTGTTTCAGACCCTCTGTTTCAGCCCCTCTGTTTCAGACACTCTTTTTCAGACCATCTGTATCTCGCCCTCTGTTTCGCGCCCTCTGTTTCAGACCCTCTGTTTCGGCCCCTCTGTTTCCCACCCTCTGTTTCCGTAACTCTGTTTCGCGCCCTCTGTTTCGCGCTCTCTGTTTCAGTCCCTCTGTTTCAGACCCTCTGTATCTCGCCCTCTGTTTCTCGCCCTCTGTTTCAGACCCTCTGGTTCAGACCCTCTGTTTCAGACCCTCTGTTTCAGACCCTCTGTTTCTGGCCCTCTGTTTCATGCCCTCTGTTTCTCGCCCTCTGTTTCGAGCCCTCTGTTTCGGCCCCTCAGTTTCCCACCCTCTGTTTCGCGCCCTCTGTTTCGCGCCCTCTGTTTCAGACCCTCTGTTTCGGCCCCTCTGTTTCCCACCCTCTGTTTCGGTCCCTCTGTTTCGCACCCTCTGTTTGGCACACTCTGTTTCAGACCCTCTGTTTCAGACCCTCTGTTTCTCGCCCTCTGTTTCTCGCCCTCTGTTTCGCACCCTCTGTTTCAGACCCTCTGTTTCGGCCCATCTGTTTCCCGCCCTCTGTTTCGCGCCCTCTGTTTCAGACACTCTGTTTCGGCCCCACTGTTTCCCACCCTCTGTTTCGGCCCCTCTGTTTCGCGCCCTCTGTTTCGCGCTCTCTGTTTCAGTCCCTCTGTTTCAGACACTCTGTATCTCGCCCTCTGTTTCTCGCCCTCTGTTTCAGACCCTCTGTTTCAGACCCTCTGTTTCAGACCCTCTGTTTCAGACCCTCTGTTTCTCGCCCTCTGTTTCATGCCCTCTGTTTCTCGCCCTCTGTTTCTCGCCCTCTGTTTCAGACCCTCTGTTTCAGACCCTCTGTTTCAGACCCTCTGTTTCAGACCCTCTGTTTCTCGCCCTCTGTTTCTCGCCCTCTGATTCAGACCCTCTGTTTCAGACCCTGTGTTTCTCGCCCTCTGTTTCGCGCCATCTGTTTCTCGCCCTCTGTTTCGGCCCCTCTGTTTCAGACCCTCTGTTTCAGACCCTCTGTTTCAGCCCCTCTGTTTCAGACCCTCTTTTTCAGACCATCTGTTTCTCGCCCTCTGTTTCGCACCCTCTGTTTCAGACCCTCTGTTTCGTCCCCTCTGTTTCCCACCCTCTGTTTCCGTCCCTCTGTTTCGCGCCCTCTGTTTCACACCCTCTGTTTCAGACCCTCTGTTTCAGACCCTCTGTTTCTCGCCCTCTGTTTCTCGCACTCTGTTTTGCGCCCTCTGTTTCAGACACTCTGTTTCAGCCCCTCTGTTTCTCGCCCTCTGATTCAGCCCCTCTGTTTCGGACCCTCTGTTTCAGACCCTCTGTTTCTCGCCCTCTGTTTCATGCCCTCTGTTTCTCGCCCTCTGTTTCGAGCCCTCTGTTTCGGCCCCTCAGTTTCGCGCCCTCTGTTTCGCGCCCTCTGTTTCGCGCCCTCTGTTTCAGACCCTCTGTTTCGGCCCCTCTGTTTCCCACCCTCTGTTTCGGTCCCTCTGTTTCGCGCCCTCTGTTTCGCACCCTCTGTTTCAGACCCTCTGTTTCAGACCCTCTGTTTCTCGCCCTCTGTTTCTCGCCCTCTATTTCAGACCCTCTGTTTCAGACCCTCTGTTTCTCGCCCACTGTTTCGCGCCCTCTGTTTCGCACCCTCTGTTTCAGACCCTCTGTTTCGGCCCATCTGTTTCCCGCCCTCTGTTTCGCGCCCTCTGTTTTGCGCCCTCTGTTTCAGACACTCTGTTTCGGCCCCACTGTTTCCCACCCTCTGTTTCGGCCCCTCTGTTTTGCGCCCTCTGTTTCGCGCCCTCTGTTTCAGTCCCTCTGTTTCAGACCCTCTGTATCTCGCCCTCTGTTTCAGACCCTCTGTTTCAGACCCTCTGTTTCAGACCCGCTTTTTCAGACCCTCTGTTTCTCGCCCTCTGTTTCAGACACTCTGTTTCAGACCCTCTGTTTCAGACACTCTGTTTCTCGCCCTCTGTTTCGTGCCCTCTGTTTAAGACCCTCTGTTTCTCGCCCTCTGTTTCTCGCCCTCTGTTTCAGACCCTCTGTTTCAGACCCTCTGTTTCTCGCCCACTGTTTCGCGCCCTCTGTTTCGCACCCTCTGTTTCAGACCCTCTGTTTCGGCCCATCTGTTTCCCGCCCTCTGTTTCGCGCCCTCTGTTTTGCGCCCTCTGTTTCAGACACTCTGTTTCGGCCCCACTGTTTCCCACCCTCTGTTTCGGCCCCTCTGTTTTGCGCCCTCTGTTTCGCGCCCTCTGTTTCAGTCCCTCTGTATCAGACCCTCTGTATCTCGCCCTCTGTTTCAGACCCTCTGTTTCAGACCCTCTGTTTCAGACCCGCTTTTTCAGACCCTCTGTTTCTCGCCCTCTGTTTCAGACACTCTGTTTCAGACCCTCTGTTTCAGACACTCTGTTTCTCGCCCTCTGTTTCGTGCCCTCTGTTTAAGACCCTCTGTTTCTCGCCCTCTGTTTCTCGCCCTCTGTTTCAGACCCTCTGTTTCAGACCCTCTGTTTCTCGCCCTCTGTTTCGCGCCCTCTGTTTCGCGCCCTCTGTTTCGCGCCCTCTGTTTCAGACCCTCTGTTTCGGGCCCTCTGTTTCTCGCCCTCTGCATCGGCCCCTCTGTTTCGCGCCCTCTGTTTCAGACCCTCTGTTTCAGACCCCCTCTTTCTCGCCCTCTGTTTCAGCCCCTCTGTTTCAGACCCTCTGTTTCGCGCCCTCTGTTTCGCGCCCTTTGTTTCGCGCCCTCTGTTTCAGACCCTCTGTTTCAGCCCCTCTGTTTCAGCCCCTCTGTTTCAGACCCTCTGTTTCTCGCCCTCTGTTTTGCGCCCTCTGTTTCAGACCCTCTGTTTCAGCCCCTCTGTTTCTCGCCCTCTGATTCAGCCCCTCTGTTTCGGACCCTCTGTTTCAGACCCTCTGTTTCTCGCCCTCTGTTTCTCGCCCACTGTTTCGCACCCTCTGTTTCGCACCCTCTGTTTCAGACCCTCTGTTTCGGCCCATCTGTTTCCCGCCCTCTGTTTCGCGCCCTTTGTTTCGCGCCTTCTGTTTCAGACACTCTGTTTCGGCCCCACTGTTTCCCACCCTCTGTTTCGCGCCCTCTGTTTCGCGCCCTCTGTTCCAGTCCCTCTGTTTCAGACCCTCTGTATCTCGCCCTCTGTTTCTCGCCCTCTGTTTCAGACCCTCTGTTTCAGACCCTCTGTTTCAGACCCTCTGTTTCTCGCCCTCTGTTTCAGACACTCTGTTTCAGACCCTCTGTTTCAGACCCTCTGTTTCGGCCCCTCTGTTTCTCGCCCTCTGTTTCGCGCCCTCTGTTTAAGACCCTCTGTTTCTCGCCCTCTGTTTCTCGCCCTCTGTTTCAGACCCTCTGTTTCAGACCCTCTGTTTCTCGCCCTCTGTTTCGCGCCCTCTGTTTCGCGCCCTCTGTTTCGCGCCCTCTGTTTCAGACCCTCTGTTTCGGGCCCTCTGTTTCTCGCCCTCTGCTTCGGCCCCTCTGTTTCGCGCCCTCTGTTTCAGACCCTCTGTTTCAGACCCCCTGTTTCTCGCCCACTGTTTCAGCCCCTCTGTTTCAGACCCTCTGTTTCGCGCCCTCTGTTTCGCGCCCTTTGTTTCGCGCCCTCTGTTTCAGACCCTCTGTTTCAGCCCCTCTGTTTCAGCCCCTCTGTTTCAGACCCTCTGTTTCTCGCCCTCTGTTTCGAGCCCTCTGTTTCGGCCCCTCAGTTTCCCACACTCTGTTTCGCGCCCTCTGTTTCGCGCCCTCTGTTTCAGACCCTCTGTTTCGGCCCCTCTGTTTCCCACCCTCTGTTTCGGTCCCTCTGTTTCGCGCCCTCTGTTTCGCACCCTCTGTTTCAGACCCTCTGTTTCAGACCCTCTGTTTCTCGCCCTCTGTTTCTCGCCCTCTGTTTCAGACCCTCTGTTTCAGACCCTCTGTTTCTCGCCCACTGTTTCCCGCCCTCTGTTTCGCGCCCTCTGTTTTGCGCCCTCTGTTTCAGACACTCTGTTTCGGCCCCACTGTTTCCCACCCTCTGTTTCGGCCCCTCTGTTTTGCGCCCTCTGTTTCGCGCCCTCTGTTTCAGTCCCTCTGTTTCAGACCCTCTGTATCTCGCCCTCTGTTTCAGACCCTCTGTTTCAGACCCTCTGTTTCAGACCCGCTTTTTCAGACCCTCTGTTTCTCGCCCTCTGTTTCAGACACTCTGTTTCAGACCCTCTGTTTCAGACCCTCTGTTTCAGACACTCTGTTTCTCGCCCTCTGTTTCGTGCCCTCTGTTTAAGACCCTCTGTTTCTCGCCCTCTGTTTCTCGCCCTCTGTTTCAGACCCTCTGTTTCAGACCCTCTGTTTCTCGCCCTCTGTTTCGCGCCCTCTGTTTCGCGCCCTCTGTTTCGCGCCCTCTGTTTCAGACCCTCTGTTTCGGGCCCTCTGTTTCTCGCCCTCTGCATCGGCCCCTCTGTTTCGCGCCCTCTGTTTCAGACCCTCTGTTTCAGACCCCCTGTTTCTCGCCCTCTGTTTCAGCTCCTCTGTTTCAGACCCTCTGTTTCAGACCCTCTGTTTCGGCCCCTCTGTTTCTAGCCCTCTGTTTCGCGCCCTCTGTTTAAGACCCTCTGTTTCTCGCCCTCTGTTTCTCGCCCTCTGTTTCAGACCCTCTGTTTCAGACCCTCTGTTTCTCGCCCTCTGTTTCGCGCCCTCTGTTTCGCGCCCTCTGTTTCGCGCCCTCTGTTTCAGACCCTCTGTTTCGGGCCCTCTGTTTCTCGCCCTCTGCTTCGGCCCCTCTGTTTCGCGCCCTCTGTTTCAGACCCTCTGTTTCAGACCCCCTGTTTCTCGCCCACTGTTTCAGCCCCTCTGTTTCAGACCCTCTGTTTCGCGCCCTCTGTTTCGCGCCCTTTGTTTCGCGCCCTCTGTTTCAGACCCTCTGTTTCAGCCCCTCTGTTTCAGCCCCTCTGTTTCAGACCCTCTGTTTCTCGCCCTCTGTTTCGAGCCCTCTGTTTCGGCCCCTCAGTTTCCCACACTCTGTTTCGCGCCCTCTGTTTCGCGCCCTCTGTTTCAGACCCTCTGTTTCGGCCCCTCTGTTTCCCACCCTCTGTTTCGGTCCCTCTGTTTCGCGCCCTCTGTTTCGCACCCTCTGTTTCAGACCCTCTGTTTCAGACCCTCTGTTTCTCGCCCTCTGTTTCTCGCCCTCTGTTTCAGACCCTCTGTTTCAGACCCTCTGTTTCTCGCCCACTGTTTCCCGCCCTCTGTTTCGCGCCCTCTGTTTTGCGCCCTCTGTTTCAGACACTCTGTTTCGGCCCCACTGTTTCCCACCCTCTGTTTCGGCCCCTCTGTTTTGCGCCCTCTGTTTCGCGCCCTCTGTTTCAGTCCCTCTGTTTCAGACCCTCTGTATCTCGCCCTCTGTTTCAGACCCTCTGTTTCAGACCCTCTGTTTCAGACCCGCTTTTTCAGACCCTCTGTTTCTCGCCCTCTGTTTCAGACACTCTGTTTCAGACCCTCTGTTTCAGACCCTCTGTTTCAGACACTCTGTTTCTCGCCCTCTGTTTCGTGCCCTCTGTTTAAGACCCTCTGTTTCTCGCCCTCTGTTTCTCGCCCTCTGTTTCAGACCCTCTGTTTCAGACCCTCTGTTTCTCGCCCTCTGTTTCGCGCCCTCTGTTTCGCGCCCTCTGTTTCGCGCCCTCTGTTTCAGACCCTCTGTTTCGGGCCCTCTGTTTCTCGCCCTCTGCATCGGCCCCTCTGTTTCGCGCCCTCTGTTTCAGACCCTCTGTTTCAGACCCCCTGTTTCTCGCCCTCTGTTTCAGCTCCTCTGTTTCAGACCCTCTGTTTCGCGCCCTCTGTTTCGCGCCCTTTGTTTCGCGCCCTCTGTTTCAGACCCTCTGTTTCAGCCCCTCTGTTTCAGCCCCTCTGTTTCAGACCCTCTGTTTCTCGCCCTCTGTTTTGCGCCCTCTGTTTCAGACCCTCTGTTTCAGCCCCTCTGTTTCTCGCCCTCTGATTCAGCCCCTCTGTTTCGGACCCTCTGTTTCAGACCCTCTGTTTCTCGCCCTCTGTTTCTCGCCCACTGTTTCGCGCCCTTTGTTTCGCACCCTCTGTTTCAGACCCTCTGTTTCGGCCCATCTGTTTCCCGCCCTCTGTTTCGCGCCCTTTGTTTCGCGCCCTCTGTTTCAGACACTCTGTTTCGGCCCCACTGTTTCCCACCCTCTGTTTCGGACCCTCTGTTTCGCGCCCTCTGTTTCGCGCCCTCTGTTTCAGTCCCTCTGTTTCAGACCCTCTGTATCTCGCCCTCTGTTTCTCGCCCTCTGTTTCAGACCCTCTGTTTCAGACCCTCTGTTTCAGACCCTCTGTTTCAGACCCTCTGTTTCTCGCCCTCTGTTTCAGACACTCTGTTTCAGACCCTCTGTTTCAGACCCTCTGTTTCGGCCCCTCTGTTTCTCGCCCTCTGTTTCGCGCCCTCTGTTTAAGACCCTCTGTTTCTCGCCCTCTGTTTCTCGCCCTCTGTTTCAGACCCTCTGTTTCGGGCCCTCTGTTTCTCGCCCTCTGCTTCGGCCCCTCTGTTTCGCGCCCTCTGTTTCAGACCCTCTGTTTCAGACCCCCTGTTTCTCGCCCTCTGTTTCAGCCCCTCTGTTTCAGACCCTCTGTTTCGCGCCCTCTGTTTCGCGCCCTTTGTTTCGCGCCCTCTGTTTCAGACCCTCTGTTTCAGCCCCTCTGTTTCAGCCCCTCTGTTTCAGACCCTCTGTTTCTCGCCCTCTGTTTTGCGCCCTCTGTTTCAGACCCTCTGTTTCAGCCCCTCTGTTTCTCGCCCTCTGATTCAGCCCCTCTGTTTCGGACCCTCTGTTTTAGACCCTCTGATTCTCGCCCTCTGTTTCATGCCCTCTGTTTCTCGCCCTCTGTTTCGAGCCCTCTGTTTCGGCCCCTCAGTTTCCCGCCCTCTGTTTCGCGCCCTCTGTTTCGCGCCCTCTGTTTCAGACCCTCTGTTTCGGCCCCTCTGTTTCCCACCCTCTGTTTCGGTCCCTCTGTTTCGCACCCTCTGTTTCGCACCCTCTGTTTCAGACCCTCTGTTTCAGACCCTCTGTTTCTCGCCCTCTGTTTCTCGCCCTCTGTTTCAGACCCTCTGTTTCAGACCCTCTGTTTCTCGCCCACTGTTTCACGCCCTCTGTTTCGCACCCTCTGTTTCAGACCCTCTGTTTCGGCCCATCTGTTTCCCGCCCTCTGTTTCGCGCCCTCTGTTTCACGCCCTCTGTTTCAGACACTCTGTTTCGGCCCCACTGTTTCCCACCCTCTGTTTCGGCCCCTCTGTTTCGCGCCCTCTGTTTCGCGCCCTCTGTTTCAGTCCCTCTGTTTCAGACCCTCTGTATCTCGCCCTCTGTTTCTCGCCCTCTGTTTCAGACCCTCTGTTTCAGACCCTCTGTTTCAGACCCTCTGTTTCAGACCCTCTGTTTCTCGCCCTCTGTTTTGCGCCCTCTGTTTCTCGCCCTCTGTTTCAGACCCTCTGTTTCTCGCCCTCTGTTTCTTGCCCTCTGTTTCGCGCCCTCTATTTGAGACCCTCTGTTTCAGACCCTCTGTTTCTTGCCCTCTGTTTCTCGCCCTCTGTTTCAGACCCTCTCTTTCAGACCCTCTGTTTCTCGCCCTCTGTTTCGCGCCCTCTCTTTCGCGCCCTCTGTTTCGCGCCCTCTTTTTCAGACCCTCTGTTTCGGCCCCTCTGTTTCCCACACACTGTTTCGGTCCCTCTGTTTCGCACCCTCTGTTTCGCACCCTCTGTTTCAGACCCTCTGTTTCTCGCCCTCTGTTTCTCGCCCTCTGTTTCAGACCCTCTGTTTCAGACCCTCTGTTTCTCGCCCTCTGTTTCGCGCCATCTGTTTCTCGCCATCTGTTTCGGCCCCTCTGTTTCAGACCCTCTGTTTCAGACCCTCTGTTTCAGCCCCTCTGTTTCAGACCCTCTTTTTCAGACCATCTGTATCTCGCCCTCTGTTTCGCGCCCTCTGTTTCAGACCCTCTGTTTCGGCCCCTCTGTTTCCGTAACTCTGTTTCGCGCCCTCTGTTTCGCGCTCTCTGTTTCAGTCCCTCTGTTTCAGACCCTCTGTATCTCGCCCTCTGTTTCTCGCCCTCTGTTTCAGACCCTCTGGTTCAGACCCTCTGTTTCAGACCCTCTGTTTCAGACCCTCTGTTTCTCGCCCTCTGTTTCATGCCCTCTGTTTCTCGCCCTCTGTTTCGAGCCCTCTGTTTCGGCCCCTCAGTTTCCCACCCTCTGTTTCGCGCCCTCTGTTTCGCGCCCTCTGTTTCAGACCCTCTGTTTCGGCCCCTCTGTTTCCCACCCTCTGTTTCGGTCCCTCTGTTTCGCACCCTCTGTTTCGCACCCTCTGTTTCAGACCCTCTGTTTCAGACCCTCTGTTTCTCGCCCTCTGTTTCTCGCCCTCTGTTTCGCACCCTCTGTTTCAGACCCTCTGTTTCGGCCCATCTGTTTCCCGCCCTCTGTTTCGCGCCCTCTGTTTCAGACACTCTGTTTCGGCCCCACTGTTTCCCACCCTCTGTTTCGGCCCCTCTGTTTCGCGCCCTCTGTTTCGCGCTCTCTGTTTCAGTCCCTCTGTTTCAGACACTCTGTATCTCGCCCTCTGTTTCTCGCCCTCTGTTTCAGACCCTCTGTTTCAGACCCTCTGTTTCTCGCCCTCTGTTTCATGCCCTCTGTTTCTCGCCCTCTGTTTCTCGCCCTCTGTTTCAGACCCTCTGTTTCAGACCCTCTGTTTCAGACCCTCTGTTTCAGACCCTCTGTTTCTCGCCCTCTGTTTCTCGCCCTCTGATTCAGACCCTCTGTTTCAGACCCTGTGTTTCTCGCCCTCTGTTTCGCGCCATCTGTTTCTCGCCCTCTGTTTCGGCCCCTCTGTTTCAGACCCTCTGTTTCAGACCCTCTGTTTCAGCCCCTCTGTTTCAGACCCTCTTTTTCAGACCATCTGTTTCTCGCCCTCTGTTTCGCACCCTCTGTTTCAGACCCTCTGTTTCGTCCCCTCTGTTTCCCACCCTCTGTTTCCGTCCCTCTGTTTCGCGCCCTCTGTTTCACACCCTCTGTTTCAGACCCTCTGTTTCAGACCCTCTGTTTCTCGCCCTCTGTTTCTCGCACTCTGTTTTGCGCCCTCTGTTTCAGACACTCTGTTTCAGCCCCTCTGTTTCTCGCCCTCTGATTCAGCCCCTCTGTTTCGGACCCTCTGTTTCAGACCCTCTGTTTCTCGCCCTCTGTTTCATGCCCTCTGTTTCTCGCCCTCTGTTTCGAGCCCTCTGTTTCGGCCCCTCAGTTTCGCGCCCTCTGTTTCGCGCCCTCTGTTTCAGACCCTCTGTTTCGGCCCCTCTGTTTCCCACCCTCTGTTTCGGTCCCTCTGTTTCGCGCCCTCTGTTTCGCACCCTCTGTTTCAGACCCTCTGTTTCAGACCCTCTGTTTCTCGCCCTCTGTTTCTCGCCCTCTATTTCAGACCCTCTGTTTCAGACCCTCTGTTTCTCGCCCACTGTTTCGCGCCCTCTGTTTCGCACCCTCTGTTTCAGACCCTCTGTTTCGGCCCATCTGTTTCCCGCCCTCTGTTTCGCGCCCTCTGTTTTGCGCCCTCTGTTTCAGACACTCTGTTTCGGCCCCACTGTTTCCCACCCTCTGTTTCGGCCCCTCTGTTTTGCGCCCTCTGTTTCGCGCCCTCTGTTTCAGTCCCTCTGTTTCAGACCCTCTGTATCTCGCCCTCTGTTTCAGACCCTCTGTTTCAGACCCTCTGTTTCAGACCCGCTTTTTCAGACCCTCTGTTTCTCGCCCTCTGTTTCAGACACTCTGTTTCAGACCCTCTGTTTCAGACACTCTGTTTCTCGCCCTCTGTTTCGTGCCCTCTGTTTAAGACCCTCTGTTTCTCGCCCTCTGTTTCTCGCCCTCTGTTTCAGACCCTCTGTTTCAGACCCTCTGTTTCTCGCCCTCTGTTTCGCGCCCTCTGTTTCGCGCCCTCTGTTTCGCGCCCTCTGTTTCAGACCCTCTGTTTCGGGCCCTCTGTTTCTCGCCCTCTGCATCGGCCCCTCTGTTTCGCGCCCTCTGTTTCAGACCCTCTGTTTCAGACCCCCTGTTTCTCGCCCTCTGTTTCAGCCCCTCTGTTTCAGACCCTCTGTTTCGCGCCCTCTGTTTCGCGCCCTTTGTTTCGCGCCCTCTGTTTCAGACCCTCTGTTTCAGCCCCTCTGTTTCAGCCCCTCTGTTTCAGACCCTCTGTTTCTCGCCCTCTGTTTTGCGCCCTCTGTTTCAGACCCTCTGTTTCAGCCCCTCTGTTTCTCGCCCTCTGATTCAGCCCCTCTGTTTCGGACCCTCTGTTTCAGACCCTCTGTTTCTCGCCCTCTGTTTCTCGCCCACTGTTTCGCGCCCTCTGTTTCGCACCCTCTGTTTCAGACCCTCTGTTTCGGCCCATCTGTTTCCCGCCCTCTGTTTCGCGCCCTTTGTTTCGCGCCCTCTGTTTCAGACACTCTGTTTCGGCCCCACTGTTTCCCACCCTCTGTTTCGGACCCTCTGTTTCGCGCCCTCTGTTTCGCGCCCTCTGTTTCAGTCCCTCTGTTTCAGACCCTCTGTATCTCGCCCTCTGTTTCTCGCCCTCTGTTTCAGACCCTCTGTTTCAGACCCTCTGTTTCAGACCCTCTGTTTCAGACCCTCTGTTTCTCGCCCTCTGTTTCAGACACTCTGTTTCAGACCCTCTGTTTCAGACCCTCTGTTTCAGACACTCTGTTTCTCGCCCTCTGTTTCGTGCCCTCTGTTTAAGACCCTCTGTTTCTCGCCCTCTGTTTCTCGCCCTCTGTTTCAGACCCTCTGTTTCAGACCCTCTGTTTCTCGCCCTCTGTTTCGCGCCCTCTGTTTCGCGCCCTCTGTTTCGCGCCCTCTGTTTCAGACCCTCTGTTTCGGGCCCTCTGTTTCTCGCCCTCTGCTTCGGCCCCTCTGTTTCGCGCCCTCTGTTTCAGACCCTCTGTTTCAGACCCCCTGTTTCTCGCCCTCTGTTTCAGCCCCTCTGTTTCAGACCCTCTGTTTCGCGCCCTCTGTTTCGCGCCCTTTGTTTCGCGCCCTCTGTTTCAGACCCTCTGTTTCAGCCCCTCTGTTTCAGCCCCTCTGTTTCAGACCCTCTGTTTCTCGCCCTCTGTTTTGCGCCCTCTGTTTCAGACCCTCTGTTTCAGCCCCTCTGTTTCTCGCCCTCTGATTCAGCCCCTCTGTTTCGGACCCTCTGTTTTAGACCCTCTGATTCTCGCCCTCTGTTTCATGCCCTCTGTTTCTCGCCCTCTGTTTCGAGCCCTCTGTTTCGGCCCCTCAGTTTCCCGGCCTCTGTTTCGCGCCCTCTGTTTCGCGCCCTCTGTTTCAGACCCTCTGTTTCGGCCCCTCTGTTTCCCACCCTCTGTTTCGGTCCCTCTGTTTCGCACCCTCTGTTTCGCACCCTCTGTTTCAGACCCTCTGTTTCAGACCCTCTGTTTCTCGCCCTCTGTTTCTCGCCCTCTGTTTCAGACCCTCTGTTTCAGACCCTCTGTTTCTCGCCCACTGTTTCACGCCCTCTGTTTCGCACCCTCTGTTTCAGACCCTCTGTTTCGGCCCATCTGTTTCCCGCCCTCTGTTTCGCGCCCTCTGTTTCACGCCCTCTGTTTCAGACACTCTGTTTCGGCCCCACTGTTTCCCACCCTCTGTTTCGGCCCCTCTGTTTCGCGCCCTCTGTTTCGCGCCCTATGTTTCAGTCCCTCTGTTTCAGACCCTCTGTATCTCGCCCTCTGTTTCTCGCCGTCTGTTTCAGACCCTCTGTTTCAGACCCTCTGTTTCAGACCCTCTGTTTCAGACCCTCTGTTTCTCGCCCTCTGTTTTGCGCCCTCTGTTTCTCGCCCTCTGTTTCAGACGCTCTGTTTCTCGCCCTCTGTTTCTTGCCCTCTGTTTCGCGCCCTCTATTTGAGACCCTCTGTTTCAGACCCTCTGTTTCTTGCCCTCTGTTTCTCGCCCTCTGTTTCAGACCCTCTCTTTCAGACCCTCTGTTTCTCGCCCTCTGTTTCGCGCCCTCTCTTTCGCGCCCTCTGTTTCGCGCCCTCTTTTTCAGACCCTCTGTTTCGGCCCCTCTGTTTCCCACACACTGTTTCAGTCCCTCTGTTTCGCACCCTCTGTTTCGCACCCTCTGTTTCAGACCCTCTGTTTCTCGCCCTCTGTTTCTCGCCCTCTGTTTCAGACCCTCTGTTTCAGACCCTCTGTTTCTCGCCCTCTGTTTCGCGCCATCTGTTTCTCGCCATCTGTTTCGGCCCCTCTGTTTCAGACCCTCTGTTTCAGACCCTCTGTTTCAGCCCCTCTTTTTCAGACCATCTGTATCTCGCCCTCTGTTTCGCGCCCTCTGTTTCAGACCCTCTGTTTCGGCCCCTCTGTTTCCCACCCTCTGTTTCCGTAACTCTGTTTCGCGCCCTCTGTTTCGCGCTCTCTGTTTCAGTCCCTCTGTTTCAGACCCTCTGTATCTCGCCCTCTGTTTCTCGCCCTCTGTTTCAGACCCTCTGTTTCAGACCCTCTGTTTCAGACCCTCTGTTTCAGACCCTCTGTTTCTCGCCCTCTGTTTCATGCCCTCTGTTTCTCGCCCTCTGTTTCGAGCCCTCTGTTTCGGCCCCTCAGTTTCCCACCCTCTGTTTCGCGCCCTCTGTTTCGCGCCCTCTGTTTCAGACCCTCTGTTTCGGCCCCTCTGTTTCCCACCCTCTGTTTCGGTCCCTCTGTTTCGCACCCTCTGTTTCGCACCCTCTGTTTCAGACCCTCTGTTTCAGACCCTCTGTTTCTCGCCCTCTGTTTCTCGCCCTCTGTTTCAGACCCTCTGTTTCAGACCCTCTGTTTCTCGCCCACTGTTTCACGCCCTCTGTTTCGCACCCTCTGTTTCAGACCCTCTGTTTCGGCCCACCTGTTTCCCGCCCTCTGTTTCGCGCCCTCTGTTTCACGCCCTCTGTTTCAGACACTCTGTTTCGGCCCCACTGTTTCCCACCCTCTGTTTCGGCCCCTCTGTTTCGCGCCCTCTGTTTCGCGCCCTCTGTTTCAGTCCCTCTGTTTCAGACCCTCTGTATCTCGCCCTCTGTTTCTCGCCCTCTGTTTCAGACCCTCTGTTTCAGACCCTCTGTTTCAGCCCCTCTGTTTCTCGCCCTCTGATTCAGCCCCTCTGTTTCGGACCCTCTGTTTCAGACCCTCTGTTTCTCGCCCTCTGTTTCTCGCCCACTGTTTCGCGCCCTTTGTTTCGCACCCTCTGTTTCAGACCCTCTGTTTCGGCCCATCTGTTTCCCGCCCTCTGTTTCGCGCCCTTTGTTTCGCGCCCTCTGTTTCAGACACTCTGTTTCGGCCCCACTGTTTCCCACCCTCTGTTTCGGACCCTCTGTTTCGCGCCCTCTGTTTCGCGCCCTCTGTTTCAGTCCCTCTGTTTCAGACCCTCTGTATCTCGCCCTCTGTTTCTCGCCCTCTGTTTCAGACCCTCTGTTTCAGACCCTCTGTTTCAGACCCTCTGTTTCAGACCCTCTGTTTCTCGCCCTCTGTTTCAGACACTCTGTTTCAGACCCTCTGTTTCAGACCCTCTGTTTCGGCCCCTCTGTTTCTCGCCCTCTGTTTCGCGCCCTCTGTTTAAGACCCTCTGTTTCTCGCCCTCTGTTTCTCGCCCTCTGTTTCAGACCCTCTGTTTCGGGCCCTCTGTTTCTCGCCCTCTGCTTCGGCCCCTCTGTTTCGCGCCCTCTGTTTCAGACCCTCTGTTTCAGACCCCCTGTTTCTCGCCCTCTGTTTCAGCCCCTCTGTTTCAGACCCTCTGTTTCGCGCCCTCTGTTTCGCGCCCTTTGTTTCGCGCCCTCTGTTTCAGACCCTCTGTTTCAGCCCCTCTGTTTCAGCCCCTCTGTTTCAGACCCTCTGTTTCTCGCCCTCTGTTTTGCGCCCTCTGTTTCAGACCCTCTGTTTCAGCCCCTCTGTTTCTCGCCCTCTGATTCAGCCCCTCTGTTTCGGACCCTCTGTTTTAGACCCTCTGATTCTCGCCCTCTGTTTCATGCCCTCTGTTTCTCGCCCTCTGTTTCGAGCCCTCTGTTTCGGCCCCTCAGTTTCCCGCCCTCTGTTTCGCGCCCTCTGTTTCGCGCCCTCTGTTTCAGACCCTCTGTTTCGGCCCCTCTGTTTCCCACCCTCTGTTTCGGTCCCTCTGTTTCGCACCCTCTGTTTCGCACCCTCTGTTTCAGACCCTCTGTTTCAGACCCTCTGTTTCTCGCCCTCTGTTTCTCGCCCTCTGTTTCAGACCCTCTGTTTCAGACCCTCTGTTTCTCGCCCACTGTTTCACGCCCTCTGTTTCGCACCCTCTGTTTCAGACCCTCTGTTTCGGCCCATCTGTTTCCCGCCCTCTGTTTCGCGCCCTCTGTTTCACGCCCTCTGTTTCAGACACTCTGTTTCGGCCCCACTGTTTCCCACCCTCTGTTTCGGCCCCTCTGTTTCGCGCCCTCTGTTTCGCGCCCTCTGTTTCAGTCCCTCTGTTTCAGACCCTCTGTATCTCGCCCTCTGTTTCTCGCCCTCTGTTTCAGACCCTCTGTTTCAGACCCTCTGTTTCAGACCCTCTGTTTCAGACCCTCTGTTTCTCGCCCTCTGTTTTGCGCCCTCTGTTTCTCGCCCTCTGTTTCAGACCCTCTGTTTCTCGCCCTCTGTTTCTTGCCCTCTGTTTCGCGCCCTCTATTTGAGACCCTCTGTTTCAGACCCTCTGTTTCTTGCCCTCTGTTTCTCGCCCTCTGTTTCAGACCCTCTCTTTCAGACCCTCTGTTTCTCGCCCTCTGTTTCGCGCCCTCTCTTTCGCGCCCTCTGTTTCGCGCCCTCTTTTTCAGACCCTCTGTTTCGGCCCCTCTGTTTCCCACACACTGTTTCGGTCCCTCTGTTTCGCACCCTCTGTTTCGCACCCTCTGTTTCAGACCCTCTGTTTCTCGCCCTCTGTTTCTCGCCCTCTGTTTCAGACCCTCTGTTTCAGACCCTCTGTTTCTCGCCCTCTGTTTCGCGCCATCTGTTTCTCGCCATCTGTTTCGGCCCCTCTGTTTCAGACCCTCTGTTTCAGACCCTCTGTTTCAGCCCCTCTGTTTCAGACCCTCTTTTTCAGACCATCTGTATCTCGCCCTCTGTTTCGCGCCCTCTGTTTCAGACCCTCTGTTTCGGCCCCTCTGTTTCCGTAACTCTGTTTCGCGCCCTCTGTTTCGCGCTCTCTGTTTCAGTCCCTCTGTTTCAGACCCTCTGTATCTCGCCCTCTGTTTCTCGCCCTCTGTTTCAGACCCTCTGGTTCAGACCCTCTGTTTCAGACCCTCTGTTTCAGACCCTCTGTTTCTCGCCCTCTGTTTCATGCCCTCTGTTTCTCGCCCTCTGTTTCGAGCCCTCTGTTTCGGCCCCTCAGTTTCCCACCCTCTGTTTCGCGCCCTCTGTTTCGCGCCCTCTGTTTCAGACCCTCTGTTTCGGCCCCTCTGTTTCCCACCCTCTGTTTCGGTCCCTCTGTTTCGCACCCTCTGTTTCGCACCCTCTGTTTCAGACCCTCTGTTTCAGACCCTCTGTTTCTCGCCCTCTGTTTCTCGCCCTCTGTTTCGCACCCTCTGTTTCAGACCCTCTGTTTCGGCCCATCTGTTTCCCGCCCTCTGTTTCGCGCCCTCTGTTTCAGACACTCTGTTTCGGCCCCACTGTTTCCCACCCTCTGTTTCGGCCCCTCTGTTTCGCGCCCTCTGTTTCGCGCTCTCTGTTTCAGTCCCTCTGTTTCAGACACTCTGTATCTCGCCCTCTGTTTCTCGCCCTCTGTTTCAGACCCTCTGTTTCAGACCCTCTGTTTCAGACCCTCTGTTTCAGACCCTCTGTTTCTCGCCCTCTGTTTCATGCCCTCTGTTTCTCGCCCTCTGTTTCTCGCCCTCTGTTTCAGACCCTCTGTTTCAGACCCTCTGTTTCAGACCCTCTGTTTCAGACCCTCTGTTTCTCGCCCTCTGTTTCTCGCCCTCTGATTCAGACCCTCTGTTTCAGACCCTGTGTTTCTCGCCCTCTGTTTCGCGCCATCTGTTTCTCGCCCTCTGTTTCGGCCCCTCTGTTTCAGACCCTCTGTTTCAGACCCTCTGTTTCAGCCCCTCTGTTTCAGACCCTCTTTTTCAGACCATCTGTTTCTCGCCCTCTGTTTCGCACCCTCTGTTTCAGACCCTCTGTTTCGTCCCCTCTGTTTCCCACCCTCTGTTTCCGTCCCTCTGTTTCGCGCCCTCTGTTTCACACCCTCTGTTTCAGACCCTCTGTTTCAGACCCTCTGTTTCTCGCCCTCTGTTTCTCGCACTCTGTTTTGCGCCCTCTGTTTCAGACACTCTGTTTCAGCCCCTCTGTTTCTCGCCCTCTGATTCAGCCCCTCTGTTTCGGACCCTCTGTTTCAGACCCTCTGTTTCTCGCCCTCTGTTTCATGCCCTCTGTTTCTCGCCCTCTGTTTCGAGCCCTCTGTTTCGGCCCCTCAGTTTCGCGCCCTCTGTTTCGCGCCCTCTGTTTCGCGCCCTCTGTTTCAGACCCTCTGTTTCGGCCCCTCTGTTTCCCACCCTCTGTTTCGGTCCCTCTGTTTCGCGCCCTCTGTTTCGCACCCTCTGTTTCAGACCCTCTGTTTCAGACCCTCTGTTTCTCGCCCTCTGTTTCTCGCCCTCTATTTCATACCCTCTGTTTCAGACCCTCTGTTTCTCGCCCACTGTTTCGCGCCCTCTGTTTCGCACCCTCTGTTTCAGACCCTCTGTTTCGGCCCATCTGTTTCCCGCCCTCTGTTTCGCGCCCTCTGTTTTGCGCCCTCTGTTTCAGACACTCTGTTTCGGCCCCACTGTTTCCCACCCTCTGTTTCGGCCCCTCTGTTTTGCGCCCTCTGTTTCGCGCCCTCTGTTTCAGTCCCTCTGTTTCAGACCCTCTGTATCTCGCCCTCTGTTTCAGACCCTCTGTTTCAGACCCTCTGTTTCAGACCCGCTTTTTCAGACCCTCTGTTTCTCGCCCTCTGTTTCAGACACTCTGTTTCAGACCCTCTGTTTCAGACACTCTGTTTCTCGCCCTCTGTTTCGTGCCCTCTGTTTAAGACCCTCTGTTTCTCGCCCTCTGTTTCTCGCCCTCTGTTTCAGACCCTCTGTTTCAGACCCTCTGTTTCTCGCCCTCTGTTTCGCGCCCTCTGTTTCGCGCCCTCTGTTTCGCGCCCTCTGTTTCAGACCCTCTGTTTCGGGCCCTCTGTTTCTCGCCCTCTGCATCGGCCCCTCTGTTTCGCGCCCTCTGTTTCAGACCCTCTGTTTCAGACACCCTGTTTCTCGCCCTCTGTTTCAGCCCCTCTGTTTCAGACCCTCTGTTTCGCGCCCTCTGTTTCGCGCCCTTTGTTTCGCGCCCTCTGTTTCAGACCCTCTGTTTCAGCCCCTCTGTTTCAGCCCCTCTGTTTCAGACCCTCTGTTTCTCGCCCTCTGTTTTGCGCCCTCTGTTTCAGACCCTCTGTTTCAGCCCCTCTGTTTCTCGCCCTCTGATTCAGCCCCTCTGTTTCGGACCCTCTGTTTCAGACCCTCTGTTTCTCGCCCTCTGTTTCTCGCCCACTGTTTCGCGCCCTCTGTTTCGCACCCTCTGTTTCAGACCCTCTGTTTCGGCCCATCTGTTTCCCGCCCTCTGTTTCGCGCCCTTTGTTTCGCGCCCTCTGTTTCAGACACTCTGTTTCGGCCCCACTGTTTCCCACCCTCTGTTTCGGACCCTCTGTTTCGCGCCCTCTGTTTCGCGCCCTCTGTTTCAGTCCCTCTGTTTCAGACCCTCTGTATCTCGCCCTCTGTTTCTCGCCCTCTGTTTCAGACCCTCTGTTTCAGACCCTCTGTTTCAGACCCTCTGTTTCAGACCCTCTGTTTCTCGCCCTCTGTTTCAGACACTCTGTTTCAGACCCTCTGTTTCAGACCCTCTGTTTCAGACACTCTGTTTCTCGCCCTCTGTTTCGCGCCCTCTGTTTAAGACCCTCTGTTTCTCGCCCTCTGTTTCTCGCCCTCTGTTTCAGACCCTCTGTTTCAGACCCTCTGTTTCTCGCCCTCTGTTTCGCGCCCTCTGTTTCGCGCCCTCTGTTTCGCGCCCTCTGTTTCAGACCCTCTGTTTCGGGCCCTCTGTTTCTCGCCCTCTGCTTCGGCCCCTCTGTTTCGCGCCCTCTGTTTCAGACCCTCTGTTTCAGACCCCCTGTTTCTCGCCCTCTGTTTCAGACCCTCTGTTTCGGCCCATCTGTTTCCCGCCCTCTGTTTCGCGCCCTCTGTTTCAGACACTCTGTTTCGGCCCCACTGTTTCCCACCCTCTGTTTCGGCCCCTCTGTTTCGCGCCCTCTGTTTCGCGCTCTCTGTTTCAGTCCCTCTGTTTCAGACACTCTGTATCTCGCCCTCTGTTTCTCGCCCTCTGTTTCAGACCCTCTGTTTCAGACCCTCTGTTTCAGACCCTCTGTTTCAGACCCTCTGTTTCTCGCCCTCTGTTTCATGCCCTCTGTTTCTCGCCCTCTGTTTCTCGCCCTCTGTTTCAGACCCTCTGTTTCAGACCCTCTGTTTCAGACCCTCTGTTTCAGACCCTCTGTTTCTCGCCCTCTGTTTCTCGCCCTCTGATTCAGACCCTCTGTTTCAGACCCTGTGTTTCTCGCCCTCTGTTTCGCGCCATCTGTTTCTCGCCCTCTGTTTCGGCCCCTCTGTTTCAGACCCTCTGTTTCAGACCCTCTGTTTCAGCCCCTCTGTTTCAGACCCTCTTTTTCAGACCATCTGTTTCTCGCCCTCTGTTTCGCACCCTCTGTTTCAGACCCTCTGTTTCGTCCCCTCTGTTTCCCACCCTCTGTTTCCGTCCCTCTGTTTCGCGCCCTCTGTTTCACACCCTCTGTTTCAGACCCTCTGTTTCAGACCCTCTGTTTCTCGCCCTCTGTTTCTCGCACTCTGTTTTGCGCCCTCTGTTTCAGACACTCTGTTTCAGCCCCTCTGTTTCTCGCCCTCTGATTCAGCCCCTCTGTTTCGGACCCTCTGTTTCAGACCCTCTGTTTCTCGCCCTCTGTTTCATGCCCTCTGTTTCTCGCCCTCTGTTTCGAGCCCTCTGTTTCGGCCCCTCAGTTTCGCGCCCTCTGTTTCGCGCCCTCTGTTTCGCGCCCTCTGTTTCAGACCCTCTGTTTCGGCCCCTCTGTTTCCCACCCTCTGTTTCGGTCCCTCTGTTTCGCGCCCTCTGTTTCGCACCCTCTGTTTCAGACCCTCTGTTTCAGACCCTCTGTTTCTCGCCCTCTGTTTCTCGCCCTCTATTTCATACCCTCTGTTTCAGACCCTCTGTTTCTCGCCCACTGTTTCGCGCCCTCTGTTTCGCACCCTCTGTTTCAGACCCTCTGTTTCGGCCCATCTGTTTCCCGCCCTCTGTTTCGCGCCCTCTGTTTTGCGCCCTCTGTTTCAGACACTCTGTTTCGGCCCCACTGTTTCCCACCCTCTGTTTCGGCCCCTCTGTTTTGCGCCCTCTGTTTCGCGCCCTCTGTTTCAGTCCCTCTGTTTCAGACCCTCTGTATCTCGCCCTCTGTTTCAGACCCTCTGTTTCAGACCCTCTGTTTCAGACCCGCTTTTTCAGACCCTCTGTTTCTCGCCCTCTGTTTCAGACACTCTGTTTCAGACCCTCTGTTTCAGACACTCTGTTTCTCGCCCTCTGTTTCGTGCCCTCTGTTTAAGACCCTCTGTTTCTCGCCCTCTGTTTCTCGCCCTCTGTTTCAGACCCTCTGTTTCAGACCCTCTGTTTCTCGCCCTCTGTTTCGCGCCCTCTGTTTCGCGCCCTCTGTTTCGCGCCCTCTGTTTCAGACCCTCTGTTTCGGGCCCTCTGTTTCTCGCCCTCTGCATCGGCCCCTCTGTTTCGCGCCCTCTGTTTCAGACCCTCTGTTTCAGACACCCTGTTTCTCGCCCTCTGTTTCAGCCCCTCTGTTTCAGACCCTCTGTTTCGCGCCCTCTGTTTCGCGCCCTTTGTTTCGCGCCCTCTGTTTCAGACCCTCTGTTTCAGCCCCTCTGTTTCAGCCCCTCTGTTTCAGACCCTCTGTTTCTCGCCCTCTGTTTTGCGCCCTCTGTTTCAGACCCTCTGTTTCAGCCCCTCTGTTTCTCGCCCTCTGATTCAGCCCCTCTGTTTCGGACCCTCTGTTTCAGACCCTCTGTTTCTCGCCCTCTGTTTCTCGCCCACTGTTTCGCGCCCTCTGTTTCGCACCCTCTGTTTCAGACCCTCTGTTTCGGCCCATCTGTTTCCCGCCCTCTGTTTCGCGCCCTTTGTTTCGCGCCCTCTGTTTCAGACACTCTGTTTCGGCCCCACTGTTTCCCACCCTCTGTTTCGGACCCTCTGTTTCGCGCCCTCTGTTTCGCGCCCTCTGTTTCAGTCCCTCTGTTTCAGACCCTCTGTATCTCGCCCTCTGTTTCTCGCCCTCTGTTTCAGACCCTCTGTTTCAGACCCTCTGTTTCAGACCCTCTGTTTCAGACCCTCTGTTTCTCGCCCTCTGTTTCAGACACTCTGTTTCAGACCCTCTGTTTCAGACCCTCTGTTTCAGACACTCTGTTTCTCGCCCTCTGTTTCGCGCCCTCTGTTTAAGACCCTCTGTTTCTCGCCCTCTGTTTCTCGCCCTCTGTTTCAGACCCTCTGTTTCAGACCCTCTGTTTCTCGCCCTCTGTTTCGCGCCCTCTGTTTCGCGCCCTCTGTTTCGCGCCCTCTGTTTCAGACCCTCTGTTTCGGGCCCTCTGTTTCTCGCCCTCTGCTTCGGCCCCTCTGTTTCGCGCCCTCTGTTTCAGACCCTCTGTTTCAGACCCCCTGTTTCTCGCCCTCTGTTTCAGCCCCTCTGTTTCAGACCCTCTGTTTCGCGCCCTCTGTTTCGCGCCCTTTGTTTCGCGCCCTCTGTTTCAGACCCTCTGTTTCAGCCCCTCTGTTTCAGCCCCTCTGTTTCAGACCCTCTGTTTCTCGCCCTCTGTTTTGCGCCCTCTGTTTCAGACCCTCTGTTTCAGCCCCTCTGTTTCTCGCCCTCTGATTCAGCCCCTCTGTTTCGGACCCTCTGTTTTAGACCCTCTGATTCTCGCCCTCTGTTTCATGCCCTCTGTTTCTCGCCCTCTGTTTCGAGCCCTCTGTTTCGGCCCCTCAGTTTCCCGCCCTCTGTTTCGCGCCCTCTGTTTCGCGCCCTCTGTTTCAGACCCTCTGTTTCGGCCCCTCTGTTTCCCACCCTCTGTTTCGGTCCCTCTGTTTCGCACCCTCTGTTTCGCACCCTCTGTTTCAGACCCTCTGTTTCAGACCCTCTGTTTCTCGCCCTCTGTTTCTCGCCCTCTGTTTCAGACCCTCTGTTTCAGACCCTCTGTTTCTCGCCCACTGTTTCACGCCCTCTGTTTCGCACCCTCTGTTTCAGACCCTCTGTTTCGGCCCATCTGTTTCCCGCCCTCTGTTTCGCGCCCTCTGTTTCACGCCCTCTGTTTCAGACACTCTGTTTCGGCCCCACTGTTTCCCACCCTCTGTTTCGGCCCCTCTGTTTCGCGCCCTCTGTTTCGCGCCCTCTGTTTCAGTCCCTCTGTTTCAGACCCTCTGTATCTCGCCCTCTGTTTCTCGCCGTCTGTTTCAGACCCTCTGTTTCAGACCCTCTGTTTCAGACCCTCTGTTTCAGACCCTCTGTTTCTCGCCCTCTGTTTTGCGCCCTCTGTTTCTCGCCCTCTGTTTCAGACGCTCTGTTTCTCGCCCTCTGTTTCTTGCCCTCTGTTTCGCGCCCTCTATTTGAGACCCTCTGTTTCAGACCCTCTGTTTCTTGCCCTCTGTTTCTCGCCCTCTGTTTCAGACCCTCTCTTTCAGACCCTCTGTTTCTCGCCCTCTGTTTCGCGCCCTCTCTTTCGCGCCCTCTGTTTCGCGCCCTCTTTTTCAGACCCTCTGTTTCGGCCCCTCTGTTTCCCACACACTGTTTCGGTCCCTCTGTTTCGCACCCTCTGTTTCGCACCCTCTGTTTCAGACCCTCTGTTTCTCGCCCTCTGTTTCTCGCCCTCTGTTTCAGACCCTCTGTTTCAGACCCTCTGTTTCTCGCCCTCTGTTTCGCGCCATCTGTTTCTCGCCATCTGTTTCGGCCCCTCTGTTTCAGACCCTCTGTTTCAGACCCTCTGTTTCAGCCCCTCTTTTTCAGACCATCTGTATCTCGCCCTCTGTTTCGCGCCCTCTGTTTCAGACCCTCTGTTTCGGCCCCTCTGTTTCCCACCCTCTGTTTCCGTAACTCTGTTTCGCGCCCTCTGTTTCGCGCTCTCTGTTTCAGTCCCTCTGTTTCAGACCCTCTGTATCTCGCCCTCTGTTTCTCGCCCTCTGTTTCAGACCCTCTGTTTCAGACCCTCTGTTTCAGACCCTCTGTTTCTCGCCCTCTGTTTCATGCCCTCTGTTTCTCGCCCTCTGTTTCGAGCCCTCTGTTTCGGCCCCTCAGTTTCCCACCCTCTGTTTCGCGCCCTCTGTTTCGCGCCCTCTGTTTCAGACCCTCTGTTTCGGCCCCTCTGTTTCCCACCCTCTGTTTCGGTCCCTCTGTTTCGCACCCTCTGTTTCGCACCCTCTGTTTCAGACCCTCTGTTTCAGACCCTCTGTTTCTCGCCCTCTGTTTCTCGCCCTCTGTTTCAGACCCTCTGTTTCAGACCCTCTGTTTCTCGCCCACTGTTTCACGCCCTCTGTTTCGCACCCTCTGTTTCAGACCCTCTGTTTCGGCCCATCTGTTTCCCGCCCTCTGTTTCGCGCCCTCTGTTTCACGCCCTCTGTTTCAGACACTCTGTTTCGGCCCCACTGTTTCCCACCCTCTGTTTCGGCCCCTCTGTTTCGCGCCCTCTGTTTCGCGCACTCTGTTTCAGTCCCTCTGTTTCAGACCCTCTGTATCTCGCCCTCTGTTTCTCGCCCTCTGTTTCAGACCCTCTGTTTCAGACCCTCTGTTTCAGACCCTCTGTTTCAGACCCTCTGTTTCTCGCCCTCTGTTTTGCGCCCTCTGTTTCTCGCCCTCTGTTTCAGACCCTCTGTTTCTCGCCCTCTGTTTCTTGCCCTCTGTTTCGCGCCCTCTATTTGAGACCCTCTGTTTCAGACCCTCTGTTTCTTGCCCTCTGTTTCTCGCCCTCTGTTTCAGACCCTCTGTTTCTCGCCCTCTGTTTCGCGCCCTCTCTTTCGCGCCCTCTGTTTCGCGCCCTCTTTTTCAGACCCTCTGTTTCGGCCCCTCTGTTTCCCACACTCTGTTTCGGTCCCTCTGTTTCGCACCCTCTGTTTCGCACCCTCTGTTTCAGACCCTCTGTTTCTCGCCCTCTGTTTCTCGCCCTCTGTTTCAGACCCTCTGTTTCAGACCCTCTGTTTCTCGCCCTCTGTTTCGCGCCATCTGTTTCTCGCCCTCTGTTTCGGCCCCTCTGTTTCAGACCCTCTGTTTCAGACCCTCTGTTTCAGCCCCTCTGTTTCAGACCCTCTTTTTCAGACCATCTGTTTCTCGCCCTCTGTTTCGCGCCCTCTGTTTCAGACCCTCTGTTTCGGCCCCTCTGTTTCCCACCCTCTGTTTCCGTAACTCTGTTTCGCGCCCTCTGTTTCGCGCTCTCTGTTTCAGTCCCTCTGTTTCAGACCCTCTGTATCTCGCCCTCTGTTTCTCGCCCTCTGTTTCAGACCCTCTGTTTCAGACACTCTGTTTCAGACCCTCTGTTTCAGACCCTCTGTTTCTCGCCCTCTGTTTCATGCCCTCTGTTTCTCGCCCTCTGTTTCGAGCCCTCTGTTTCGGCCCCTCAGTTTCCCACCCTCTGTTTCGCGCCCTCTGTTTCGCGCCCTCTGTTTCAGACCCTCTGTTTCGGCCCCTCTGTTTCCCACCCTCTGTTTCGGTCCCTCTGTTTCGCGCCCTCTGTTTCGCACCCTCTGTTTCAGACCCTCTGTTTCAGAACCTCTGTTTCTCGCCCTCTGTTTCTCGCCCTCTGTTTCAGACCCTCTGTTTCAGACCCTCTGTTTCTTGCCCACTGTTTCGCGCCCTCTGTTTCGCACCCTCTGTTTCAGACCCTCTGTTTCGGCCCATCTGTTTCCCGCCCTCTGTTTCGCGCCCTCTGTTTCGCGCCCTCTGTTTCAGACACTCTGTTTCGGCCCCACTGTTTCCCACCCTCTGTTTCGGACACTCTGTTTCGCGCCCTCTGTTTCGCGCCCTCTGTTTCAGTCCCTCTGTTTCAGACCCTCTGTATCTCGCCCTCTGTTTCTCGCCCTCTGTTTCAGACCCTCTGTTTCAGACCCTCTGTTTCAGACCCTCTGTTTCTCGCCCTCTGTTTCAGACACTCTGTTTCAGACCCTCTGTTTCAGACCCTCTGTTTCAGACACTCTGTTTCTCGCCCTCTGTTTCGCGCCCTCTGTTTAAGACCCTCTGTTTCTTGCCCTCTGTTTCTCGCCCTCTGTTTCAGACCCTCTGTTTCAGACCCTCTGTTTCTCGCCCTCTGTTTCGCGCCCTCTGTTTCGCGCCCTCTGTTTCAGACCCTCTGTTTCGGGCCCTCTGTTTCTCGCCCTCTGCTTCGGCCCCTCTGTTTTGCGCCCTCTGTTTCAGACCCTCTGTTTCAGACCCCCTGTTTCTCGCCCTCTGTTTCAGCCCCTCTGTTTCAGACCCTCTGTTTCGCGCCCTCTGTTTCGCGCCCTTTGTTTCGCGCCCTCTGTTTCAGACCCTCTGTTTCAGCCCCTCTGTTTCAGCCCCTCTGTTTCAGACCCTCTGTTTCTCGCCCTCTGTTTTGCGCCCTCTGTTTCAGACCCTCTGTTTCAGCCCCTCTGTTTCTCGCCATCTGATTCAGCCCCTCTGTTTCGGACCCTCTGTTTTAGACCCTCTGTTTCTCGCCCTCTGATTCAGCCCCTCTGTTTCGGACCCTCTGTTTCAGACCCTCTGTTTCTCGCCCTCTGTTTCTCGCCCACTGTTTCGCGCCCTTTGTTTCGCACCCTCTGTTTCAGACCCTCTGTTTCGGCCCATCTGTTTCCCGCCCTCTGTTTCGCGCCCTTTGTTTCGCGCCCTCTGTTTCAGACACTCTGTTTCGGCCCCACTGTTTCCCACCCTCTGTTTCGGACCCTCTGTTTCGCGCCCTCTGTTTCGCGCCCTCTGTTTCAGACCCTCTGTTTCAGCCCCTCTGTTTCAGCCCCTCTGTTTCAGACCCTCTGTTTCTCGCCCTCTGTTTTGCGCCCTCTGTTTCAGACCCTCTGTTTCAGCCCCTCTGTTTCTCGCCCTCTGATTCAGCCCCTCTGTTTCGGACCCTCTGTTTCAGACCCTCTGTTTCTCGCCCTCTGTTTCTCGCCCACTGTTTCGCGCCCTCTGTTTCGCGCCCTCTGTTTCAGACCCTCTGTTTCGGCCCATCTGTTTCCCGCCCTCTGTTTCGCGCCCTTTGTTTCGCGCCCTCTGTTTCAGACACTCTGTTTCGGCCCCACTGTTTCCCACCCTCTGTTTCGGACCCTCTGTTTCGCGCCCTCTGTTTCGCGCCCTCTGTTTCAGTCCCTCTGTTTCAGACCCTCTGTATCTCGCCCTCTGTTTCTCGCCCTCTGTTTCAGACCCTCTGTTTCAGACCCTATGTTTCAGACCCTCTGTTTCAGACCCTCTGTTTCTCGCCCTCTGTTTCAGACACTCTGTTTCAGACCCTCTGTTTCAGACCCTCTGTTTCACACCCTCTGTTTCTCGCCCTCTGTTTCGCGCCCTCTGTTTAAGACCCTCTGTTTCAGACCCTCTGTTTCAGACCCTCTGTTTCAGACCCTCTGTTTCTCGCCCTCTGTTTCAGACACTCTGTTTCAGACCCTCTGTTTCAGACCCTCTGTTTCAGACACTCTGTTTCTCGCCCTCTGTTTCGCGCCCTCTGTTTAAGACCCTCTGTTTCTCGCCCTCTGTTTCTCGCCCTCTGTTTCAGACCCTCTGTTTCAGACCCTCTGTTTCTCGCCCTCTGTTTCGCGCCCTCTGTTTCGCGCCCTCTGTTTCGCGCCCTCTGTTTCAGACCCTCTGTTTCGGGCCCTCTGTTTCTCGCCCTCTGCTTCGGCCCCTCTGTTTCGCGCCCTCTGTTTCAGACCCTCTGTTTCAGACCCCCTGTTTCTCGCCCTCTGTTTCAGCCCCTCTGTTTCAGACCCTCTGTTTCGCGCCCTCTGTTTCGCGCCCTTTGTTTCGCGCCCTCTGTTTCAGACCCTCTGTTTCAGCCCCTCTGTTTCAGCCCCTCTGTTTCAGACCCTCTGTTTCTCGCCCTCTGTTTTGCGCCCTCTGTTTCAGACCCTCTGTTTCAGCCCCTCTGTTTCTCGCCCTCTGATTCAGCCCCTCTGTTTCGGACCCTCTGTTTTAGACCCTCTGATTCTCGCCCTCTGTTTCATGCCCTCTGTTTCTCGCCCTCTGTTTCGAGCCCTCTGTTTCGGCCCCTCAGTTTCCCGCCCTCTGTTTCGCGCCCTCTGTTTCGCGCCCTCTGTTTCAGACCCTCTGTTTCGGCCCCTCTGTTTCCCACCCTCTGTTTCGGTCCCTCTGTTTCGCGCCCTCTGTTTCGCACCCTCTGTTTCAGACCCTCTGTTTCAGACCCTCTGTTTCTCGCCCTCTGTTTCTCGCCCTCTGTTTCAGACCCTCTGTTTCAGACCCTCTGTTTCTCGCCCACTGTTTCACGCCCTCTGTTTCGCACCCTCTGTTTCAGACCCTCTGTTTCGGCCCATCTGTTTCCCGCCCTCTGTTTCGCGCCCTCTGTTTCACGCCCTCTGTTTCAGACACTCTGTTTCGGCCCCACTGTTTCCCACCCTCTGTTTCGGCCCCTCTGTTTCGCGCCCTCTGTTTCGCGCCCTCTGTTTCAGTCCCTCTGTTTCAGACCCTCTGTATCTCGCCCTCTGTTTCTCGCCCTCTGTTTCAGACCCTCTGTTTCAGACCCTCTGTTTCAGACCCTCTGTTTCAGACCCTCTGTTTCTCGCCCTCTGTTTTGCGCCCTCTGTTTCTCGCCCTCTGTATCAGACGCTCTGTTTCTCGCCCTCTGTTTCTTGCCCTCTGTTTCGCGCCCTCTATTTGAGACCCTCTGTTTCATACCCTCTGTTTCTTGCCCTCTGTTTCTCGCCCTCTGTTTCAGACCCTCTCTTTCAGACCCTCTGTTTCTCGCCCTCTGTTTCGCGCCCTCTCTTTCGCGCCCTCTGTTTCGCGCCCTCTTTTTCAGACCCTCTGTTTCGGCCCCTCTGTTTCCCACACACTGTTTCGGTCCCTCTGTTTCGCACCCTCTGTTTCGCACCCTCTGTTTCAGACCCTCTGTTTCTCGCCCTCTGTTTCTCGCCCTCTGTTTCAGACCCTCTGTTTCAGACCGTCTGTTTCTCGCCCTCTGTTTCGCGCCATCTGTTTCTCGCCATCTGTTTCGGCCCCTCTGTTTCAGACCCTCTGTTTCAGACCCTCTGTTTCAGCCCCTCTTTTTCAGACCATCTGTATCTCGCCCTCTGTTTCGCGCCCTCTGTTTCAGACCCTCTGTTTCGGCCCCTCTGTTTCCCACCCTCTGTTTCCGTAACTCTGTTTCGCGCCCTCTGTTTCGCGCTCTCTGTTTCAGTCCCTCTGTTTCAGACCCTCTGTATCTCGCCCTCTGTTTCTCGCCCTCTGTTTCAGACCCTCTGTTTCAGACCCTCTGTTTCAGACCCTCTGTTTCAGACCCTCTGTTTCTCGCCCTCTGTTTCATGCCCTCTGTTTCTCGCCCTCTGTTTCGAGCCCTCTGTTTCGGCCCCTCAGTTTCCCACCCTCTGTTTCGCGCCCTCTGTTTCGCGTCCTCTGTTTCAGACCCTCTGTTTCGGCCCCTCTGTTTCCCACCCTCTGTTTCGGTCCCTCTGTTTCGCACCCTCTGTTTCGCACCCTCTGTTTCAGACCCTCTGTTTCAGACCCTCTGTTTCTCGCCCTCTGTTTCTCGCCCTCTGTTTCAGACCCTCTGTTTCAGACCCTCTGTTTCTCGCCCACTGTTTCACGCCCTCTGTTTCGCACCCTCTGTTTCAGACCCTCTGTTTCGGCCCATCTGTTTCCCGCCCTCTGTTTCGCGCCCTCTGTTTCACGCCCTCTGTTTCAGACACTCTGTTTCGGCCCCACTGTTTCCCACCCTCTGTTTCGGCCCCTCTGTTTCGCGCCCTCTGTTTCGCGCCCTCTGTTTCAGTCCCTCTGTTTCAGACCCTCTGTATCTCGCCCTCTGTTTCTCGCCCTCTGTTTCAGACCCTCTGTTTCAGACCCTCTGTTTCAGACCCTCTGTTTCAGACCCTCTGTTTCTTGCCCTCTGTTTTGCGCCCTCTGTTTCTCGCCCTCTGTTTCAGACCCTCTGTTTCTCGCCCTCTGTTTCTTGCCCTCTGTTTCGCGCCCTCTATTTGAGACCCTCTGTTTCAGACCCTCTGTTTCTTGCCCTCTGTTTCTCGCCCTCTGTTTCAGACCCTCTGTTTCTCGCCCTCTGTTTCGCGCCCTCTCTTTCGCGCCCTCTGTTTCGCGCCCTCTTTTTCAGACCCTCTGTTTCGGCCCCTCTGTTTCCCACACTCTGTTTCGGTCCCTCTGTTTCGCACCCTCTGTTTCGCACCCTCTGTTTCAGACCCTCTGTTTCTCGCCCTCTGTTTCTCGCCCTCTGTTTCAGACCCTCTGTTTCAGACCCTCTGTTTCTCGCCCTCTGTTTCGCGCCATCTGTTTCTCGCCCTCTGTTTCGGCCCCTCTGTTTCAGACCCTCTGTTTCAGACCCTCTGTTTCAGCCCCTCTGTTTCAGACCCTCTTTTTCAGACCATCTGTTTCTCGCCCTCTGTTTCGCGCCCTCTGTTTCAGACCCTCTGTTTCGGCCCCTCTGTTTCCCACCCTCTGTTTCCGTAACTCTGTTTCGCGCCCTCTGTTTCGCGCTCTCTGTTTCAGTCCCTCTGTTTCAGACCCTCTGTATCTCGCCCTCTGTTTCTCGCCCTCTGTTTCAGACCCTCTGTTTCAGACACTCTGTTTCAGACCCTCTGTTTCAGACCCTCTGTTTCTCGCCCTCTGTTTCATGCCCTCTGTTTCTCGCCCTCTGTTTCGAGCCCTCTGTTTCGGCCCCTCAGTTTCCCACCCTCTGTTTCGAGCCCTCTGTTTCGCGCCCTCTGTTTCAGACCCTCTGTTTCGGCCCCTCTGTTTCCCACCCTCTGTTTCGGTCCCTCTGTTTCGCGCCGTCTGTTTCGCACCCTCTGTTTCAGACCCTCTGTTTCAGAACCTCTGTTTCTCGCCCTCTGTTTCTCGCCCTCTGTTTCAGACCCTCTGTTTCAGACCCTCTGTTTCTTGCCCACTGTTTCGCGCCCTCTGTTTCGCACCCTCTGTTTCAGACCCTCTGTTTCGGCCCATCTGTTTCCCGCCCTCTGTTTCGCGCCCTCTGTTTCGCGCCCTCTGTTTCAGACACTCTGTTTCGGCCCCACTGTTTCCCACCCTCTGTTTCGGACACTCTGTTTCGCGCCCTCTGTTTCGCGCCCTCTGTTTCAGTCCCTCTGTTTCAGACCCTCTGTATCTCGCCCTCTGTTTCTCGCCCTCTGTTTCAGACCCTCTGTTTCAGACCCTCTGTTTCAGACCCTCTGTTTCTCGCCCTCTGTTTCAGACACTCTGTTTCAGACCCTCTGTTTCAGACCCTCTGTTTCAGACACTCTGTTTCTCGCCCTCTGTTTCGCGCCCTCTGTTTAAGACCCTCTGTTTCTTGCCCTCTGTTTCTCGCCCTCTGTTTCAGACCCTCTGTTTCAGACCCTCTGTTTCTCGCCCTCTGTTTCGCGCCCTCTGTTTCGCGCCCTCTGTTTCAGACCCTCTGTTTCGGGCCCTCTGTTTCTCGCCCTCTGCTTCGGCCCCTCTGTTTTGCGCCCTCTGTTTCAGACCCTCTGTTTCAGACCCCCTGTTTCTCGCCCTCTGTTTCAGCCCCTCTGTTTCAGACCCTCTGTTTCGCGCCCTCTGTTTCGCGCCCTTTGTTTCGCGCCCTCTGTTTCAGACCCTCTGTTTCAGCCCCTCTGTTTCAGCCCCTCTGTTTCAGACCCTCTGTTTCTCGCCCTCTGTTTTGCGCCCTCTGTTTCAGACCCTCTGTTTCAGCCCCTCTGTTTCTCGCCATCTGATTCAGCCCCTCTGTTTCGGACCCTCTGTTTTAGACCCTCTGTTTCTCGCCCTCTGATTCAGCCCCTCTGTTTCGGACCCTCTGTTTCAGACCCTCTGTTTCTCGCCCTCTGTTTCTCGCCCACTGTTTCGCGCCCTCTGTTTCGCACCCTCTGTTTCAGACCCTCTGTTTCGGCCCATCTGTTTCCCGCCCTCTGTTTCGCGCCCTTTGTTTCGCGCCCTCTGTTTCAGACACTCTGTTTCGGCCCCACTGTTTCCCACCCTCTGTTTCGGACCCTCTGTTTCGCGCCCTCTGTTTCGCGCCCTCTGTTTCAGACCCTCTGTTTCAGCCCCTCTGTTTCAGCCCCTCTGTTTCAGACCCTCTGTTTCTCGCCCTCTGTTTTGCGCCCTCTGTTTCAGACCCTCTGTTTCAGCCCCTCTGTTTCTCGCCCTCTGATTCAGCCCCTCTGTTTCGGACCCTCTGTTTCAGACCCTCTGTTTCTCGCCCTCTGTTTCTCGCCCACTGTTTCGCGCCCTCTGTTTCGCGCCCTCTGTTTCAGACCCTCTGTTTCGGCCCATCTGTTTCCCGCCCTCTGTTTCGCGCCCTTTGTTTCGCGCCCTCTGTTTCAGACACTCTGTTTCGGCCCCACTGTTTCCCACCCTCTGTTTCGGACCCTCTGTTTCGCGCCCTCTGTTTCGCGCCCTCTGTTTCAGTCCCTCTGTTTCAGACCCTCTGTATCTCGCCCTCTGTTTCTCGCCCTCTGTTTCAGACCCTCTGTTTCAGACCCTATGTTTCAGACCCTCTGTTTCAGACCCTCTGTTTCTCGCCCTCTGTTTCAGACACTCTGTTTCAGACCCTCTGTTTCAGACCCTCTGTTTCAGACCCTCTGTTTCTCGCCCTCTGTTTCGCGCCCTCTGTTTAAGACCCTCTGTTTCTCGCCCTCTGTTTCTCGCCCTCTGTTTCAGACCCTCTGTTTCAGACCCTCTGTTTCTCGCCCTCTGTTTCGCGCCCTCTGTTTCGCGCCCTCTGTTTCGCGCCCTCTGTTTCAGACCCTCTGTTTCGGGCCCTCTGTTTCTCGCCCTCTGCTTCGGCCCCTCTGTTTCGCGCCCTCTGTTTCAGACCCGCTGTTTCAGACCCCCTGTTTCTCGCTCTCTGTTTCAGCCCCTCTGTTTCAGACCCTCTGTTTCGCACCCTCTGTTTCGCGCCCTTTGTTTCGCGCCCTCTGTTTCAGACCCTCTGTTTCAGCCCCTCTGTTTCAGCCCCTCTGTTTCAGACCCTCTGTTTCTCGCCCTCTGTTTTGCGCCCTCTGTTTCAGACCCTCTGTTTCAGCCCCTCTGTTTCTCGCCCTCTGATTCAGCCCCTCTGTTTCGGACCCTTTGTTTTAGACCCTCTGTTTCTCGCCCTCTGTTTCATGCCCTCTGTTTCTCGCCCTCTGTTTCGAGCCCTCTGTTTCGGCCCCTCAGTTTCCCGCCCTCTGTTTCGCGCCCTCTGTTTCGCGCCCTCTGTTTCAGACCCTCTGTTTCGGCCCCTCTGTTTCCCACCCTCTGTTTCGGTCCCTCTGTTTCGCACCCTCTGTTTCGCACCCTCTGTTTCAGACCCTCTGTTTCAGACCCTCTGTTTCTCGCCCTCTGTTTCTCGCCCTCTGTTTCAGACCCTCTGTTTCAGACCCTCTGTTTCTCGCCCACTGTTTCACGCCCTCTGTTTCGCACCCTCTGTTTCAGACCCTCTGTTTCGGCCCATCTGTTTCCCGCCCTCTGTTTCGCGCCCTCTGTTTCACGCCCTCTGTTTCAGACACTCTGTTTCGGCCCCACTGTTTCCCACCCTCTGTTTCGGCCCCTCTGTTTCGCGCCCTCTGTTTCGCGCCCTCTGTTTCAGTCCCTCTGTTTCAGACCCTCTGTATCTCACCCTCTGTTTCTCGCCCTCTGTTTCAGACCCTCTGTTTCAGACCCTCTGTTTCAGACCCTCTGTTTCTCGCCCTCTGTTTTGCGCCCTCTGTTTCTCGCCCTCTGTTTCAGACACTCTGTTTCTCGCCCTCTGTTTCTTGCCCTCTGTTTCGCGCCCTCTATTTGAGACCCTCTGTTTCAGACCCTCTGTTTCTTGCCCTCTGTTTCTCGCCCTCTGTTTCAGACCCTCTGTTTCAGACCCTCTGTTTCTCGCCCTCTGTTTCGCGCCCTCTCTTTCGCGCCCTCTGTTTCGCGCCCTCTTTTTCAGACCCTCTGTTTCGGCCCCTCTGTTTCCCACACTCTGTTTCGGTCCCTCTGTTTCGCACCCTCTGTTTCGCACCCTCTGTTTCAGACCCTCTGTTTCTCGCCCTCTGTTTCTCGCCCTCTGTTTCAGACCCTCTGTTTCAGACCCTCTGTTTCTCGCCCTCTGTTTCGCGCCACCTGTTTCTCGCCCTCTGTTTCGGCCCCTCTGTTTCAGACCCTCTGTTTCAGACCCTCTGTTTCAGCCCCTCTGTTTCAGACCCTCTTTTTCAGACCATCTGTTTCTCGCCCTCTGTTTCGCGCCCTCTGTTTCAGACCCTCTGTTTCGGCCCCTCTGTTTCCCACCCTCTGTTTCCGTAACTCTGTTTCGCGCCCTCTGTTTCGCGCTCTCTGTTTCAGTCCCTCTGTTTCAGACCCTCTGTATCTCGCCCTCTGTTTCTCGCCCTCTGTTTCAGACCCTCTGTTTCAGACCCTCTGTTTCAGACCCTCTGTTTCAGACCCTCTGTTTCTCGCCCTCTGTTTCATGCCCTCTGTTTCTCGCCCTCTGTTTCGAGCCCTCTGTTTCGGCCCCTCAGTTTCCCACCCTCTGTTTCGCGCCCTCTGTTTCGCGCCCTCTGTTTCAGACCCTCTGTTTCGGCCCCTCTGTTTCCCACCCTCTGTTTCGGTCCCTCTGTTTCGCGCCCTCTGTTTCGCACCCTCTGTTTCAGACCCTCTGTTTCAGAACCTCTGTTTCTCGCCCTCTGTTTCTCGCCCTCTGTTTCAGACCCTCTGTTTCAGACCCTCTGTTTCTTGCCCACTGTTTCGCGCCCTCTGTTTCGCACCCTCTGTTTCAGACCCTCTGTTTCGGCCCATCTGTTTCCCGCCCTCTGTTTCGCGCCCTCTGTTTCGCGCCCTCTGTTTCAGACACTCTGTTTCGGCCCCACTGTTTCCCACCCTCTGTTTCGGACACTCTGTTTCGCGCCCTCTGTTTCGCGCCCTCTGTTTCAGTCCCTCTGTTTCAGACCCTCTGTATCTCGCCCTCTGTTTCTCGCCCTCTGTTTCAGACCCTCTGTTTCAGACCCTCTGTTTCAGACCCTCTGTTTCAGACCCTCTGTTTCTCGCCCTCTGTTTCAGACACTCTGTTTCAGACCCTCTGTTTCAGACCCTCTGTTTCAGACACTCTGTTTCTCGCCCTCTGTTTCGCGCCCTCTGTTTAAGACCCTCTGTTTCTCGCCCTCTGTTTCTCGCCCTCTGTTTCAAACCCTCTGTTTCAGACCCTCTGTTTCTCGCCCTCTGTTTCGCGCCCTCTGTTTCGCGCCCTCTGTTTCGCGCCCTCTGTTTCAGACCCTCTGTTTCGGGCCCTCTGTTTCTCGCCCTCTGCTTCGGCCCCTCTGTTTTGCGCCCTCTGTTTCAGACCCTCTGTTTCAGACCCCCTGTTTCTCGCCCTCTGTTTCAGCCCCTCTGTTTCAGACCCTCTGTTTCGCGCCCTCTGTTTCGCGCCCTTTGTTTCGCGCCCTCTGTTTCAGACCCTCTGTTTCAGCCCCTCTGTTTCAGCCCCTCTGTTTCAGACCCTCTGTTTCTCGCCCTCTGTTTTGCGCCCTCTGTTTCAGACCCTCTGTTTCAGCCCCTCTGTTTCTCGCCCTCTGATTCAGCCCCTCTGTTTCGGACCCTCTGTTTTAGACCCTCTGTTTCTCGCCCTCTGTTTCATGCCCTCTGTTTCTCGCCCTCTGTTTCGAGCCCTCTGTTTCGGCCCCTCAGTTTCCCGCCCTCTGTTTCGCGCCCTCTGTTTCGCGCCCTCTGTTTCAGACCCTCTGTTTCGGCCCCTCTGTTTCCCACCCTCTGTTTCGGTCCCTCTGTTTCAGACCCTCTGTTTCAGACCCTCTGTTTCTCGCCCTCTGTTTCGCGCCCTCTGTTTCGCGCCGTCTGTTTCGCGCTCTCTGTTTCAGTCCCTCTGTTTCAGACCCTCTGTTTCAGACCCTCTGTTTCAGACACTCTGTTTCTCGCCCTCTGTTTCGTGCCCTCTGTTTAAGACCCTCTGTTTCTCGCCCTCTGTTTCTCGCCCTCTGTTTCAGACCCTCTGTTTCAGACCCTCTGTTTCTCGCCCTCTGTTTCGCGCCCTCTGTTTCGCGCCCTCTGTTTCGCGCTCTCTGTTTCGCGCCCTCTGTTTCAGACCCTCTGTATCTCGCCCTCTGTTTCTCGCCCTCTGTTTCAGACCCTCTGTTTCAGACCCTCTGTTTCAGACCCTCTGTTTCAGACCCTCTGTTTCTCGCCCTCTGTTTCAGACACTCTGTATCTCGCCCTCTGTTTCTCGCCCTCTGTTTCAGACCCTCTGTTTCAGACCGTCTGTTTCAGACCCTCTGTTTCAGACCCTCTGTTTCGAGCCCTCTGTTTCGGCCCCTCAGTTTCCCACCCTCTGTTTCGCGCCCTGTGTTTCGCGCCCTCTGTTTCAGACCCTCTGTTTCGGCCCCTCTGTTTCCCACCCTCTGTTTCGGTCCCTCTGTTTCGCGCCCTCTGTTTCGCACCCTCTGTTTCAGACCCTCTGTTTCAGAACCTCTGTTTCTCACCCTCTGTTTCTCGCCCTCTGTTTCAGACCCTCTGTTTCAGACCCTCTGTTTCTCGCCCACTGTTTCGCGCCCTCTGTTTCGCACCCTCTGTTTCAGACCCTCTGTTTCGGCCCATCTGTTTCCCGCCCTCTGTTTCGCGCCCTCTGTTTCGCGCCCTCTGTTTCAGACACTCTGTTTCGGCCCCACTGTTTCCCACCCTCTGTTTCGGACCCTCTGTTTCGCGCCCTCTGTTTCGCGCCCTCTGTTTCAGTCCCTCTGTTTCAGACCCTCTGTATCTCGCCCTCTGTTTCTCGCCCTCTGTTTCAGACCCTCTGTTTCAGACCCTCTGTTTCAGACCCTCTGTATCAGACCCTCTGTTTCTCGCCCTCTGTTTCAGACACTCTGTTTCAGACCCTCTGTTTCAGACCCTCTGTTTCAGACACTCTGTTTCTCTCCCTCTGTTTCGCGCCCTCTGTTTAAGACCCTCTGTTTCTCGCCCTCTGTTTCTCGCCCTCTGTTTCAGACCCTCTGTTTCAGACCCTCTGTTTCTCGCCCTCTGTTTCGCGCCCTCTGTTTCGCGCCCTCTGTTTCGCGCCCTCTGTTTCGCGCCCTCTGTTTCAGACCCTCTGTTTCGGGCCCTCTGTTTCTCGCCCTCTGTGTCACGCCCTCTGTTTCAGACCCTCTGTTTCAGACCCCCTGTTTCTCGCCCTCTGTTTCAGCCCCTCTGTTTCAGACCCTCTGTTTCGCGCCCTCTGTTTCGCGCCCTTTGTTTCGCGCCCTCTGTTTCAGACCCTCTGTTTCAGCCCCTCTGTTTCAGCCCCTCTGTTTCAGACCCTCTGTTTCTCGCCCTCTGTTTTGCGCCCTCTGTTTCAGACCCTCTGTTTCAGCCCCTCTGTTTCTCGCCCTCTGATTCAGCCCCTCTGTTTCGGACCCTCTGTTTTAGACCCTCTGTTTCTCACCCTCTGTTTCATGCCCTCTGTTTCTCGCCCTCTGTTTCGAGCCCTCTGTTTCGGCCCCTCAGTTTCCCGCCCTCTGTTTCGCGCCCTCTGTTTCGCGCCCTCTGTTTCAGACCCTCTGTTTCGGCCCCTCTGTTTCCCACCCTCTGTTTCGGTCCCTCTGTTTCGCGCCCTCTGTTTCGCACCCTCTGTTTCAGACCCTCTGTTTTAGACCCTCAGTTTCCCGCCCTCTGTTTCGCGCCCTCTGTTTCGCGCCCTCTGTTTCAGACCCTCTGTTTCAGACCCTCTGTTTCAGACACTCTGTTTCTCGCCCTCTGTTTCGTGCCCTCTGTTTAAGACCCTCTGTTTCTCGCCCTCTGTTTCTCGCCCTCTGTTTCAGACCCTCTGTTTCAGACACTCTGTTTCTCGCCCTCTGTTTCGCGCCCTCTGTTTCGCGCCCTCTGTTTCGTGCCCTCTGTTTCAGACCCTCTGTTTCGGGCCCTCTGTTTCTCGCCCTCTGCTTCGGCCCCTCTGTTTCGCGCCCTCTGTTTCAGACCCTCTGTTTCAGACCCCCTGTTTCTCGCCCTCTGTTTCAGCCCCTCTGTTTCAGACCCTCTGTTTCGCGCCCTCTGTTTCGCGCCCTTTGTTTCGCGCCCTCTGTTTCAGACCCTCTGTTTCAGCCCCTCTGTTTCAGCCCCTCTGTTTCAGACCCTCTGTTTCTCGCCCTCTGTTTTGCGCCCTCTGTTTCAGACCCTCTGTTTCAGCCCCTCTGTTTCTCGCCCTCTGATTCAGCCCCTCTGTTTCGGACCCTCTGTTTCAGACCCTCTGTTTCTCGCCCTCTGTTTCATGCCCTCTGTTTCTCGCCCTCTGTTTCGAGCCCTCTGTTTCGGCCCCTCAATTTCCCGCCCTCTGTTTCGCGCCCTCTGTTTCGCGCCCTCTGTTTCAGACCCTCTGTTTCGGCCCCTCTGTTTCCCACCCTCTGTTTCGGTCCCTCTGTTTCGCACCCTCTGTTTCGCACCCTCTGTTTCAGACCCTCTGTTTCAGACCCTCTGTTTCTCGCCCTCTGTTTCTCGCCCTCTGTTTCAGACCCTCTGTTTCAGACCCTCTGTTTCTCGCCCACTGTTTCGCGCCCTCTGTTTCGCACCCTCTGTTTCAGACCCTCTGTTTCGGCCCATCTGTTTCCCGCCCTCTGTTTCACGCCCTCTGTTTCGCGCCCTCTGTTTCAGACACTCTGTTTCGGCCCCACTGTTTCCCACCCTCTGTTTTGGCCCCTCTGTTTCGCGCCCTCTGTTTCGCGCCCTCTGTTTCAGTCCCTCTGTTTCAGACCCTCTGTATCTCGCCCTCTGTTTCTCGCCGTCTGTTTCAGACCCTCTGTTTCAGACCCTCTGTTTCAGACCCTCTGTTTCAGACCCTCTGTTTCTCGCCCTCTGTTTCATGCCCTCTGTTTCTCGCCCTCTGTTTCGAGCCCTCTGTTTCGGCCCCTCAGTTTCCCACCGTCTGTTTCGCGCCCTCTGTTTCGCGCCCTCTGTTTCAGACCCTCTGTTTCGGCCCCTCTGTTTCCCACCCTCTGTTTTGGTCCCTCTGTTTCGCGCCCTCTGTTTCACACACTCTGTTTCAGACCCTCTGTTTCAGACCCTCTGTTTCTCGCCCTCTGTTTCTCGCCCTCTGTTTCAGACCCTCTGTTTCAGACCCTCTGTTTCTCGCCCACTGTTTCGCGCCCTCTGTTTCGCACCCTCTGTTTCAGACCCTCTGTTTCGGCCCATCTGTTTCCCGCCCTCTGTTTCGCGCCCTCTGTTTCGCGCCCTCTGTTTCAGACACTCTGTTTCGGCCCCACTGTTTCCCACCCTCTGTTTCGGCCCCTCTGTTTCGCGCCCTCTGTTTCGCGCCCTCTGTTTCAGTCCCTCTGTTTCAGACCCTCTGTATCTCGCCCTCTGTTTCTCGCCCTCTGTTTCAGACCCTCTGTTTCAGACCCTCTGTTTCAGACCCTCTGTTTCTCGCCCTCTGTTTCAGACACTCTGTTTCAGACCCTCTGTTTCAGACCCTCTGTTTCAGACACTCTGTTTCTCGCCCTCTGTTTCGCGCCCTCTGTTTAAGACCCTCTGTTTCTCGCCCTCTGTTTCTCGCCCTCTGTTTCAGACCCTCTGTTTCAGACCCTCTGTTTCTCGCCCTCTGTTTCGCGCCCTCTGTTTCGCGCCCTCTGTTTTGCGACCTCTGTTTCAGACCCTCTTTTTCTCGCCCTCTGCTTCGGCCCCAATGTTTCGCGCCCTCTGTTTCAGACCCTCTGTTTCAGACCCCCTGTTTCTCGCCCTCTGTTTCAGCCCCTCTGTTTCAGACCCTCTGTTTCGCGCCCTCTGTTTCGCGCCCTTTGTTTCGCGCCCTCTGTTGCAGACCCTCTGTTTCAGACCCTCTGTTTCTCGCCCACTGTTTCGCGCCCTCTGTTTCGCACCCTCTGTTTCAGACCCTCTGTTTCGGCCCATCTGTTTCCCGCCCTCTGTTTCGCGCCCTCTGTTTCGCGCCCTCTGTTTCAGACACTCTGTTTCGGCCCCACTGTTTCCCACCCTCTGTTTCGGACCCTCTGTTTCGCGCCCTCTGTTTCGTGCCCTCTGTTTCAGTCCCTCTGTTTCAGACCCTCTGTATCTCGCCCTCTGTTTCTCGCCCTCTGTTTCAGACCCTCTGTTTCAGACCCTCTGTTTCAGACCCTCTGTTTCAGACCCTCTGTTTCTCGCCCTCTGTTTCAGACACTCTGTTTCAGACCCTCTGTTTCAGACCCTCTGTTTCAGACACTCTGTTTCTCGCCCTCTGTTTCGCGCCCTCTGTTTAAGACCCTCTGTTTCTCGCCCTCTGTTTCTCGCCCTCTGTTTCAGACCCTCTGTTTCAGACCCTCTGTTTCTCGCCCTCTGTTTCGCGCCCTCTGTTTCAGACCCTCTGTTTCGGGCCCTCTGTTTCTCGCCCTCTGCTTCGGCCCCTCTGTTTCGCGCCCTCTGTTTCAGACCCTCTGTTTCAGACCCCCTGTTTCTCGCCCTCTGTTTCAGCCCCTCTGTTTCAGACCCTCTGTTTCGCGCCCTCTGTTTCGCGCCCTTTGTTTCGCGCCCTCTGTTTCAGACCCTCTGTTTCAGCCCCTCTGTTTCAGCCCCTCTGTTTCAGACCCTCTGTTTCTCGCCCTCTGTTTTGCGCCCTCTGTTTCAGACCCTCTGTTTCAGCCCCTCTGTTTCTCGCCCTCTGATTCAGCCCCTCTGTTTCGGACCCTCTGTTTTAGACCCTCTGTTTCTCGCCCTCTGTTTCATGCCCTCTGTTTCTCGCCCTCTGTTTCGAGCCCTCTGTTTCGGCCCCTCAGTTTCCCGCCCTCTGTTTCGCGCCCTCTGTTTCGCGCCCTCTGTTTCAGACCCTCTGTTTCGGCCCCTCTGTTTCCCACCCTCTGTTTCGGTCCCTCTGTTTCGCGCCCTCTGTTTCGCACCCTCTGTTTCAGACCCTCTGTTTCAGACCCTCAGTTTCCCGCCCTCTGTTTCGCGCCCTCTGTTTCGCGCCCTCTGTTTCAGACCCTCTGTTTCAGACCCTCTGTTTCAGACACTCTGTTTCTCGCCCTCTGTTTCGTGCCCTCTGTTTAAGACCCTCTGTTTCTCGCCCTCTGTTTCTCGCCCTCTGTTTCAGACCCTCTGTTTCAGACCCTCTGTTTCTCGCCCTCTGTTTCGCGCCCTCTGTTTCGCGCCCTCTGTTTCGTGCCCTCTGTTTCAGACCCTCTGTTTCGGGCCCTCTGTTTCTCGCCCTCTGCTTCGGCCCCTCTGTTTCGCGCCCTCTGTTTCAGACCCTCTGTTTCAGACCCCCTGTTTCTCGCCCTCTGTTTCAGCCCCTCTGTTTCAGACCCTCTGTTTCGCGCCCTCTGTTTCGCGCCCTTTGTTTCGCGCCCTCTGTTTCAGACCCTCTGTTTCAGCCCCTCTGTTTCAGCCCCTCTGTTTCAGACCCTCTGTTTCTCGCCCTCTGTTTTGCGCCCTCTGTTTCAGACCCTCTGTTTCAGCCCCTCTGTTTCTCGCCCTCTGATTCAGCCCCTCTGTTTCGGACCGTCTGTTTCAGACCCTCTGTTTCTCGCCCTCTGTTTCATGCCCTCTGTTTCTCGCCCTCTGTTTCGAGCCCTCTGTTTCGGCCCCTCAATTTCCCGCCCTCTGTTTCGCGCCCTCTGTTTCGCGCCCTCTGTTTCAGACCCTCTGTTTCGGCCCCTCTGTTTCCCACCCTCTGTTTCGGTCCCTCTGTTTCGCACCCTCTGTTTCGCACCCTCTGTTTCAGACCCTCTGTTTCAGACCCTCTGTTTCTCGCCCTCTGTTTCTCGCCCTCTGTTTCAGACCCTCTGTTTCAGACCCTCTGTTTCTCGCCCACTGTTTCGCGCCCTCTGTTTCGCACCCTCTGTTTCAGACCCTCTGTTTCGGCCCATCTGTTTCCCGCCCTCTGTTTCACGCCCTCTGTTTCGCGCCCTCTGTTTCAGACACTCTGTTTCGGCCCCACTGTTTCCCACCCTCTGTTTTGGCCCCTCTGTTTCGCGCCCTCTGTTTCGCGCCCTCTGTTTCAGTCCCTCTGTTTCAGACCCTCTGTATCTCGCCCTCTGTTTCTCGCCGTCTGTTTCAGACCCTCTGTTTCAGACCCTCTGTTTCAGACCCTCTGTTTCAGACCCTCTGTTTCTCGCCCTCTGTTTCATGCCCTCTGTTTCTCGCCCTCTGTTTCGAGCCCTCTGTTTCGGCCCCTCAGTTTCCCACCGTCTGTTTCGCGCCCTCTGTTTCGCGCCCTCTGTTTCAGACCCTCTGTTTCGGCCCCTCTGTTTCCCACCCTCTGTTTTGGTCCCTCTGTTTCGCGCCCTCTGTTTCGCACCCTCTGTTTCAGACCCTCTGTTTCAGACCCTCTGTTTCTCGCCCTCTGTTTCTCGCCCTCTGTTTCAGACCCTCTGTTTCAGACCCTCTGTTTCTCGCCCACTGTTTCGCGCCCTCTGTTTCGCACCCTCTGTTTCAGACCCTCTGTTTCGGCCCATCTGTTTCCCGCCCTCTGTTTCGCGCCCTCTGTTTCGCGCCCTCTGTTTCAGACACTCTGTTTCGGCCCCACTGTTTCCCACCCTCTGTTTCGGCCCCTCTGTTTCGCGCCCTCTGTTTCGCGCCCTCTGTTTCAGTCCCTCTGTTTCAGACCCTCTGTATCTCGCCCTCTGTTTCTCGCCCTCTGTTTCAGACCCTCTGTTTCAGACCCTCTGTTTCAGACCCTCTGTTTCTCGCCCTCTGTTTCAGACACTCTGTTTCAGACCCTCTGTTTCAGACCCTCTGTTTCAGACACTCTGTTTCTCGCCCTCTGTTTCGCGCCTTCTGTTTAAGACCCTCTGTTTCTCGCCCTCTGTTTCTCGCCCTCTGTTTCAGACCCTCTGTTTCAGACCCTCTGTTTCTCGCCCTCTGTTTCGCGCCCTCTGTTTCGCGCCCTCTGTTTTGCGACCTCTGTTTCAGACCCTCTTTTTCTCGCCCTCTGCTTCGGCCCCTATGTTTCGCGCCCTCTGTTTCAGACCCTCTGTTTCAGACCCCCTGTTTCTCGCCCTCTGTTTCAGCCCCTCTGTTTCAGACCCTCTGTTTCGCGCCCTCTGTTTCGCGCCCTTTGTTTCGCGCCCTCTGTTGCAGACCCTCTGTTTCTCGCCCACTGTTTCGCGCCCTCTGTTTCGCACCCTCTGTTTCAGACCCTCTGTTTCGGCCCATCTGTTTCCCGCCCTCTGTTTCGCGCCCTCTGTTTCGCGCCCTCTGTTTCAGACACTCTGTTTCGGCCCCACTGTTTCCCACCCTCTGTTTCGGACCCTCTGTTTCGCGCCCTCTGTTTCGCGCCCTCTGTTTCAGTCCCTCTGTTTCAGACCCTCTGTATCTCGCCCTCTGTTTCTCGCCCTCTGTTTCAGACCCTCTGTTTCAGACCCTCTGTTTCTCGCCCACTGTTTCGCGCCCTCTGTTTCGCACCCTCTGTTTCAGACCCTCTGTTTCCGCCCATCTGTTTCCCGCCCTCTGTTTCGCGCCCTCTGTTTCGCGCCCTCTGTTTCAGACACTCTGTTTCGGCCCCACTGTTTCCCACCCTCTGTTTCGGACACTCTGTTTCGCGCCCTCTGTTTCGCGCCCTCTGTTTCAGTCCCTCTGTTTCAGACCCTCTGTATCTCGCCCTCTGTTTCTCGCCCTCTGTTTCAGACCCTCTGTTTCAGACCCTCTGTTTCAGACCCTCTGTTTCTCGCCCTCTGTTTCAGACACTCTGTTTCAGACCCTCTGTTTCTGACCCTCTGTTTCAGACACTCTGTTTCTCGCCCTCTGTTTCGCGCCCTCTGTTTAAGACCCTCTGTTTCTCGCCCTCTGTTTCTCGCCCTCTGTTTCAGACCCTCTGTTTCAGACCCTCTGTTTCTCGCCCTCTGTTTCGCGCCCTCTGTTTCGCGCCCTCTGTTTTGCGACCTCTGTTTCAGACCCTCTTTTTCTCGCCCTCTGCTTCGGCCCCAATGTTTCGCGCCCTCTGTTTCAGACCCTCTGTTTCAGACCCCCTGTTTCTCGCCCTCTGTTTCAGCCCCTCTGTTTCAGACCCTCTGTTTCGCGCCCTCTGTTTCGCGCCCTTTGTTTCGCGCCCTCTGTTGCAGACCCTCTGTTTCAGACCCTCTGTTTCTCGCCCACTGTTTCGCGCCCTCTGTTTCGCACCCTCTGTTTCAGACCCTCTGTTTCGGCCCATCTGTTTCCCGCCCTCTGTTTCGCGCCCTCTGTTTCGCGCCCTCTGTTTCAGACACTCTGTTTCGGCCCCACTGTTTCCCACCCTCTGTTTCGGACCCTCTGTTTCGCGCCCTCTGTTTCGTGCCCTCTGTTTCAGTCCCTCTGTTTCAGACCCTCTGTATCTCGCCCTCTGTTTCTCGCCCTCTGTTTCAGACCCTCTGTTTCAGACCCTCTGTTTCAGACCCTCTGTTTCTCGCCCTCTGTTTCAGACACTCTGTTTCAGACCCTCTGTTTCAGACCCTCTGTTTCAGACACTCTGTTTCTCGCCCTCTGTTTCGCGCCCTCTGTTTAAGACCCTCTGTTTCTCGCCCTCTGTTTCTCGCCCTCTGTTTCAGACCCTCTGTTTCAGACCCTCTGTTTCTCGCCCTCTGTTTCGCGCCCTCTGTTTCGCGCCCTCTGTTTCGCGCCCTCTGTTTCAGACCCTCTGTTTCGGGCCCTCTGTTTCTCGCCCTCTGCTTCGGCCCCTCTGTTTCGCGCCCTCTGTTTCAGACCCTCTGTTTCAGACCCCCTGTTTCTCGCCCTCTGTTTCAGCCCCTCTGTTTCAGACCCTCTGTTTCGCGCCCTCTGTTTCGCGCCCTTTGTTTCGCGCCCTCTGTTTCAGACCCTCTGTTTCAGCCCCTCTGTTTCAGCCCCTCTGTTTCAGACCCTCTGTTTCTCGCCCTCTGTTTTGCGCCCTCTGTTTCAGACCCTCTGTTTCAGCCCCTCTGTTTCTCGCCCTCTGATTCAGCCCCTCTGTTTCGGACCCTCTGTTTTAGACCCTCTGTTTCTCGCCCTCTGTTTCATGCCCTCTGTTTCTCGCCCTCTGTTTCGAGCCCTCTGTTTCGGCCCCTCAGTTTCCCGCCCTCTGTTTCGCGCCCTCTGTTTCAGACCCTCTGTTTCAGCCCCTCTGTTTCCCACCCTCTGTTTCGGTCCCTCTGTTTCGCGCCCTCTGTTTCGCACCCTCTGTTTCAGACCCTCTGTTTCAGACCCTCAGTTTCCCGCCCTCTGTTTCGCGCCCTCTGTTTCGCGCCCTCTGTTTCAGACCCTCTGTTTCGGACCCTCTGTTTCAGACACTCTGTTTCTCGCCCTCTGTTTCGTGCCCTCTGTTTAAGACCCTCTGTTTCTCGCCCTCTGTTTCTCGCCCTCTGTTTCAGACCCTCTGTTTCAGACCCTCTGTTTCTCGCCCTCTGTTTCGCGCCCTCTGTTTCGCGCCCTCTGTTTCGTGCCCTCTGTTTCAGACCCTCTGTTTCGGGCCCTCTGTTTCTCGCCCTCTGCTTCGGCCCCTCTGTTTCGCGCCCTCTGTTTCAGACCCTCTGTTTCAGACCCCCTGTTTCTCGCCCTCTGTTTCAGCCCCTCTGTTTCAGACCCTCTGTTTCGCGCCCTCTGTTTCGCGCCCTTTGTTTCGCGCCCTCTGTTTCAGACCCTCTGTTTCAGCCCCTCTGTTTCAGCCCCTCTGTTTCAGACCCTCTGTTTCTCGCCCTCTGTTTTGCGCCCTCTGTTTCAGACCCTCTGTTTCAGCCCCTCTGTTTCTCGCCCTCTGATTCAGCCCCTCTGTTTCGGACCGTCTGTTTCAGACCCTCTGTTTCTCGCCCTCTGTTTCATGCCCTCTGTTTCTCGCCCTCTGTTTCGAGCCCTCTGTTTCGGCCCCTCAATTTCCCGCCCTCTGTTTCGCGCCCTCTGTTTCGCGCCCTCTGTTTCAGACCCTCTGTTTCGGCCCCTCTGTTTCCCACCCTCTGTTTCGGTCCCTCTGTTTCGCACCCTCTGTTTCGCACCCTCTGTTTCAGACCCTCTGTTTCAGACCCTCTGTTTCTCGCCCTCTGTTTCTCGCCCTCTGTTTCAGACCCTCTGTTTCTGACCCTCTGTTTCTCGCCCACTGTTTCGCGCCCTCTGTTTCGCACCCTCTGTTTCAGACCCTCTGTTTCGGCCCATCTGTTTTCCGCCCTCTGTTTCACGCCCTCTGTTTCGCGCCCTCTGTTTCAGACACTCTGTTTCGGCCCCACTGTTTCCCACCCTCTGTTTTGGGCCCTCTGTTTCGCGCCCTCTGTTTCGCGCCCTCTGTTTCAGTCCCTCTGTTTCAGACACTCTGTATCTCGCCCTCTGTTTCTCGCCGTCTGTTTCAGACCCTCTGTTTCAGACCCTCTGTTTCAGACCCTCTGTTTCAGACCCTCTGTTTCTCGCCCTCTGTTTCATGCCCTCTGTTTCTCGCCCTCTGTTTCGAGCCCTCTGTTTCGGCCCCTCAGTTTCCCACCGTCTGTTTCGCGCCCTCTGTTTCGCGCCCTCTGTTTCAGACCCTCTGTTTCGGCCCCTCTGTTTCCCACCCTCTGTTTTGGTCCCTCTGTTTCGCGCCCTCTGTTTCGCACCCTCTGTTTCAGACCCTCTGTTTCAGACCCTCTGTTTCTCGCCCTCTGTTTCTCGCAATCTGTTTCAGACCCTCTGTTTCAGACCCTCTGTTTCTCGCCCACTGTTTCGCGCCCTCTGTTTCGCACCCTCTGTTTCAGACCCTCTGTTTCGGCCCATCTGTTTCCCGCCCTCTGTTTCGCGCCCTCTGTTTCGCGCCCTCTGTTTCAGACACTCTGTTTCGGCCCCACTGTTTCCCACCCTCTGTTTCGGCCCCTCTGTTTCGCGCCCTCTGTTTCGCGCCCTCTGTTTCAGTCCCTCTGTTTCAGACCCTCTGTATCTCGCCCTCTGTTTCTCGCCCTCTGTTTCAGACCCTCTGTTTCAGACCCTCTGTTTCAGACCCTCTGTTTCTCGCCCTCTGTTTCAGACACTCTGTTTCAGACCCTCTGTTTCAGACCCTCTGTTTCAGACACTCTGTTTCTCGCCCTCTGTTTCGCGCCCTCTGTTTAAGACCCTCTGTTTCTCGCCCTCTGTTTCTCGCCCTCTGTTTCAGACCCTCTGTTTCAGACCCTCTGTTTCTCGCCCTCTGTTTCGCGCCCTCTGTTTCGCGCCCTCTGTTTTGCGACCTCTGTTTCAGACCTTCTTTTTCTCGCCCTCTGCTTCGGCCCCTATGTTTCGCGCCCTCTGTTTCAGACCCTCTGTTTCAGACCCCCTGTTTCTCGCCCTCTGTTTCAGCCCCTCTGTTTCAGACCCTCTGTTTCGCGCCCTCTGTTTCGCGCCCTTTGTTTCGCGCCCTCTGTTGCAGACCCTCTGTTTCTCGCCCACTGTTTCGCGCCCTCTGTTTCGCACCCTCTGTTTCAGACCCTCTGTTTCGGCCCATCTGTTTCCCGCCCTCTGTTTCGCGCCCTCTGTTTCGCGCCCTCTGTTTCAGACACTCTGTTTCGGCCCCACTGTTTCCCACCCTCTGTTTCGGACCCTCTGTTTCGCGCCCTCTGTTTCGCGCCCTCTGTTTCAGTCCCTCTGTTTCAGACCCTCTGTATCTCGCCCTCTGTTTCTCGCCCTCTGTTTCAGACCCTCTGTTTCAGACCCTCTGTTTCAGACCCTCTGTTTCTCGCCCTCTGTTTCAGACACTCTGTTTCAGACCCTCTGTTTCAGACCCTCTGTTTCAGACACTCTGTTTCTCGCCCTCTGTTTCGCACCCTCTGTTTAAGACCCTCTGTTTCTCGCCCTCTGTTTCTCGCCCTCTGTTTCAGACCCTCTGTTTCAGACCCTCTGTTTCTCGCCCTCTGTTTCGCGCCCTCTGTTTCGCGCCCTCTGTTTCGCGCCCTCTGTTTCAGACCCTCTGTTTCGGGCCCTCTGTTTCTCGCCCTCTGCTTCGGCCCCTCTGTTTCGCGCCCTCTGTTTCAGACCCTCTGTTTCAGACCCCCTGTTTCTCGCCCTCTGTTTCAGCCCCTCTGTTTCAGACCCTCTGTTTCGCGCCCTCTGTTTCGCGCCCTTTGTTTCGCGCCCTCTGTTTCAGACCCTCTGTTTCAGCCCCTCTGTTTCAGCCCCTCTGTTTCAGACCCTCTGTTTCTCGCCCTCTGTTTTGCGCCCTCTGTTTCAGACCCTCTGTTTCAGCCCCTCTGTTTCTCGCCCTCTGATTCAGCCCCTCTGTTTCGGACCCTCTGTTTTAGACCCTCTGTTTCTCGCCCTCTGTTTCATGCCCTCTGTTTCTCGCCCTCTGTTTCGAGCCCTCTGTTTCGGCCCCTCAGTTTCCCGCCCTCTGTTTCGCGCCCACTGTTTCGCGCCCTATGTTTCAGGCCCTCTGTTTCGGCCCCTCTGTTTCCCACCCTCTGTTTCGGTCCCTCTGTTTCGCACCCTCTGTTTTGCACCCTCTGTTTCAGACCCTCTGTTTCAGACCCTCTGTTTCTCGGCCTCTGTTTCTCGCCCTCTGTTTCAGACCCTCTGTTTCAGACCCTCTGTTTCTCGCCCACTGTTTCACGCCCTCTGTTTCGCACCCTCTGTTTCAGACCCTCTGTTTCGGCCCATCTGTTTCCCGCCCTCTGTTTCGCGCCCTCTGTTTCGCGCCCTCTGTTTCAGACACTCTGTTTCGGCCCCACTGTTTCCCACCCTCTGTTTCGGCCCCTCTGTTTCGCGCCCTCTGTTTCGCGCCCTCTGTTTCAGTCCCTCTGTTTCAGACCCTCTGTATCTCGCCCTCTGTTTCTCGCCCTCTGTTTCAGACCCTCTGTTTCAGACCCTCTGTTTCAGACCCTCTGTTTCTCGCCCTCTGTTTTGCGCCCTCTGTTTCTCGCCCTCTGTTTCAGACCCTCTGTTTCTCGCCCTCTGTTTCTCGCCCTCTGTTTCGCGCCCTCTATTTGAGACCCTCTGTTTCAGACCCTCTGTTTCTTGCCCTCTGTTTCTCGCCCTCTGTTTCAGACACTCTGTTTCAGACCCTCTGTTTCTCGCCCTCTGTTTCGCGCCCTCTGTTTCGCGCCCTCTGTTTCGCGCCCTCTTTTTCAGACCCTCTGTTTCGGCCCCTCTGTTTCCCACCCTCTGTTTCGCGCCCTCTGTTTCGCACCCTCTGTTTCAGACCCTCTGTTTCTCGCCCTCTGTTTCGGCCCCTCTGTTTCAGACCCTCTGTTTCAGACCCTCTGTTTCAGCCCCTCTGTTTCAGACCCTCTTTTTCAGACCATCTGTTTCTCGCCCTCTGTTTCGCGCCCTCTGTTTCAGACCCTCTGTTTCGGCCCCTCTGTTTCCCACCCTCTGTTTCCGTCCCTCTGTTTCGCGCCCTCTGTTTCGCGCTCTCTGTTTCAGTCCCTCTGTTTCAGACCCTCTGTATCTCGCCCTCTGTTTCTCGCCCTCTGTATCAGACCCTCTGTTTCAGACCCTCTGTTTCAGACCCTCTGTTTCAGACCCTCTGTTTCTCGCCCTCTGTTTCATGCCCTCTGTTTCGCGCCCTCTGTTTCAGACCCTCTGTTTCGGCCCCTCTGTTTCCCACCCTCTGTTTCGGTCCCTCTGTTTCGCGCCCTCTGTTTCGCACCCTCTGTTTCAGACCCTCTGTTTCAGACCCTCTGTTTCTCGCCCTCTGTTTCTCGCCCTCTGTTTCAGACCCTCTGTTTCAGACCCTCTGTTTCTCGCCCACTGTTTCGCGCCCTCTGTTTCGCACCCTCTGTTTTAGACCCTCTGTTTCGGCCCATCTGTTTCCCGCCCTCTGTTTCGCGCCCTCTGTTTCGCGCCCTCTGTTTCAGACACTCTGTTTCGGCCCCACTGTTTCCCACCCTCTGTTTCGGACCCTCTGTTTCGCGCCCTCTGTTTCGCGCCCTCTGTTTCAGTCCCTCTGTTTCAGACCCTCTGTATCTCGCCCTCTGTTTCTCGCCCTCTGTTTCAGACCCTCTGTTTCAGACCCTCTGTTTCAGACCCTCTGTTTCAGACCCTCTGTTTCTCGCCCTCTGTTTCAGACACTCTGTTTCGGCCCCACTGTTTCCCACCCTCTGTTTCGGACCCTCTGTTTCGCGCCCTCTGTTTCGCGCCCTCTGTTTCAGTCCCTCTGTTTCAGACCCTCTGTATCTCGCCCTCTGTTTCTCGCCCTCTGTTTCAGACACTCTGTTTCAGCCCCTCTGTTTCAGACCCTCTGTTTCAGACCCTCTGTTTCTCGCCCTCTGTTTCGCGCCCTCTGTTTCAGACCCTCTGTTTCTCGCCCTCTGTATCTCGCACTCTGTTTCAGACCCTCTGTTTCTCGCCCTCTGTTTCGCGCCCTCTGTTTCGCGCCCTCTGTTTCGCGCCCTCTGTTTCAGACCCTCTGTTTCGGGCCCTCTGTTTCTCGCCCTCTGCTTCGGCCCCTCTGTTTCGCGCCCTCTGTTTCAGACCCTCTGTTTCAGACCCCCTGTTAATCGCCCTCTGTTTCAGCCCCTCTGTTTCAGACCCTCTGTTTCGCGCCCTCTGTTTCGCGCCCTTTGTTTCGCGTCCTCTGTTTCAGACCCTCTGTTTCAGCCCCTCTGTTTCAGCCCCTCTGTTTCAGACCCTCTGTTTCTCGCCCTCTGTTTTGCGCCCTCTGTTTCAGACCCTCTGTTTCAGCCCCTCTGTTTCTCGCCCTCTGATTCAGCCCCTCTGTTTCGGACCCTCTGTTTTAGACCCTCTGTTTCTCGCCCTCTGTTTCATGCCCTCTGTTTCTCGCCCTCTGTTTCGAGCCCTCTGTTTCGGCCCCTCAGTTTCCCGCCCTCTGTTTCGCGCCCTCTGTTTCGCGCCCTCTGTTTCAGACCCTCTGTTTCGGCCCCTCTGTTTCCCACCCTCTGTTTCGGTCCCTCTGTTTCGCACCCTCTGTTTCGCACCCTCTGTTTCAGACCCTCTGTTTCAGACCCTCTGTTTCTCGCCCTCTGTTTCTCGCCCTCTGTTTCAGACCCTCTGTTTCAGACCCTCTGTTTCTCGCCCACTGTTTCACGCCCTGTGTTTCGCACCCTCTGTTTCAGACCCTCTGTTTCGGCCCATCTGTTTCCCGCCCTCTGTTTCGCGCCCTCTGTTTCGCGCCCTCTGTTTCAGACACTCTGTTTCGGCCCCACTGTTTCCCACCCTCTGTTTCGGCCCCTCTGTTTCGCGCCCTCTGTTTCGCGCCCTCTGTTTCAGTCCCTCTGTTTCAGACCCTCTGTATCTCGCCCTCTTTTTCTCGCCCTCTGTTTCAGACCCTCTGTTTCAGACCCTCTGTTTCAGACCCTCTGTTTCTCGCCCTCTGTTTTGAGCCCTCTGTTTCTCGCCCTCTGTTTCAGACCCTCTGTTTCTCGCCCTCTGTTTCTTGCCCTCTGTTTCGCGCCCTCTATTTGAGACCCTCTGTTTCAGACCCTCTGTTTCTTGCCCTCTGTTTCTCGCCCTCTGTTTCAGACCCTCTGTTTCAGACCCTCTGTTTCTCGCCCTCTGTTTCGCGCCCTCTGTTTCACGCCCTCTGTTTCGCGCCCTCTTTTTCAGACCCTCTGTTTCGGCCCCTCTGTTTCCCACCCTCTGTTTCGGTCCCTCTGTTTCGCGCCCTCTGTTTCGCACCCTCTGTTTCAGACCCTCTGTTTCAGACCCTCTGTTTCTCGCCCTCTGTTTCTCGCCCTCTGTTTCAGACCCTCTGTTTCAGACCCTCTGTTTCTCGCCCTCTGTTTCGCGCCATCTGTTTCTCGCCCTCTGTTTCGGCCCCTCTGTTTCAGACCCTCTGTTTCGGCCCCTCTGTTTCCCACCCTCTGTTTCCGTCCCTCTGTTTCGCGCCCTCTGTTTCGCACCCTCTGTTTCAGACCCTCTGTTTCAGACCCTCTGTTTCTCGCCCTCTGTTTCGCGCCCTCTGTTTCAGACCCTCTGTTTCAGACCCTCTGTTTCTCGCCCTCTGTTTCAGACACTCTGTTTCAGCCCCTCTGTTTCAGACCCTCTGTTTCAGACCCTCTGTTTCTCGCCCTCTGTTTCGCGCCCTTTGTTTCAGACCCTCTGTTTCTCGCCTTCTGTTTCTCACCCTCTGTTTCAGACCCTCTGTTTCAGACCCTCTGTTTCTCGCCCTCTGTTTCGCGCCCTCTATTTCAGACCCTCTGTTTCAGACCATCTGTTTCTTGCCCTCTGTTTCGCGCCCTCTGTTTCGCGCCCTCTGTTTCGCGCCCTCTTTTTCAGACCCTCTGTTTCGGCCCCTCTGTTTCCCACCCTCTGTTTCGGTCCCTCTGTTTCGCGCCCTCTGTTTCGCACCCTCTGTTTCAGACCCTCTGTTTCAGACCATCTGTTTCTCGCCCTCTGTTTCTCGCCCTCTGTTTCAGACCCTCTGTTTCAGACCCTCTGTTTCTCGCCCTCTGTTTCGCGCCATCTGTTTCTCGCCCTCTGTTTCGGCCCCTCTGTTTCAGACCCTCTGTTTCAGACCCTCTGTTTCAGCCCCTCTGTTTCAGACCCTCTTTTTCAGACCATCTGTTTCTCGCCCTCTGTTTCGCGCCCTCTGTTTCAGACCCTCTGTTTCGGCCCCTCTGTTTCCCACCCTCTGTTTCCGTCCCTCTGTTTCTCGCCCTCTGTTTCGGCCCCTCTGTTTCAGACCCTCTGTTTCAGACCCTCTGTTTCAGCCCCTCTGTTTCAGACCCTCTGTTTCAGACCCTCTGTTTCAGACCCTCTGTTTCTCGCCCTCTGTTTCAGACACTCTGTTTCAGACCCTCTGTTTCAGCCACTCTGTTTCAGACCCTCTGTTTCTCGCCCTCTGTTTCGCGCCCTCTGTTTCAGACCCTCTGTTTCTCGCCCTCTGTTTCTCGCCCTCTGTTTCAGACCCTCTGTTTCAGACCCTCTGTTTCTCGCCCTCTGTTTCGCGCCCTCTGTTTCGCGCCCTCTGTTTCAGACCCTCTGTTTCAGCCCCTCTGTTTCTCGCCCTCTGCTTCGGCCCCTCTGTTTCGCGCCCTCTGTTTCAGACCCTCTGTTTCAGACCCCCTGTTTCTCGCCCTCTGTTTCAGCCCCTCTGTTTCAGACCCTCTGTTTCGCGCCCTCTGTTTCGCGCCCTTTGTTTCGCGCCCTCTGTTTCAGACCCTCTGTTTCAGCCCCTCTGTTTCAGCCCCTCTGTTTCAGACCCTCTGTTTCTCGCCCTCTGTTTCGCGCCCTCTGTTTCAGACCCTCTGTTTCGGCCCCTCTGTTTCAAAACCCTCTGTTTCGGTCCCTCTGTTTCGCGCCCTCTGTTTCGCACCCTCTGTTTCAGACCCTCTATTTCAGACCCTCTGTTTCTCGCCCTCTGTTTCTCGCCCTCTGTTTCAGACCCTCTGTTTCAGACCCTCTGTTTCTCGCCCACTGTTTCGCGCCCTCTGTTTCGCACCCTCTGTTTCAGACCCTCTGTTTCGGCCCATCTGTTTCCCGCCCTCTGTTTCGCGCCCTCTGTTTTGCGCCCTCTGTTTCAGACACTCTGTTTCGGCCCCACTGTTTCCCACCCTCTGTTTCGGCCCCTCTGTTTCGCGCCCTCTGTTTCGCGCCCTCTGTTTCAGTCCCTCTGTTTCAGACCCTCTGTATCTCGCCCTCTGTTTCAGACGCTCTGTTTCAGACCCTCTGTTTCAGACCCTCTGTTTCAGACCCTCTGTTTCTCGCCCTCTGTTTCAGACACTCTGTTTCAGACCCTCTGTTTCATGCCCTCTGTTTCACGCCCTCTGTTTCTCGCCCTCTGTTTCAGACCCTCTGTTTCAGACCCTCTGTTTCAGACCCTCTGTTTCAGACCCTCTGTTTCTCGCCCTCTGTTTCAGACCCTCTGTTTCAGACCCTCTGTTTCTCGCCATCTGTTTCGCGCCATCTGTTTCTCGCCCTCTGTTTCGGCCCCTCTGTTTCAGACCCTCTGTTTCAGACCCTCTGTTTCAGCCCCTCTGTTTCAGACCCTCTTTTTCAGAACATCTGTTTCTCGCCCTCTGTTTCGCACCCTCTGTTTCAGACCCTCTGTTTCGTCCCCTCTGTTTCCCACCCTCTGTTTCCGTCCCTCTGTTTCGCGCCCTCTGTTTCGCACCCTCTGTTTCAGACCCTCTGTTTCAGACCCTCTGTTTCTCGCCCTCTGTTTCTCGCCCTCTGTTTTGCGCCCTCTGTTTCAGACCCTCTGTTTCAGCCCATCTGTTTCTCGCCCTCTGATTCAGCCCCTCTGTTTCGGACCCTCTGTTTCAGACCCTCTGTTTCTCGCCCTCTGTTTCATGCCCTCTGTTTCTCGCCCTCTGTTTCGAGCCCTCTGTTTCGGCCCCTCAGTTTCCCACACTCTGTTTCGCGCCCTCTGTTTCGCGCCCTCTGTTTCAGACCCTCTGTTTCGGCCCCTCTGTTTCAAAACCCTCTGTTTCGGTCCCTCTGTTTCGCGCCCTCTGTTTCGCACCCTCTGTTTCAGACCCTCTATTTCAGACCCTCTGTTTCTCGCCCTCTGTTTCTCGCCCTCTGTTTCAGACCCTCTGTTTCAGACCCTCTGTTTCTCGCCCACTGTTTCGCGCCCTCTGTTTCGCACCCTCTGTTTCAGACCCTCTGTTTCGGCCCATCTGTTTCCCGCCCTCTGTTTCGCGCCCTCTGTTTTGCGCCCTCTGTTTCAGACACTCTGTTTCGGCCCCACTGTTTCCCACCCTCTGTTTCGGCCCCTCTGTTTCGCGCCCTCTGTTTCGCGCCCTCTGTTTCAGTCCCACTGTTTCAGACCCTCTGTATCTCGCCCTCTGTTTCAGACCCTCTGTTTCAGACCCTCTGTTTCAGACCCTCTGTTTCAGACCCTCTGTTTCTCGCCCTCTGTTTCAGACACTCTGTTTCAGACCCTCTGTTTCAGACCCTCTGTTTCAGACACTCTGTTTCTCGCCCTCTGTTTCGTGCCCTCTGTTTAAGACCCTCTGTTTCTCGCCCTCTGTTTCTCGCCCTCTGTTTCAGACCCTCTGTTTCAGACCCTCTGTTTCTCGCCCTCTGTTTCGCGCCCTCTGTTTCGCCCCCTCTGTTTCGCGCCCTCTGTTTCAGACCCTCTGTTTCGGGCCCTCTGTTTCTCGCCCTCTGCTTCGGCCCCTCTGTTTTGCGCCCTCTGTTTCAGACCCTCTGTTTCAGACCCCCTGTTTCTCGCCCTCTGTTTCAGCCCCTCTGTTTCAGACCCTCTGTTTCGCGCCCTCTGTTTCGCGCCCTTTGTTTCGCGCCCTCTGTTTCAGACCCTCTGTTTCAGCCCCTCTGTTTCAGCCCCTCTGTTTCAGACCCTCTGTTTCTCGCCCTCTGTTTCGCGCCCTCTGTTTCGCACCCTCTGTTTCAGACCCTCTGTTTCGGCCCATCTGTTTCCCGCCCTCTGTTTCGCGCCCTCTGTTTCGCGCCCTCTGTTTCAGACACTCAGTTTCGGCCCCACTGTTTCCCACCCTCTGTTTCGGACCCTCTGTTTCGCGCCCTCTGTTTCGCGCCCTCTGTTTCAGTCCCTCTGTTTCAGACCCTCTGTATCTCGCCCTCTGTTTCTCGCCCTCTGTTTCAGACCCTCTGTTTCAGACCCTCTGTTTCAGACCCTCTGTTTCAGACACTCTGTTTCTCGCCCTCTGTTTCGCGCCCTCTGTTTAAGACCCTCTGTTTCTCGCCCTCTGTTTCTCGCCCTCTGTTTCAGACCCTCTGTTTCAGACCCTCTGTTTCTCGCCCTCTGTTTCGCGCCCTCTGTTTCGCCCCCTCTGTTTCGCGCCCTCTGTTTCAGACCCTCTGTTTCGGGCCCTCTGTTTCTCGCCCTCTGCTTCGGCCCCTCTGTTTCGCGCCCTCTGTTTCAGACCCTCTGTTTCAGACCCCCTGTTTCTCGCCCTCTATTTCAGCCCCTCTGTTTCAGACCCTCTGTTTCGCGCCCTCTGTTTCGCGCCCTTTGTTTCGCGCCCTCTGTTTCAGACCCTCTGTTTCAGCCCCTCTGTTTCAGCCCCTCTGTTTCAGACCCTCTGTTTCTCGCCCTCTGTTTTGCGCCCTCTGTTTCAGACCCTCTGTTTCAGCCCCTCTGTTTCTCGCCCTCTGATTCAGCCCCTCTGTTTCGGACCCTCTGTTTTAGACCCTCTGTTTCTCGCCCTCTGTTTCATGCCCTCTGTTTCTCGCCCTCTGTTTCGAGCCCTCTGTTTCGGCCCCTCAGTTTCCCGCCCTCTGTTTCGCGCCCTCTGTTTCGCGCCCTCTGTTTCAGAGCCTCTGTTTCGGCCCCTCTGTTTCCCACCCTCTGTTTCGGTCCCTCTGTTTCGCACCCTCTGTTTCGCACCCTCTGTTTCAGACCCTCTGTTTCAGACCCTCTGTTTCTCGCCCTCTGTTTCTCGCCCTCTGTTTCAGACCCTCTGTTTCAGACCCTCTGTTTCTCGCCCACTGTTTCACGCCCTCTGTTTCGCACCCTCTGTTTCAGACCCTCTGTTTCGGCCCATCTGTTTCGCGCCCTCTGTTTCGCGCCCTCTGTTTCGCGCCCTCTGTTTCAGACACTCTGTTTCGGCCCCACTGTTTCCCACCCTCTGTTTCGGCCCCTCTGTTTCGCGCCCTCTGTTTCGCGCCCTCTGTTTCAGTCCCTCTGTTTCAGACCCTCTGTATCTCGCCCTCTGTTTCTCGCCCTCTGTTTCAGACCCTCTGTTTCAGACCCTCTGTTTCAGAGCCTCTGTTTCAGACCCTCTGTTTCTCGCCGTCTGTTTTGCGTCCTATGTTTCTCGCCCTCTGTTTCAGACCCTCTGTTTCTCGCCCTCTGTTTCTTGCCCTCTGTTTCGCGCCCTCTATTTGAGACCCTCTGTTTCAGACCCTCTGTTTCTTGCCCTCTGTTTCTCGCCCTCTGTTTCAGACCCTCTGTTTCAGACCCTCTGTTTCTCGCCCTCTGTTTCGCGCCCTCTCTTTCGCGCCCTCTGTTTCGCGCCCTCTTTTTCAGACCCTCTGTTTCGGCCCCTCTGTTTCCCACACTCTGTTTCGGTCCCTCTGTTTCGCGCCCTCTGTTTCGCACCCTCTGTTTCAGACCCTCTGTTTCTCGCCCTCTGTTTCTCGCCCTCTGTTTCAGACCCTCTGTTTCAGACCCTCTGTTTCTCGCCCTCTGTTTCTCGCCATCTGTTTCTCGCCCTCTGTTTCGGCCCCTCGGTTTCAGACCCTCTGTTTCAGACCCTCTGTTTCAGCCCCTCTGTTTCAGACCCTCTTTTTCAGACCATCTGTTTCTCGCCCTCTGTTTCGCGCCCTCTGTTTCAGACCCTCTGTTTCGGCCCCTCTGTTTCCCACCCTCTGTTTCCGTCCCTCTGTTTCGCGCCCTCTGTTTCGCGCTCTCTGTTTCAGTCCCTCTGTTTCAGACCCTCTGTATCTCGCCCTCTGTTTCTCGCCCTCTGTTTCAGACCCTCTGTTTCAGACCCTCTGTTTCAGACCCCCTGTTTCAGACCCTCTGTTTCTCGCCCTCTGTTTCATGCCCTCTGTTTCTCGCCCTCTGTTTCGAGCCCTCTGTTTCGGCCCCTCAGTTTCCCACCCTCTGTTTCGCGCCCTCTGTTTCAGACCCTCTGTTTCAGACCCTCTGTTTCGGCCCCTCTGTTTCAGACCCTCTGTTTCAGACCCTCTGTTTCAGACCCTCTGTTTCTCGCCCTCTGTTTCAGACACTCTGTTTCAGACCCTCTGTTTCAGACCCTCTGTTTCAGACACTCTGTTTCTCGCCCTCTGTTTCGCGCCCTCTGTTTAAGACCCTCTGTTTCTCGCCCTCTGTTTCTCGCCCTCTGTTTCAGACCCTCTGTTTCAGACCCTCTGTTTCTCGCCCTCTGTTTCGCGCCCACTGTTTCGCGCCCTCTGTTTCGCGCCCTCTGTTTCAGACCCTCTGTTTCGGGCCCTCTGTTTCTCGCCCTCTGCTTCGGCCCCTCTGTTTCGCGCCCTCTGTTTCAGACCCTCTGTTTCAGACCCCCTGTTTCTCGCCCTCTGTTTCAGCCCCTCTGTTTCAGACCCTCTGTTTCGCGCCCTCTGTTTCGCGCCCTTTGTTTCGCGCCCTCTGTTTCAGACCCTCTGTTTCAGCCCCTCTGTTTCAGCCCCTCTGTTTCAGACCCTCTGTTTCTCGCCCTCTGTTTTGCGCCCTCTGTTTCAGACCCTCTGTTTCAGCCCCTCTGTTTCTCGCCCTCTGATTCAGCCCCTCTGTTTCGGACCCTCTGTTTTAGACCCTCTGTTTCTCGCCCTCTGTTTCATGCCCTCTGTTTCTCGCCCTCTGTTTCGAGCCCTCTGTTTCGGCCCCTCAGTTTCCCGCCCTCTGTTTCGCGCCCTCTGTTTCGCGCCCTCTGTTTCAGACCCTCTGTTTCGGCCCCTCTGTTTCCCACCCTCTGTTTCGGTCCCTCTGTTTCGCGCCCTCTGTTTCGCACCCTCTGTTTCAGACCCTCTATTTCAGACCCTCAGTTTCCCGCCCTCTGTTTCGCGCCCTCTGTTTCGCGCCCTCTGTTTCAGACCCTCTGTTTCAGACCCTCTGTTTCAGACACTCTGTTTCTCGCCCTCTGTTTCGTGCCCTCTGTTTAAGACCCTCTGTTTCTCGCCCTCTGTTTCTCGCCCTCTGTTTCAGACCCTCTGTTTCAGACCCTCTGTTTCTTGCCCTCTGTTTCGCGCCCTCTGTTTCGCGCCCTCTGTTTCGCGCTCTCTGTTTCAGTCCCTCTGTTTCAGACCCTCTGTATCTCGCCCTCTGTTTCTCGCCCTCTGTTTCAGACCCTCTGTTTCAGACCCTCTGTTTCAGACCCTCTGTTTCTCGCCCTCTGTTTCATGCCCTCTGTTTCTCGCCCTCTGTTTCTCGCCCTCTGTTTCGCGCCCTCTGTTTAAGACCCTCTGTTTCGCGCCCTCTGTTTCGCGCCCTCTGTTTCAGACCCTCTGTTTCGGCCCCTCTGTTTCCCACCCTCTGTTTCGGTCCCTCTGTTTCGCGCCCTCTGTTTCGCACCCTCTGTTTCAGACCCTCTGTTTCAGAACCTCTGTTTCTCGCCCTCTGTTTCTCGCCCTCTGTTTCAGACCCTCTGTTTCAGACCCTCTGTTTCTCGCCCACTGTTTCGCGCCCTCTGTTTCGCACCCTCTGTTTCAGACCCTCTGTTTCGGCCCATCTGTTTCCCGCCCTCTGTTTCGCGCCCTCTGTTTCGCGCCCTCTGTTTCAGACACTCTGTTTCGGCCCCACTGTTTCCCACCCTCTGTTTCGGACCCTCTGTTTCGCGCCCTCTGTTTCGCGCCCTCTGTTTCAGTCCCTCTGTTTCAGACCCTCTGTATCTCGCCCTCTGTTTCTCGCCCTCTGTTTCAGACCCTCTGTTTCAGACCCTCTGTTTCAGACCCTCTGTTTCAGACCCTCTGTTTCAGACCCTCTGTTTCTCGCCCTCTGTTTCAGACACTCTGTTTCAGACCCTCTGTTTCAGACACTCTGTTTCTCGCCCTCTGTTTCGCGCCCTCTGTTTAAGACCCTCTGTTTCTCGCCCTCTGTTTCTCGCCCTCTGTTTCAGACCCTCTGTTTCAGACCCTCTGTTTCTCGCCCTCTGTTTCGCGCCCTCTGTTTCGCGCCCTCTGTTTCACGCCCTCTGTTTCAGACCCTCTGTTTCGGGCCCTCTGTTTCTCGCCCTCTGCTTCGGCCCCTCTGTTTCGCGCCCTCTGTTTCAGACCCTCTGTTTCAGACCCCCTGTTTCTCGCCCTCTGTTTCAGCCCCTCTGTTTCAGACCCTCTGTTTCGCGCCCTCTGTTTCGTGCCCTCTGTTTAAGACCCTCTGTTTCTCGCCCTCTGTTTCTCGCCCTCTGTTTCAGACCCTCTGTTTCAGACCCTCTGTTTCTCGCCCTCTGTTTCGCGCCCTCTGTTTCGCCCCCTCTGTTTCGCGCCCTCTGTTTCAGACCGTCTGTTTCGGGCCCTCTGTTTCTCGCCCTCTGCTTCGGCCCCTCTGTTTTGCGCCCTCTGTTTCAGACCCTCTGTTTCAGACCCCCTGTTTCTCGCCCTCTGTTTCAGCCCCTCTGTTTCAGACCCTCTGTTTCGCGCCCTCTGTTTCGCGCCCTTTGTTTCGCGCCCTCTGTTTCAGACCCTCTGTTTCAGCCCCTCTGTTTCAGCCCCTCTGTTTCAGACCCTCTGTTTCTCGCCCTCTGTTTTGCGCCCTCTGTTTCAGACCCTCTGTTTCAGCCCCTCTGTTTCTCGCCCTCTGATTCAGCCCCTCTGTTTCGGACCCTCTGTTTCAGACCCTCTGTTTCTCGCCCTCTGTTTCTCGCCCACTGTTTCGCGCCCTCTGATTCGCACCCTCTGTTTCAGACCCTCTGTTTCGGCCCATCTGTTTCCCGCCCTCTGTTTCGCGCCCTCTGTTTCGCGAACTCTGTTTCAGACACTCAGTTTCGGCCCCACTGTTTCCCACCCTCTGTTTCGGACCCTCTGTTTCGCGCCCTCTGTTTCGCGCCCTCTGTTTCAGTCCCTCTGTTTCAGACCCTCTGTATCTCGCCCTCTGTTTCTCGCCCTCTGTTTCAGACCCTCTGTTTCAGACCCTCTGTTTCAGACCCTCTGTTTCAGACCCTCTGTTTCAGACACTCTGTTTCTCGCCCTCTGTTTCGCGCCCTCTGTTTAAGACCCTCTGTTTCTCGCCCTCTGTTTCTCGCCCTCTGTTTCAGACCCTCTGTTTCAGACCCTCTGTTTCTCGCCCTCTGTTTCGCGCCCTCTGTTTCGCCCCCTCTGTTTCGCGCCCTCTGTTTCAGACCCTCTGTTTCGGGCCCTCTGTTTCTCGCCCTCTGCTTCGGCCCCTCTGTTTCGCGCCCTCTGTTTCAGACCCTCTGTTTCAGACCCCCTGTTTCTCGCCCTCTATTTCAGCCCCTCTGTTTCAGACCCTCTGTTTCGCGCCCTCTGTTTCGCGCCCTTTGTTTCGCGCCCTCTGTTTCAGACCCTCTGTTTCAGCCCCTCTGTTTCAGCCCCTCTGTTTCAGACCCTCTGTTTCTCGCCCTCTGTTTTGCGCCCTCTGTTTCAGACCCTCTGTTTCAGCCCCTCTGTTTCTCGCCCTCTGATTCAGCCCCTCTGTTTCGGACCCTCTGTTTTAGACCCTCTGTTTCTCGCCCTCTGTTTCATGCCCTCTGTTTCTCGCCCTCTGTTTCGAGCCCTCTGTTTCGGCCCCTCAGTTTCCCGCCCTCTGTTTCGCGCCCTCTGTTTCGCGCCCTCTGTTTCAGACCCTCTGTTTCGGCCCCTCTGTTTCCCACCCTCTGTTTCGGTCCCTCTGTTTCGCACCCTCTGTTTCGCACCCTCTGTTTCAGACCCTCTGTTTCAGACCCTCTGTTTCTCGCCCTCTGTTTCTCGCCCTCTGTTTCAGACCCTCTGTTTCAGACCCTCTGTTTCTCGCCCACTGTTTCACGCCCTGTGTTTCGCACCCTCTGTTTCAGACCCTCTGTTTCGGCCCATCTGTTTCCCGCCCTCTGTTTCGCGCCCTCTGTTTCGCGCCCTCTGTTTCAGACACTCTGTTTCGGCCCCACTGTTTCCCACCCTCTGTTTCGGCCCCTCTGTTTCGCGCCCTCTGTTTCGCGCCCTCTGTTTCAGTCCCTCTGTTTCAGACCCTCTGTATCTCGCCCTCTGTTTCTCGCCCTCTGTTTCAGACCCTCTGTTTCAGACCCTCTGTTTCAGAGCCTCTGTTTCAGACCCTCTGTTTCTCGCCCTCTGTTTTGCGCCCTCTGTTTCTCGCCCTCTGTTTCAGACCCTCTGTTTCTCGCCCTCTGTTTCTTGCCCTCTGTTTCGCGCCCTCTATTTGAGACCCTCTGTTTCAGACCCTCTGTTTCTTGCCCTCTGTTTCTCGCCCTCTGTTTCAGACCCTCTGTTTCAGACCCTCTGTTTCTCGCCCTCTGTTTCGCGCCCTCTCTTTCGCGCCCTCTGTTTCGCGCCCTCTTTTTCAGACCCTCTGTTTCGGCCCCTCTGTTTCCCACACTCTGTTTCGGTCCCTCTGTTTCGCGCCCTCTGTTTCGCACCCTCTGTTTCAGACCCTCTGTTTCTCGCCCTCTGTTTCTCGCCCTCTGTTTCAGACCCTCTGTTTCAGACCCTCTGTTTCTCGCCCTCTGTTTCGCGCCATCTGTTTCTCGCCCTCTGTTTCGGCCCCTCTGTTTCAGACCCTCTGTTTCAGACCCTCTGTTTCAGCCCCTCTGTTTCAGACCCTCTTTTTCAGACCATCTGTTCCTCGCCCTCTGTTTCGCGCCCTCTGTTTCAGACCCTCTGTTTCGGCCCCTCTGTTTCCCACCCTCTGTTTCCGTCCCTCTGTTTCGCGCCCTCTGTTTCGCGCTCTCTGTTTCAGTCCCTCTGTTTCAGACCCTCTGTATCTCGCCCTCTGTTTCTCGCCCTCTGTTTCAGACCCTCTGTTTCAGACCCTCTGTTTCAGACCCTCTGTTTCAGACCCTCTGTTTCTCGCCCTCTGTTTCATGCCCTCTGTTTCTCGCCCTCTGTTTCGAGCCCTCTGTTTCGGCCCCTCAGTTTCCCACCCTCTCTTTCGCGCCCTCTGTTTCGCGCCCTCTGTTTCAGACCCTCTGTTTCGGCCCCTCTGTTTCAGACCCTCTGTTTCAGACCCTCTGTTTCAGACCCTCTGTTTCTCGCCCTCTGTTTCAGACACTCTGTTTCAGACCCTCTGTTTCAGACCCTCTGTTTCAGACACTCTGTTTCTCGCCCTCTGTTTCGCGCCCTCTGTTTAAGACCCTCTGTTTCTCGCCCTCTGTTTCTCGCCCTCTGTTTCAGACCCTCTGTTTCAGACCCTCTGTTTCTCGCCCTCTGTTTCGCGCCCACTGTTTCGCGCCCTCTGTTTCGCGCCCTCTGTTTCAGACCCTCTGTTTCGGGCCCTCTGTTTCTCGCCCTCTGCTTCGGCCCCTCTGTTTCGCGCCCTCTGTTTCAGACCCTCTGTTTCAGACCCCCTGTTTCTCGCCCTCTGTTTCAGCCCCTCTGTTTCAGACCCTCTGTTTCGCGCCCTCTGTTTCGCGCCCTTTGTTTCGCGCCCTCTGTTTCAGACCCTCTGTTTCAGCCCCTCTGTTTCAGCCCCTCTGTTTCAGACCCTCTGTTTCTCGCCCTCTGTTTTGCGCCCTCTGTTTCAGACCCTCTGTTTCAGCCCCTCTGTTTCTCGCCCTCTGATTCAGCCCCTCTGTTTCGGACCCTCTGTTTTAGACCCTCTGTTTCTCGCCCTCTGTTTCATGCCCTCTGTTTCTCGCCCTCTGTTTCGAGCCCTCTGTTTCGGCCCCTCAGTTTCCCGCCCTCTGTTTCGCGCCCTCTGTTTCGCGCCCTCTGTTTCAGACCCTCTGTTTCGGCCCCTCTGTTTCCCACCCTCTGTTTCGGTCCCTCTGTTTCGCGCCCTCTGTTTCGCACCCTCTGTTTCAGACCCTCTATTTCAGACCCTCAGTTTCCCGCCCTCTGTTTCGCGCCCTCTGTTTCGCGCCCTCTGTTTCAGACCCTCTGTTTCAGACCCTCTGTTTCAGACACTCTGTTTCTCGCCCTCTGTTTCGTGCCCTCTGTTTAAGACCCTCTGTTTCTCGCCCTCTGTTTCTCGCCCTCTGTTTCAGACCCTCTGTTTCAGACCCTCTGTTTCTTGCCCTCTGTTTCGCGCCCTCTGTTTCGCGCCCTCTGTTTCGCGCTCTCTGTTTCAGTCCCTCTGTTTCAGACCCTCTGTATCTCGCCCTCTGTTTCTCGCCCTCTGTTTCAGACCCTCTGTTTCAGACCCTCTGTTTCAGACCCTCTGTTTCTCGCCCTCTGTTTCATGCCCTCTGTTTCTCGCCCTCTGTTTCAAGCCCTCTGTTTCGGCCCCTCAGTTTCCCACCCTCTGTTTCGCGCCCTCTGTTTCGCGCCCTCTGTTTCAGACCCTCTGTTTCGGCCCCTCTGTTTCCCACCCTCTGTTTCGGTCCCTCTGTTTCGCGCCCTCTGTTTCGCACCCTCTGTTTCAGACCCTCTGTTTCAGAACCTCTGTTTCTCGCCCTCTGTTTCTCGCCCTCTGTTTCAGACCCTCTGTTTCAGACCCTCTGTTTCTCGCCCACTGTTTCGCGCCCTCTGTTTCGCACCCTCTGTTTCAGACCCTCTGTTTCGGCCCATCTGTTTCCCGCCCTCTGTTTCGCGCCCTCTGTTTCGCGCCCTCTGTTTCAGACACTCTGTTTCGGCCCCACTGTTTCCCACCCTCTGTTTCGGACCCTCTGTTTCGCGCCCTCTGTTTCGCGCCCTCTGTTTCAGTCCCTCTGTTTCAGACCCTCTGTATCTCGCCCTCTGTTTCTCGCCCTCTGTTTCAGACCCTCTGTTTCAGACCCTCTGTTTCAGACCCTCTGTTTCAGACCCTCTGTTTCAGACACTCTGTTGCTCGCCCTCTGTTTCAGACACTCTGTTTCAGACCCTCTGTTTCAGACACTCTGTTTCTCGCGCTCTGTTTCGCGCCCTCTGTTTAAGACCCTCTGTTTCTCGCCCTCTGTTTCTCGCCCTCTGTTTCAGACCCTCTGTTTCAGACCCTCTGTTTCTCGCCCTCTGTTTCGCGCCCTATGTTTCGCGCCCTCTGTTTCGCGCCCTCTGTTTCAGACCCTCTGTTTCGGGCCCTCTGTTTCTCGCCCTCTGCTTCGGCCCCTCTGTTTCGCGCCCTCTGTTTCAGACCCTCTGTTTCAGACCCCCTGTTTCTCGCCCTCTGTTTCAGCCCCTCTGTTTCAGACCCTCTGTTTCGCGCCCTCTGTTTCGCGCCCTTTGTTTCGCGCCCTCTGTTTCAGACCCTCTGTTTCAGCCCCTCTGTTTCAGCCCCTCTGTTTCAGACCCTCTGTTTCTCGCCCTCTGTTTTGCGCCCTCTGTTTCAGACCCTCTGTTTCAGCCCCTCTGTTTCTCGCCCTCTGATTCAGCCCCTCTGTTTCGGACCCTCTGTTTTAGACCCTCTGTTTCTCGCCCTCTGTTTCATGCCCTCTGTTTCTCGCCCTCTGTTTCGAGCCCTCTGTTTCGGCCCCTCAGTTTCCCGCCCTCTGTTTCGCGCCCTCTGTTTCGCGCCCTCTGTTTCAGACCCTCTGTTTCGGCCCCTCTGTTTCCCACCCTCTGTTTCGGTCCCTCTGTTTCGCGCCCTCTGTTTCGCACCCTCTGTTTCAGACCCTCTATTTCAGACCCTCAGTTTCCCGCCCTCTGTTTCGCGCCCTCTGTTTCGCGCCCTCTGTTTCAGGCCCTCTGTTTCAGACCCTCTGTTTCAGACACTCTGTTTCTCGCCCTCTGTTTCGTGCCCTCTGTTTAAGACCCTCTGTTTCTCGCCCTCTGTTTCTCGCCCTCTGTTTCAGACCCTCTGTTTCAGACCCTCTGTTTCTCGCCCTCTGTTTCGCGCCCTCTGTTTCGCGCCCTCTGTTTCTCACTCTCTGTTTCAGTCCCTCTGTTTCAGACCCTCTGTATCTCGCCCTCTGTTTCTCGCCCTCTGTTTCAGACCCTCTGTTTCAGACCCTCTGTTTCAGACCCTCTGTTTCAGACCCTCTGTTTCTCGCCCTCTGTTTCATGCCCTCTGTTTCTCGCCCTCTGTTTCGAGCCCTCTGTTTCGGCCCCTCAGTTTCCCATCCTCTGTTTCGCGCCCTCTGTTTCGCGCCCTCTGTTTCAGACCCTCTGTTTCGGCCCCTCTGTTTCCCACCCTCTGTTTCCGTCCCTCTGTTTCGCGCCCTCTGTTTCGCACCCTCTGTTTCAGACCCTCTGTTTCAGAACCTCTGTTTCTCGCCCTCTGTTTCTCGCCCTCTGTTTCAGACCCTCTGTTTCAGACCCTCTGTTTCTCGCCCACTGTTTCACGCCCTCTGTTTCGCACCCTCTGTTTCAGACCCTCTGTTTCGGCCCATCTGTTTCCCGCCCTCTGTTTCGCGCCCTCTGTTTCGCGCCCTCTGTTTCAGACACTCTGTTTCGGCCCCACTGTTTCCCACCCTCTGTTTCGGACCCTCTGTTTCGCGCCCTCTGTTTCGCGCCCTCTGTTTCAGTCCCTCTGTTTCAGACCCTCTGTATCTCGCCCTCTGTTTCTCGCCCTCTGTTTCAGACCCTCTGTTTCAGACCCTCTGTTTCAGACCCTCTGTTTCTCGCCCTCTGTTTCAGACACTCTGTTTCAGACCCTCTGTTTCAGACACTCTGTTTCTCGCCCTCTGTTTCGCGCCCTCTGTTTAAGACCCTCTGTTTCTCGCCCTCTGTTTCTCGCCCTCTGTTTCAGACCCTCTGTTTCAGACCCTCTGTTTCTCGCCCTCTGTTTCGCGCCCTCTGTTTCGCGCCCTCTGTTTCACGCCCTCTGTTTCAGACCCTCTGTTTCGGGCCCTCTGTTTCTCGCCCTCTGCTCCGGCCCCTCTGTTTCGCGCCCTCTGTTTCAGACCCTCTGTTTCAGACCCCCTGTTTCTCGCCCTCTGTTTCAGCCCCTCTGTTTCAGACCCTCTGTTTCGCGCCCTCTGTTTCGCGCCCTTTGTTTCGTGCCCTCTGTTTCAGACCCTCTGTTTCAGCCCCTCTGTTTCAGCCCCTCTGTTTCAGACCCTCTGTTTCTCGCCCTCTGTTTTGCGCCCTCTGTTTCAGACCCTCTGTTTCAGCCCCTCTGTTTCTCGCCCTCTGATTCAGCCCCTCTGTTTCGGACCCTCTGTTTTAGACCCTCTGTTTCTCGCCCTCTGTTTCATGCCCTCTGTTTCTCGCCCTCTGTTTCGAGCCCTCTGTTTCGGCCCCTCAGTTTCCCGCCCTCTGTTTCGCGCCCTCTGTTTCGCGCCCTCTGTTTCAGACCCTCTGTTTCGGCCCCTCTGTTTCCCACCCTCTGTTTCGGTCCCTCTGTTTCGCGCCCTCTGTTTCGCACCCTCTGTTTCAGACTCTCTGTTTCAGACCCTCAGTTTCCCGCCCTCTGTTTCGCGCCCTCTGTTTCTCGCCCTCTGTTTCAGACCCTCTGTTTCAGACCCTCTGTTTCTCGCCCTCTGTTTCGCACCCTCTGTTTCAGACCCTCTGTTTCAGACCCTCTGTTTCTCGCCCTCAGTTTCAGACACTCTGTTTCAGACCCTCTGTTTCAGACCCTCTGTTTCAGACACTCTGTTTCTCGCCCTCTGTTTCGCGCCCTCTGTTTCAGACCCTCTGTTTCTCGCCCTCTGTTTCGCGCCCTCTGTTTCAGACCCTCTGTTTCAGATCCTCTGTTTCTCCCCCTCTGTTTCGCGCCCTCTGTTTCGCGCCCTCTGTTTCGCGCCCTCTGTTTCAGACCCTCTGTTTCTCGCCCTCTGTTTCTCGCCCTCTGTTTCGCGCCCTCTATTTGAGACCCTCTGTTTCAGACCCTCTGTTTCTCGCCCTCTGTTTCTCGCCCTCTGTTTCAGACCCTCTGTTTCAGACCCTCTGTTTCTCGCCCTCTGTTTCGCGCCCTCTGTTTCACGGCCTCTGTTTCAGACCCTCTGTTTCGGCCCCTCTGTTTCTCGCCCGCTGCTTCGCCCCCTCTGTTTCGCGCCCTCTGTTTCAGACCCTCTGTTTCGGCCCTTCTGTTTCTCGCCCTCTGCTTCGGCCCCTCTGTTTCACGCCCTCTGTTTCAGACCCTCTGTTTCAGACCCTCTGTTTCTCGCCCTCTGTTTCAGACACTCTGTTTCAGACCCTCTGTTTCAGACCCTCTGTTTTTCGCCCTCTGTTTCGCGCCCTCTGTTTCAGACCCTGTGTTTCAGACCCTATGTTTCGCGCCCTCTGTTTGGCGCCCTCTGTTTCGGCCCCTCTGTTTCAGACCCTCTGTTTCAGACCCTCTGTTTCAGCCCCTCTGTTTCAGACCCTCTTTTTCAGACCCTCTGTTTCTCGCCCTCTGTTTCTCGCACTCTGTTTCTCGCCCATCTGTTTCAGACCCTCTGCTTCAGACCCTCTGTTCCAGCCCCTCTGTTTCAGACCCTCTTTTTCAGACCCTCTGTTTCTCGCCCTCTGTTTCGCTCCCTCTGTTTCAGACCCTCTGTTTCAGACCCTCTGTTTCTCGCCCTCTGTTTCGCACCCTCTGTTTCAGATCCTCTGTTTCAGACCCTCTGTTTCTCGCCCTCAGTTTCAGACACTCTGTTTCAGACCCTCTGTTTCAGACCCTCTGTTTCAGACACTCTGTTTCTCGCCCTCTGTTTCGCGCCCTCTGTTTCAGACCCTCTGTTTCTCGCCCTCTGTTTCGCGCCCTCTGTTTCAGACCCTCTGTTTCAGACCCTCTGTTTCTCGCCCTCTGTTTCGCGCCCTCTGTTTCGCGCCCTCTGTTTCGCGCCCTCTGTTTCAGACCCTCTGTTTCTCGCCCTCTGTTTCTCGCCCTCTGTTTCGCGCCCTCTATTTGAGACCCTCTGTTTCAGACCCTCTGTTTCTCGCCCTCTGTTTCTCGCCCTCTGTTTCAGACCCTCTGTTTCAGACCCTCTGTTTCTCGCCCTCTGTTTCGCGCCCTCTGTTTCATGGCCTCTGTTTCAGACCCTCTGTTTCGGCCCCTCTGTTTCTCGCCCGCTGCTTCGCCCCCTCTGTTTCGCGCCCTCTGTTTCAGACCCTCTGTTTCGGCCCTTCTGTTTCTCGCCCTCTGCTTCGGCCCCTCTGTTTCACGCCCTCTGTTTCAGACCCTCTGTTTCAGACCCTCTGTTTCTCGCCCTCTGTTTCAGACACTCTGTTTCAGACCCTCTGTTTCAGACCCTCTGTTTTTCGCCCTCTGTTTCGCGCCCTCTGTTTCAGACCCTGTGTTTCAGACCCTATGTTTCGCGCCCTCTGTTTGGCGCCCTCTGTTTCGGCCCCTCTGTTTCAGACCCTCTGTTTCAGACCCTCTGTTTCAGCCCCTCTGTTTCAGACCCTCTTTTTCAGACCCTCTGTTTCTCGCCCTCTGTTTCTCGCACTCTGTTTCTCGCCCTCTGTTTCAGACGCTCTGTTTCAGACCCTCTGTTTCTCACCCTCTGTTTCGCGCCCTCTGTTTTGCGCCCTCTGTTTCTCGCCCTCTGTTTCAGCCCCTCTGTTTCAGCCCCGCTGTTACAGACCCTCTGTTTCTCGCCCTCTGTTTCGCGCCATCTGTTTCTCGCCCTCTGTTTCGGCCCATCTGTTTCAGACCCTCTGCTTCAGACCCTCTGTTCCAGCCCCTCTGTTTCAGACCCTCTTTTTCAGACCCTCTGTTTCTCGCCCTCTGTTTCGCGCCCTCTGCTTCAGACCCTCTGTTTCGGCCCCTCTGTTTCCCACCCTCTGTTTCGGTCCCTCTGTTTCGCGCCCTCTGTTTCGCTCCCTCTGTTTCAGACCCTCTGTTTCAGACCCTCTGTTTCTCGCCCTCTGTTTCGCACCCTCTGTTTCAGACCCTCTGTTTCAGACCCTCTGTTTCTCGCCCTCAGTTTCAGACACTCTGTTTCAGACCCTCTGTTTCAGACCCTCTGTTTCGGCCCATCTGTTTCCCGCCCTCTGTTTCGCGCCCTCTGTTTCAGACCCTCTGTTTCAGACCCTCTGTTTCTCGCCCTCTGTTTCGCACCCTCTGTTTCAGACCCTCTGTTTCAGACCCTCTGTTTCTCGCCCTCAGTTTCAGACACTCTGTTTCAGACCCTCTGTTTCAGACCCTCTGTTTCGGCCCATCTGTTTCCCGCCCTCTGTTTCGCGCCCTCTGTTTCAGACCCTCTGTTTCTCGCCCTCTGTTTCGCGCCCTCTGTTTCAGACCCTCTGTTTCAGACCCTCTGTTTCTCGCCCTCTGTTTCGCGCCCTCTGTTTCGCGCCCTCTGTTTCAGACCCTCTGTTTCTCGCCCTCTGTTTCGCGCCCTCTGTTTCAGACCCTCTGTTTCTCGCCCTCTGTTTCGCGCCCTCTGTTTCAGACCCTCTGTTTCAGACCCTCTGTTTCTCGCCCTCTGTTTCGCGCCCTCTGTTTCGCGCCCTCTGTTTCGCGCCCTCTGTTTCAGACCCTCTGTTTCTCGCCCTCTGTTTCTCGCCCTCTGTTTCGCGCCCTCTATTTGAGACCCTCTGTTTCAGACCCTCTGTTTCTCGCCCTCTGTTTCTCGCCCTCTGTTTCAGACCCTCTGTTTCAGACCCTCTGTTTCTCGCCCTCTGTTTCGCGCCCTCTGTTTCATGGCCTCTGTTTCAGACCCTCTGTTTCGGCCCCTCTGTTTCTCGCCCGCTGCTTCGCCCCCTCTGTTTCGCGCCCTCTGTTTAAGACCCTCTGTTTCGGCCCTTCTGTTTCTCGCCCTCTGCTTCGGCCCCTCTGTTTCACGCCCTCTGTTTCAGACCCTCTGTTTCAGACCCTCTGTTTCTCGCCCTCTGTTTCAGACACTCTGTTTCAGACCCTCTGTTTCAGACCCTCTGTTTTTCGCCCTCTGTTTCGCGCCCTCTGTTTCAGACCCTGTGTTTCAGACCCTATGTTTCGCGCCCTCTGTTTGGCGCCCTCTGTTTCGGCCCCTCTGTTTCAGACCCTCTGTTTCAGACCCTCTGTTTCAGCCCCTCTGTTTCAGACCCTCTTTTTCAGACCCTCTGTTTCTCGCCCTCTGTTTCTCGCACTCTGTTTCTCGCCCTCTGTTTCAGACGCTCTGTTTCAGACCCTCTGTTTCTCACCCTCTGTTTCGCGCCCTCTGTTTTGCGCCCTCTGTTTCTCGCCCTCTGTTTCAGCCCCTCTGTTTCAGCCCCGCTGTTACAGACCCTCTGTTTCTCGCCCTCTGTTTCGCGCCATCTGTTTCTCGCCCTCTGTTTCGGCCCATCTGTTTCAGACCCTCTGCTTCAGACCCTCTGTTCCAGCCCCTCTGTTTCAGACCCTCTTTTTCAGACCCTCTGTTTCTCGCCCTCTGTTTCGCGCCCTCTGTTTCAGACCCTCTGTTTCGGCCCCTCTGTTTCCCACCCTCTGTTTCGGTCCCTCTGTTTCGCGCCCTCTGTTTCGCTCCCTCTGTTTCAGACCCTCTGTTTCAGACCCTCTGTTTCTCGCCCTCTGTTTCGCACCCTCTGTTTCAGACCCTCTGTTTCAGACCCTCTGTTTCTCGCCCTCAGTTTCAGACACTCTGTTTCAGACCCTCTGTTTCAGACCCTCTGTTTCGGCCCATCTGTTTCCCGCCCTCTGTTTCGCACCCTCTGTTTCAGACCCTCTGTTTCAGACCCTCTGTTTCTCGCCCTCTGTTTCGCACCCTCTGTTTCAGACCCTCTGTTTCAGACCCTCTGTTTCTCGCCCTCAGTTTCAGACACTCTGTTTCAGACCCTCTGTTTCAGACCCTCTGTTTCGGCCCATCTGTTTCCCGCCCTCTGTTTCGCGCCCTCTGTTTCAGACCCTCTGTTTCTCGCCCTCTGTTTCGCGCCCTCTGTTTCAGACCCTCTGTTTCAGACCCTCTGTTTCTCGCCCTCTGTTTCGCGCCCTCTGTTTCGCGCCCTCTGTTTCGCGCCCTCTGTTTCAGACCCTCTGTTTCTCGCCCTCTGTTTCTCGCCCTCAGTTTCAGACACTCTGTTTCAGACCCTCTGTTTCAGACCCTCTGTTTCGGCCCATCTGTTTCCCGCCCTCTGTTTCGCGCCCTCTGTTTCAGACCCTCTGTTTCTCGCCCTCTGTTTCGCGCCCTCTGTTTCAGACCCTCTGTTTCAGACCCTCTGTTTCTCGCCCTCTGTTTCTCGCCCTCTGTTTCAGACCCTCTGTTTCAGACCCTCTGTTTCTCGCCCTCTGTTTCGCGCCCTCTGTTTCATGGCCTCTGTTTCAGACCCTCTGTTTCGGCCCCTCTGTTTCTCGCCCGCTGCTTCGCCCCCTCTGTTTCGCGCCCTCTGTTTCAGACCCTCTGTTTCGGCCCTTCTGTTTCTCGCCCTCTGCTTCGGCCCCTCTGTTTCACGCCCTCTGTTTCAGACCCTCTGTTTCAGACCCTCTGTTTCTCGCCCTCTGTTTCAGACACTCTGTTTCAGACCCTCTGTTTCAGACCCTCTGTTTTTCGCCCTCTGTTTCGCGCCCTCTGTTTCAGACCCTGTGTTTCAGACCCTCTGTTTCTCGCCCTCTGTTTCTCGCCCTCTGTTTCAGACCCTCTGTTTCAGACCCTCTATTTCTCGCCCTATGTTTCGCGCCCTCTGTTTGGCGCCCTCTGTTTCGGCCCCTCTGTTTCAGACCCTCTGTTTCAGACCCTCTGTTTCAGCCCCTCTGTTTCAGACCCTCTTTTTCAGACCCTCTGTTTCTCGCCCTCTGTTTCGCGCCCTCTGTTTCAGACCCTCTGTTTCGGCCCCTCTGTTCCCCACCCTCTGTTTCGGTCCCTCTGTTTCGCGCCCTCTGTTTCGCTCCCTCTGTTTCAGACCCTCTGTTTCAGACCGTCTGTTTCTCGCCCTCTGTTTCGCACCCTCTGTTTCAGACCCTCTGTTTCAGACCCTCTGTTTCTCGCCCTCAGTTTCAGACGCTCTGTTTCAGACCCTCTGATTCAGACCCTCTGTTTCAGACACTCTGTTTCTCGCCCTCTGTTTCGCGCCCTCTGTTTCAGACCCTCTGTTTCTCGCCCTCTGTTTCGCGCCCTCTGTTTCAGACCCTCTGTTTCAGACCCTCTGTTTCTCGCCCTCTGTTTCGCGCCCTCTGTTTCGCGCCCTCTGTTTCGCGCCCTCTGTTTCAGAACCTCTGTTTCTCGCCCTCTGTTTCTCGCCCTCTGTTTCGCGCCCTCTATTTGAGACCCTCTGTTTCAGACCCTCGGTTTCTCGCCCTCTGTTTCCGTCCCTCTGTTTCAGACCCTCTGTTTCAGACCCTCTGTTTCAGACGCTCTGTTTCTCGCCCTCTGTTTCGCGCCCTCTGTTTCAGACCCTCTGTTTCAGACCCTCTGTTTCTCGCCCTCTGTTTCTCGCCCTCTGTTTCAGACCCTCTGTTTCAGACCCTCTGTTTCTCGCCCTCTGTGTCGCGCCCTCTGTTTCGCGCCCTCTGTTTCAGAACCTCTGTTTCTCGCCCTCTGTTTCTCGCCCTCTGTTTCGCGCCCTCTATTTGAGACCCTCTGTTTCAGACCCTCTGTTTCTCGCCCTCTCTTTCTCGCCCTCTGTTTCAGACCCTCTGTTTCAGACCCTCTGTTTCAGACCCTCTGTTTCTCGCCCTCTGTTTCAGACCCTCTGTTTCAGACCCTCTGTTTCTCGCCCTCTGTTTCAGACACTCTGTTTCAGACCCTCTGTTTCAGACCCTCTGTTTTTCGCCCTCTGTTTCGCGCCCTCTGTTTCAGACCCTGTGTTTCAGACCCTCTGTTTCTCGCCCTCTGTTTCTCGCCCTCTGTTTCAGACCCTCTGTTTCAGACCCTCTGTTTCTCGCCCTATGTTTCGCGCCCTCTGTTTGGCGCCCTCTGTTTCGGCCCCTCTGTTTCAGACCCTCTGTTTCAGACCCTCTGTTTCAGCCCCTCTGTTTCAGACCCTCTTTTTCAGACCCTCTGTTTCTCGCCCTCTGTTTCGCGCCCTCTGTTTCAGACCCTCTGTTTCGGCCCCTCTGTTTCCCACCCTCTGTTTCGGTCCCTCTGTTTCGCGCCCTCTGTTTCGCTCCCTCTGTTTCAGACCCTCTGTTTCAGACCCTCTGTTTCTCGTCCTCTGTTTCGCACCCTCTGTTTCAGACCCTCTGTTTCAGACCCTCTGTTTCTCGCCCTCAGTTTCAGACACTCTGTTTCAGACCCTCTGTTTCAGACCCTCTGTTTCAGACACTCTGTTTCTCGCCCTCTGTTTCGTGCCCTCTGTTTCAGACCCTCTGTTTCTCGCCCTCTGTTTCGCGCCCTCTGTTTCAGACCCTCTGTTTCAGACCCTCTGTTTCTCGCCCTCTGTTTCGCGCCCTCTGTTTCGCGCCCTCTGTTTCAGAACCTCTGTTTCTCGCCCTCTGTTTCTCGCCCTCTGTTTCGCGCCCTCTATTTGAGACCCTCTGTTTCAGACCCTCTGTTTCTCGCCCTCTGTTTCTCGCCCTCTGTTTCTCGCCCTCTGTTTCAGACCCTCTGTTTCAGACCCTCTGTTTCTCGCCCTCTGTTTCGCGCCCTCTGTTTCATGGCCTCTGTTTCAGACCCTCTGTTTCGGCCCCTCTGTTTCTCGCCCGCTGCTTCGCCCCCTCTGTTTCGCGCCCTCTGTTTCAGACCCTCTGTTTCGGCCCTTCTGTTTCTCGCCCTCTGCTTCGGCCCCTCTGTTTCACGCCCTCTGTTTCAGACCCTCTGTTTCAGACCCTCTGTTTCTCGCCCTCTGTTTCAGACACTCTGTTTCAGACCCTCTGTTTCAGACCCTCTGTTTTTCGCCCTCTGTTTCGCGCCCTCTGTTTCAGACCCTGTGTTTCAGACCCTCTGTTTCTCGCCCTCTGTTTCTCGCCCTCTGTTTCAGACCCTCTGTTTCAGACCCTCTGTTTCTCGCCCCATGTTTCGCGCCCTCTGTTTGGCGCCCTCTGTTTCGCGCCCTCTGTTTCGGACCCTCTGTTTCGGCCCCTCTGTTTCTCGCCCTCTGCTTCGGTCCCTCTGTTTCGCGCCCTCTGTTTCAGACCCTCTCTTTCAGACCCTCTGTTTCTCGCCCTCTGTTTCAGCCCCTCTGTTTCAGACCCTCTGTTTCGCGCCCTCTGTTTCGCGCCCTTTGTTTCGTGCCCTCTGTTTCAGACCCTCTGTTTCAGCCCCTCTGTTTCAGCCCCTCTGTTTCAGACCCTCTGTTTCTCGCCCTCTGTTTTGCGCCCTCTGTTTCAGACCCTCTGTTTCAGCCCTTCTGTTTCAGCCCCTCTGTTTCAGCCCCTCTGTTTCTCGCCCTCTGATTCAGCCCCTCTGTTTTAGACCCTCTGTTTCAGCCCCTCTGTTTCAGCCCCTCTGTTTCAGACCCTCTGTTTCTCTACCTCTGTTTCGCGCCCTCTGTTTCGCGCCCTCTGTTTCAGAACCTCTGTTTCAGACCCTCTGTTTCAGTCCCTCTGTTTCAGACCCTCTGTTTCTCGCCCTCTGTTTCGGCCCCTCTGTTTCTCGCCCTCTGTTTCAGACCCTCTGTTTCGCACCCTCCGTTTCGCGCCCTCTGTTTCAGACCCTCTGTTTCTCGCCCTCTGTTTCGCGCCCTCTGTTTCGCGCCCTCTGTTTCGCGCCCTCTGTTTCAGACCCTCTGTTTCGGCCCCTCTGTTTCTCGCCCTCTGCTTCGGCCCCTCTGTTTCGCGCCCTCTGTTTCGCACCCTCTGTTTCAGACCCTCTGTTTCTCGCCCTCTGTTTCAGACACTCTGTTTCAGACCCTCTGTTTCACACCCTCTGTTTCATACCGTCTGTTTCTCGCCCTCTGTTTCGCTCCCTCTGTTTCAGACCCTCTTTTTCAGACCCTCTGTTTCTCGCACTCTGTTTCTCGCCCTCTGTTTCAGACGCTCTGTTTCAGAGCCTCTGTTTCTCACCCTCTGTTTCGCGCCCTCTGTTTCGCGTCCTCTGTTTCTCGCCCTCTGTTTCAGCCCCTCTGTTTCAGCCCCTCTGTTACAGACCCTCATGTTTCTCGCCCTCTGTTTCGCGCCATCTGTTTCTCGCCCTCTGTTTCGGCCCCTCTGTTTCAGACCCTCTGTTTCAGACCCTCTGTTTCAGCCCCTCTGTTTCAGACCCTCTTTTTCAGACCCTCTGTTTCTCGCCCTCTGTTTCGCGCCCTCTGTTTCAGACCCTCTGTTTCGGCCCCTCTGTTTCCCACCCTCTGTTTCGGTCCCCCTATTTCGCGCCCTCTGTTTCGCACCCTCTGTTTCAGACCCTCTGTTTCATACCCTCTGTTTCTCGCCCTCTGTTTCGCGCCCTCTGTTTCAGACCCTCTGTTTCAGACCCTCTGTTTCTCGCCCTCAGTTTCAGACACTCTGTTTCAGACCCTCTGTTTCAGACACTCTGTTTCTCGCCCTCTGTTTCGCGCCCTCTGTTTCAGACCCTCTGTTTCTCGCCCTTTGTTTCTCGCCCTCTGTTTCAGACCCTCTGTTTCAGACCCTCTGTTTCTCGCCCTCTGTTTCGCGCCCTCTGTTTCGCGCTCTCTGTTTCGCGCCCTCTGTTTCAGACCCTCTGTTTCGGCCCCTCTGTTTCTCGCCCTCTGCTTCGGCCCCTCTGTTTCGCGCCCTCTGTTTCAGACACTCTGTTTCAGACCCTCTGTTTCTCGCCCTCTGTTTCAGCCCCTCTGTTTCAGACCCTCTGTTTCGCGCCCTCTGTTTCGCGCCCTTTGTTTCGCGCCCTCTCTTTCAGACCCTCTGTTTCAGCCCCTCTGTTTCAGACCCTCTGTTTCTCGCCCTCTGTTTTGCGCCCTCTGTTTCAGACCCTCTGTTTCAGCCCCTCTGTTTCTCGCCCTCTGATTCAGCCCCTCTGTTTCGGACCCTCTGTTTCAGACCCTCTGTTTCTCGCCCTCTGTTTCATGCCCTCTGTTTCTCGCCCTGTGTTTCGGCCCCTCAGTTTCCCGCCCGCTGTTTCGCGCCCTCTGTTTCGCGCCCTCTGTTTCGGCCCCTCTGTTTCCCACCCTCTGTTTCGGTCCCTCTGTTTCGCGCCCACTGTTTCGCACCCTCTGTTTCAGACCCTCTGTTTCAGACCCTCTGTTTCTCGCCCTCTGTTTCTCGCCCTCTGTTTCAGACCCTCTGTTTCAGACCCTCTGTTTCTCGCCCACTGTTTCGCGCCCTCTGTTTCGCACCCTCTGTTTCAGACCCTCTGTTTCGGCCCATCTGTTTCCCGCCCTCTGTTTCGCGTCCTCTGTTTCGCGCCCTCTGTTTCAGACACTCTGTTTCGGCCCCTCTGTTTCCCACCCTCTGTTTCGGCCCCTCTGTTTCGCGCCCTCTGTTTCGCGCCCTCTATTTCAGTCCCTCTGTTTCAGACCCTCTGTTTCTCGCCCTCTGTTTCAGACCCTCTGTTTCAGACCCTCTGTTTCAGACCCTCTGTTTCAGACCCTCTGTTTCTCGCCCTCTGTTTTGCGCCCTCTGTTTCTCGCCCTCTGTTTCAGACCCTCTGTTTCTCGACCTCTGTTTCTCGCCCTCTGTTTCGCGCCCTCTATTTGAGACCCTCTGTTTCAGACCCTCTGTTTCTTGCCCTCTGTTTCTCGCCCTCTGTTTCAGACCCTCTGTTTCAGAACCTCTGTTTCTCGCCCTCTGTTTCGCGCCCTCTTTTTCAGACCCTCTGTTTCGGCCCCTCTGTTTCCCACCCTCTGTTTCTGTCCCTCTGTTTCTCGCCCTCTGTTTCGCGCACTCTGTTTCAGTCCCTCTGTTTCAGACCCTCTGTTTCTCGCCCTCTGTTTCTCGCCCTCTGTTTCAGACCCTCTGTTTCAGACCCTCTGTTTCAGACCCTCTGTTTCTCCCCCTCTGTTTCGCGCCCTCTGTTTCTCGCCCTCTGTTTCAGACCCTCTGTTTCTCGCCCTCTGTTTCTCGCCCTCTGTATCAGACCCTCTGTTTCAGACCCTCTGTTTCTCGCCCTCTGTTTCGCGCCCTCTGTTTCTCGCCCTCTGTTTCAGACCCTCTGTTTCAGACCCTCTGTTTCTCGCCCTCTGTTTCGCGGCCTCTGTTTCGCGCCCTCTGTTGCGCGCCATCTGTTTCTCGCCCACTGTTTCGGCCCCACTGTTTCAGACCCTCTGTTTCAGACCTTCTGTTTCAGCCCCTCTGTTTCAGAACCTCTTTTTCAGACCCTCTGTTTCTCGCCCTCTGTTTCTCGCCCTCTGTTTCGCGCCATCTGTTTCTCGCCCTCTGTTTCGGCCCCTCTGTTTCAGACCCTCTGTTTCAGACCTTCTGTTTCAGCCCCTCTGTTTCAGACCCTCTTTTTCAGACCCTCTGTTTCTCGCCCTCTGTTTCGCGCCCTCTGTTTCAGACCCTCTGTTTCGGCCCCTCTGTTTCCCACCCTCTGTTTCCGTCCCTCTGTTTCGCGCCCTCTGTTTCGCACCCTCTGTTTCAGACCCTCTGTTTCAGACCGTCTGTTTCTCGCCCTCTGTTTCGCGCCCTCTGTTTCAGACCCTCTGTTTCAGACCCTCTGTTTCTCGCCCTCTGTTTCAGACCCTCTGTTTCAGACCCTGTGTTTCGGCCCATCTGTTTCCCGCCCTCTGTTTCGCGCCCTCTGTTTCGCGCCCTCTGTTTCAGACCCTCTGTTTCGGCCCCGCTGTTTCCCACCCTCTGTTTCGGCCCCTCTGTTTCTCGCCCTCTGTTTCGCGCCCTCTGTTTCTCGCCCTCTGTTTCAGACCCTCTGTTTCTCGCCCTCTGTTTCTCGCCCTCTGTTTCAGACCCTCTGTTTCAGACCCTCTGTTTCAGACCCTCTGTTTCTCGCCCTCTGTTTCGCGACCTCTGTTTCTCGCCCTCTGTTTCAGACCCTCTGTTTCGGCCCCGCTGTTTCCCACCCTCTGTTTCGGCCCCTCTGTTTCTCGCCCTCTGTTTCGCGCCCTCTGTTTCAGTCCCTCTGTTTCAGACCCTCTGTTTCTCGCCCTCTGTTTCTCGCCCTCTGTTTCAGACCCTCTGTTTCAGACCCTCTGTTTCAGACCCTCTTTTTCAGACCCTCTGTTTCTCGCCCTCTGTTTCGCGCCCTCTGTTTCAGACCCTCTGTTTCGGCCCCTCTGTTTCCCACCCTCTGTTTCGGTCCCCCTATTTCGCGCCCTCTGTTTCGCACCCTCTGTTTCAGACCCTCTGTTTCAGACCCTCTGTTTCTCGCCCTCTGTTTCGCGCCCTCTGTTTCAGACCCTCTGTTTCAGACCCTCTGTTTCTCGCCCTCAGTTTCAGACACTCTGTTTCAGACCCTCTGTTTCAGACACTCTGTTTCTCGCCCTCTGTTTCGCGCCCTCTGTTTCGCGCCCTCTGTTTCGCGCCCTCTGTTTCAGACCCTCTGTTTCGGGCCCTCTGTTTCTCGCCCTCTGCTTCGGCCCCTCTGTTTCGCGCCCTCTGTTTCAGACACTCTGTTTCAGACCCTCTGTTTCTCGCCCTCTGTTTCAGCCCCTCTGTTTCAGACCCTCTGTTTCGCGCCCTCTGTTTCGCGCCCTTTGTTTCGCGCCCTCTGTTTCAGACCCTCTGTTTCAGCCCCTCTGTTTCAGACCCTCTGTTTCTCGCCCTCTGTTTTGCGCCCTCTGTTTCAGACCCTCTGTTTCAGCCCCTCTGTTTCTCGCCCTCTGATTCAGCCCCTCTGTTTCGGACCCTCTGTTTCAGACCCTCTGTTTCGCGCCCTCTGTTTCGGCCCCTCAGTTTCCCGCCCGCTGTTTCACGCCCTCTGTTTCGCGCCCTCTGTTTCGGCCCCTCTGTCTCCCACCCTCTGTTTCGGTCCCTCTGTTTCGCGCCCACTGTTTCGCACCCTCTGTTTCAGACCCTCTGTTTCAGACCCTCTGTTTCTCGCCCTCTGTTTCTCGCCCTCTGTTTCAGACCCTCTGTTTCAGACCCTCTGTTTCTCGCCCACTGTTTCGCGCCCTCTGTTTCGCACCCTCTGTTTCAGACCCTCTGTTTCGGCCCATCTGTTTCCCACCCTCTGTTTCGCGTCCTCTGTTTCGCGCCCTCTGTTTCAGACACTCTGTTTCGGCCCCTCTGTTTCCCACCCTCTGTTTCGGCCCCTCTGTTTCGCGCCCTCTGTTTCGCGCCCTCTATTTCAGTCCCTCTGTTTCAGACCCTCTGTTTCTCGCCTTCTGTTTCAGACCCTCTGTTTCAGACCCTCTGTTTCAGACCCTCTGTTTCAGACCCTCTGTTTCTCGCCCTCTGTTTTGCGCCCTCTGTTTCTCGCCCTCTGTTTCAGACCCTCTGTTTCTCGACCTCTGTTTCTCGCCCTCTGTTTCGCGCCCTCTATTTGAGACCCTCTGTTTCAGACCCTCTGTTTCTCGCCCTCTGTTTCTCGCCCTCTGTTTCAGACCCTCTGTTTCAGACCCTCTGTTTCTCGCCCTCTGTTTCGCGCCCTCTTTTTCAGACCCTCTGTTTCGGCCCCTCTGTTTCCCACCCTCTGTTTCGGTCCCTCTGTTTCGCGCCCTATGTTTCGCACCCTGTGTTTCAGACCCTCTGTTTCAGACCCTCTGTTTCTCGCCCTCTGTTTCTCGCCCTCTGTTTCAGACCCTCTGTTTCAGACCCTCTGTTTCAGACCCTGTGTTTCTCGCCCTCTGTTTCGCGCCCTCTGTTTCAGACCCTGTGTTTCAGACCCTCTGTTTCTCGCCCTCTGTTTCTCGCCCTCTGTTTCAGACCCTCTGTTTCAGACCCTCTGTTTCTCGCCCTCTGTTTCGCGCCCTCTGTTTCAGACCCTCTGTTTCGCGCCCTCTGTTTCCCACCCTCTGTTTCCGTACCTCTGTTTCGCGCCCTCTGTTTCGCACCCTCTGTTTCAGACCCTCTGTTTCAGACCGTCTGTTTCTCGCCCTCTGTTTCGCGCCCTCTGTTTCAGACCCTCTGTTTCAGACCCTCTTTTTCTCGCCCTCTGTTTCAGACCCTCTGTTTCAGACCCTGTGTTTCGGCCCATCTGTTTCCCGCCCTCTGTTTCGCGCCCTCTGTTTCGCGCCCTCTGTTTCTGACCCTCTGTTTCGGCCCTGCTGTTTCCCACCCTCTGTTTCGGCCGCTCTGTTTCTCGCCCTCTGTTTCGCGCCCTCTGTTTCAGTCCCTCTGTTTCAGACCCTCTGTTTCTCGCCCTCTGTTTCTCGCCCTCTGTTTCAGACCCTCTGTTTCAGACCCTCTGTTTCAGACCCTCTGTTTCTCGCCCTCTGTTTCGCGACCTCTGTTTCTCGCCCTCTGTTTCAGACCCTCTGTTTCTCGCCCTCTGTTTCTCGCCCTCTGTATCAGACCCTCTGTTTCAGACCCTCTGTTTCAGTCCCTCTGTTTCAGACCCTCTGTTTCTCGCCCTCTGTTTCGCGCCCTCTGTTTCGCACCCTCTGTTTCAGACCCTCTGTTTCAGACCGTCTGTTTCTCGCCCTCTGTTTCGCGCCCTCTGTTTCAGACCCTCTGTTTCAGACCCTCTGTTTCTCGCCCTCTGTTTCAGACCCTCTGTTTCAGACCCTGTGTTTCGGCCCATCTGTTTCCCGCCCTCTGTTTCGCGCCCTCTGTTTCGCGCCCTCTGTTTCAGACCCTCTGTTTCGGCCCCGCTGTTTCCCACCCTCTGTTTCGGCCCCTCTGTTTCTCGCCCTCTGTTTCGCGCCCTCTGTTTCTCGCCCTCTGTTTCAGACCCTCTGTTTCTCGCCCTCTGTTTCTCGCCCTCTGTTTCAGACCCTCTGTTTCAGACCCTCTGTTTCAGACCCTCTGTTTCTCGCCCTCTGTTTCGCGACCTCTGTTTCTCGCCCTCTGTTTCAGACCCTCTGTTTCGGCCCCGCTGTTTCCCACCCTCTGTTTCGGCCCCTCTGTTTCTCGCCCTCTGTTTCGCGCCCTCTGTTTCAGTCCCTCTGTTTCAGACCCTCTGTTTCTCGCCCTCTGTTTCTCGCCCTCTGTTTCAGACCCTCTGTTTCAGACCCTCTGTTTCAGACCCTCTTTTTCAGACCCTCTGTTTCTCGCCCTCTGTTTCGCGCCCTCTGTTTCAGACCCTCTGTTTCGGCCCCTCTGTTTCCCACCCTCTGTTTCGGTCCCCCTATTTCGCGCCCTCTGTTTCGCACCCTCTGTTTCAGACCCTCTGTTTCAGACCCTCTGTTTCTCGCCCTCTGTTTCGCGCCCTCTGTTTCAGACCCTCTGTTTTTCGCCCTCAGTTTCAGACACTCTGTTTCAGACCCTCTGTTTCAGACACTCTGTTTCTCGCCCTCTGTTTCGCGCCCTCTGTTTCAGACCCTCTGTTTCTCGCCCTCTGTTTCTCGCCCTCTGTTTCAGACCCTCTGTTTCAGACCCTCTGTTTCTCGCCCTCTGTTTCGCGCCCTCTGTTTCGCGCCCTCTGTTTCGCGCCCTCTGTTTCAGAGCCTCTGTTTCGGCCCCTCTGTTTCTCGCCCTCTGCTTCGGCCCCTCTGTTTCGCGCCCTCTGTTTCAGACACTCTGTTTCAGACCCTCTGTTTCTCGCCCTCTGTTTCAGCCCCTCTGTTTCAGACCCACTGTTTCGCGCCCTCTGTTTCGCGCCCTTTGTTTCGCGCCCTCTGTTTCAGACCCTCTGTTTCAGCCCCTCTGTTTCAGACCCTCTGTTTCTCGCCCTCTGTTTTGCGCCCTCTGTTTCAGACCCTCTGTTTCAGCCCCTCTGTTTCTCGCCCTCTGATTCAGCCCCTCTGTTTCGGACCCTCTGTTTCAGACCCTCTGTTTCTCGCCCTCTGTTTCATGCCCTCTGTTTCTCGCCCTGTGTTTCGCGCCCTCTGTTTCGGCCCCTCAGTTTCCCGCCCGCTGTTTCGCGCCATCTGTTTCGCGACCTCTGTTTCTCGCCCTCTGTTTCAGACCCTCTGTTTCTCGCCCTCTGTTTCTCGCCCTCTGTATCAGACCCTCTGTTTCAGACCCTCTGTTTCAGTCCCTCTGTTTCAGACCCTCTGTTTCTCGCCCTCTGTTTCGCGCCCTCTGTTTCGCACCCTCTGTTTCAGACCCTCTGTTTCAGACCGTCTGTTTCTCGCCCTCTGTTTCGCGCCCTCTGTTTCAGACCCTCTGTTTCAGACCCTCTGTTTCAGACCGTCTGTTTCTCGCCCTCTGTTTCGCGCCCTCTGTTTCAGACCCTCTGTTTCAGACCCTCTGTTTCTCGCCCTCTGTTTCAGACCCTCTGTTTCAGACCCTGTGTTTCGGCCCATCTGTTTCCCGCCCTCTGTTTCGCGCCCTCTGTTTCGCGCCCTCTGTTTCAGACCCTCTGTTTCGGCCCCGCTGTTTCCCACCCTCTGTTTCGGCCCCTCTGTTTCTCGCCCTCTGTTTCGCGCCCTCTGTTTCTCGCCCTCTGTTTCAGACCCTCTGTTTCTCGCCCTCTGTTTCTCGCCCTCTGTTTCAGACCCTCTGTTTCAGACCCTCTGTTTCAGACCCTCTGTTTCTCGCCCTCTGTTTCGCGACCTCTGTTTCTCGCCCTCTGTTTCAGACCCTCTGTTTCGGCCCCGCTGTTTCCCACCCTCTGTTTCGGCCCCTCTGTTTCTCGCCATCTGTTTCGCGCCCTCTGTTTCAGTCCCTCTGTTTCAGACCCTCTGTTTCTCGCCCTCTGTTTCTCGCCCTCTGTTTCAGACCCTCTGTTTCAGACCCTCTGTTTCAGACCCTCTTTTTCAGACCCTCTGTTTCTCGCCCTCTGTTTCGCGCCCTCTGTTTCAGACCCTCTGTTTCGGCCCCTCTGTTTCCCACCCTCTGTTTCGGTCCCCCTATTTCGCGCCCTCTGTTTCGCACCCTCTGTTTCAGACCCTCTGTTTCAGACCCCCTGTTTCTCGCCCTCTGTTTCGCGCCCTCTGTTTCAGACCCTCTGTTTCAGACCCTCTGTTTCTCGCCCTCAGTTTCAGACACTCTGTTTCAGACCCTCTGTTTCAGACACTCTGTTTCTCGCCCTCTGTTTCGCGCCCTCTGTTTCAGACCCTCTGTTTCTCGCCCTCTGTTTCTCGCCCTCTGTTTCAGACCCTCTGTTTCAGACCCTCTGTTTCTCGCCCTCTGTTTCGCGCCCTCTGTTTCGCGCCCTCTGTTTCGCGCCCTCTGTTTCAGACCCTCTGTTTCGGCCCCTCTGTTTCTCGCCCTCTGCTTCGGCCCCTCTGTTTCGCGCCCTCTGTTTCAGACACTCTGTTTCAGACCCTCTGTTTCTCGCCCTCTGTTTCAGCCCCTCTGTTTCAGACCCACTGTTTCGCGCCCTCTGTTTCGCGCCCTTTGTTTCGCGCCCTCTGTTTCAGACCCTCTGTTTCAGCCCCTCTGTTTCAGACCCTCTGTTTCTCGCCCTCTGTTTTGCGCCCTCTGTTTCAGACCCTCTGTTTCAGCCCCTCTGTTTCTCGCCCTCTGATTCAGCCCCTCTGTTTCGGACCCTCTGTTTCAGACCCTCTGTTTCTCGCCCTCTGTTTCATGCCCTCTGTTTCTCGCCCTGTGTTTCGCGCCCTCTGTTTCGGCCCCTCAGTTTCCCGCCCGCTGTTTCGCGCCCTCTGTTTCGCGCCCTCTGTTTCGGCCCCTCTGTTTCCCACCCTCTGTTTCGGTCCCTCTGTTTCGCGCCCACTGTTTCGCACCCTCTGTTTCAGACCCTCTGTTTCAGACCCTCTGTTTCTCGCCCTCTGTTTCTCGCCCTCTGTTTCAGACCCTCTGTTTCAGACCCTCTGTTTCTCGCCCACTGTTTCGCGCCCTCTGTTTCGCACCCTCTGTTTCAGACCCTCTGTTTCGGCCCATCTGTTTCCCGCCCTCTGTTTCGCGTCCTCTGTTTCGCGCCCTCTGTTTCAGACACTCTGTTTCGGCCCCTCTGTTTCCCACCCACTGTTTCGGCCCCTCTGTTTCGCGCCCTCTGTTTCGCGCCCTCTATTTCAGTCCCTCTGTTTCAGACCCTCTGTTTCTCGCCCTCTGTTTCAGACCCTCTGTTTCAGACCCTCTGTTTCAGACCCTCTGTTTCAGACCCTCTGTTTCTCGCCCTCTGTTTTGCGCCCTCTGTTTCTCGCCCTCTGTTTCAGACCCTCTGTTTCTCGACCTCTGTTTCTCGCCCTCTGTTTCGCGCCCTCTATTTGAGACCCTCTGTTTCAGACCCTCTGTTTCTCGCCCTCTGTTTCTCGCCCTCTGTTTCAGACCCTCTGTTTCAGACCCTCTGTTTCTCGCCCTCTGTTTCGCGCCCTCTTTTTCAGACCCTCTGTTTCGGCCCCTCTGTTTCCCACCCTCTGTTTCGGTCCCTCTGTTTCGCGCCCTCTGTTTCGCACCCTCTGTTTCAGACCCTCTGTTTCAGACCCTCTGTTTCTCGCCCTCTGTTTCTCGCCCTCTGTTTCAGACCCTCTGTTTCAGACCCTCTGTTTCAGACCCTCTGTTTCTCGCCCTCTGTTTCGCGCCCTCTGTTTCGCACCCTCTGTTTCAGACCCTCTGTTTCGGCCCATCTGTTTCCCGCCCTCTGTTTCGCGCCCTCTGTTTCGCGCCCTCTGTTTCAGACCCTCTGTTTCGGCCCCTCTGTTTCCCACCCTCTGTTTCGGCCCCTTTGTTTCTCGCCCTCTGTTTCGCGCACTCTGTTTCAGTCCCTCTGTTTCAGACCCTCTGTTTCTCGCCCTCTGTTTCTCGCCCTCTGTTTCAGACCCTCTGTTTCAGACCCTCTGTTTCAGACCCTCTGTTTCTCGCCCTCTGTTTCGCGCCCTCTGTTTCTCGCCCTCTGTTTCAGACCCTCTGTTTCTCGCCCTCTGTTTCTCGCCCTCTGTATCAGACCCTCTGTTTCAGACCCTCTGTTTCAGACCCTCTGTTTCTCGCCCTCTTTTTCGCGCCCTCTGTTTCTCGCCCTCTGTTTCAGACCCTCTGTTTCGGCCCCGCTGTTTCCAACCCTCTTTTTCGGCCCCTCTGTTTCTCGCCTTCTGTTTCGCGCCCTCTGTTTCAGTCCCTCTGTTTCAGACCCTCTGTTTCTCGCCCTCTGTTTCTCGCCTTCTGTTTCGCGCCCTCTGTTTCAGTCCCTCTGTTTCAGACCCTCTGTTTCAGACCCTCTTTTTCAGACCCTCTGTTTCTCGCCCTCTGTTTCGCGCCCTCTGTTTCCCACCCTCTGTTTCGGTCCCCCTATTTCGCGCCCTCTGTTTCGCACCCTCTGTTTCAGACCCTCTGTTTCAGACCCTCTGTTTCTCGCCCTCTGTTTCGCGCCCTCTGTTTCAGACCCTCTGTTTCAGACCCTCTGTTTCTCGCCCTCAGTTTCAGACACTCTGTTTCAGACCCTCTGTTTCAGACACTCTGTTTCTCGCCCTCTGTTTCGCGCCCTCTGTTTCAGACCCTCTGTTTCTCGCCCTCTGTTTCTCGCCCTCTGTTTCAGACCCTCTGTTTCTCGCCCTCTGTTTCGCGCCCTCTGTTTCGCGCCCTCTGTTTCGCGCCCTCTGTTTCAGACCCTCTGTTTCGGCCCCTCTGTTTCTCGCCCTCTGCTTCGGCCCCTCTGTTTCGCGCCCTCTGTTTCAGACACTCTGTTTCAGACCCTCTGTTTCTCGCCCTCTGTTTCAGCCCCTCTGTTTCAGACCCACTGTTTCGCGCCCTCTGTTTCGCGCCCTTTGTTTCGCGCCCTCTGTTTCAGACCCTCTGTTTCAGCCCCTCTGTTTCAGACCCTCTGTTTCTCGCCCTCTGTTTTGCGCCCTCTGTTTCAGACCCTCTGTTTCAGCCCCTCTGTTTCTCGCCCTCTGATTCAGCCCCTCTGTTTCGGACCCTCTGTTTCAGACCCTCTGTTTCTCGCCCTCTGTTTCATGCCCTCTGTTTCTCGCCCTGTGTTTCGCGCCCTCTGTTTCGGCCCCTCAGTTTCCCGCCCGCTGTTTCGCGCCCTCTGTTTCGCGCCCTCTGTTTCGGCCCCTCTGTTTCCCACCCTCTGTTTCGGTCCCTCTGTTTCGCGCCCACTGTTTCGCACCCTCTGTTTCAGACACTCTGTTTCAGACCCTCTGTTTCTCGCCCTCTGTTTCTCGCCCTCTGTTTCAGACCCTCTGTTTCAGACCCTCTGTTTCTCGCCCACTGTTTCGCGCCCTCTGTTTCGCACCCTCTGTTTCAGACCCTCTGTTTCGTCCCATCTGTTTCCCGCCCTCTGTTTCGCGTCCTCTGTTTCGCGCCCTCTGTTTCAGACCCTCTGTTTCAGACCCTCTGTTTCTCGCCCTCTGTTTCAGACCCTCTGTTTCAGACCCTGTGTTTCGGCCCATCTGTTTCCCGCCCTCTGTTTCGCGCCCTCTGTTTCGCGCCCTCTGTTTCAGACCCTCTGTTTCGGCCCCGCTGTTTCCCACCCTCTGTTTCGGCCCCTCTGTTTCTCGCCCTCTGTTTCGCGCCCTCTGTTTCTCGCCCTCTGTTTCAGACCCTCTGTTTCTCGCCCTCTGTTTCTCGCCCTCTGTTTCAGACCCTCTGTTTCAGACACTCTGTTTCAGACCCTCTGTTTCTCGCCCTCTGTTTCGCGACCTCTGTTTCTCGCCCTCTGTTTCAGACCCTCTGTTTCGGCCCCGCTGTTTCCCACCCTCTGTTTCGGCCCCTCTGTTTCTCGCCCTCTGTTTTGCGCCCTCTGTTTCAGTCCCTCTGTTTCAGACCCTCTGTTTCTCGCCCTCTGTTTCTCGCCCTCTGTTTCAGACCCTCTGTTTCAGACCCTCTGTTTCAGACCCTCTTTTTCAGACCCTCTGTTTCTCGCCCTCTGTTTCGCGCCCTCTGTTTCAGACCCTCTGTTTCGGCCCCTCTGTTTCCCACCCTCTGTTTCGGTCCCCCTATTTCGCGCCCTCTGTTTCGCACCCTCTGTTTCAGACCCTCTGTTTCAGACCCTCTGTTTCTCGCCCTCTGTTTCGCGCCCTCTGTTTCAGACCCTCTGTTTTTCGCCCTCAGTTTCAGACACTCTGTTTCAGACCCTCTGTTTCAGACACTCTGTTTCTCGCCCTCTGTTTCGCGCCCTCTGTTTCAGACCCTCTGTTTCTCGCCCTCTGTTTCTCGCCCTCTGTTTCAGACCCTCTGTTTCAGACCCTCTGTTTCTCGCCCTCTGTTTCGCGCCCTCTGTTTCGCGCCCTCTGTTTCGCGCCCTCTGTTTCAGACCCTCTGTTTCGGCCCCTCTGTTTCTCGCCCTCTGCTTCGGCCCCTCTGTTTCGCGCCCTCTGTTTCAGACACTCTGTTTCAGACCCTCTGTTTCTCGCCCTCTGTTTCAGCCCCTCTGTTTCAGACCCACTGTTTCGCGCCCTCTGTTTCGCGCCCTTTGTTTCGCGCCCTCTGTTTCAGACCCTCTGTTTCAGCCCCTCTGTTTCAGACCCTCTGTTTCTCGCCCTCTGTTTTGCGCCCTCTGTTTCAGACCCTCTGTTTCAGCCCCTCTGTTTCTCGCCCTCTGATTCAGCCCCTCTGTTTCGGACCCTCTGTTTCAGACCCTCTGTTTCTCGCCCTCTGTTTCATGCCCTCTGTTTCTCGCCCTGTGTTTCGCGCCCTCTGTTTCGGCCCCTCAGTTTCCCGCCCGCTGTTTCGCGCCCTCTGTTTCGCGACCTCTGTTTCTCGCCCTCTGTTTCAGACCCTCTGTTTCTCGCCCTCTGTTTCTCGCCCTCTGTATCAGACCCTCTGTTTCAGACCCTCTGTTTCTCGCCCTCTGTTTCAGACCCTCTGTTTCTCGCCCTCTGTTTCGCGCCCTCTGTTTCGCACCCTCTGTTTCAGACCCTCTGTTTCAGACCGTCTGTTTCTCGCCCTCTGTTTCAGACCCTCTGTTTCAGACCCTCTGTTTCAGACCGTCTGTTTCTCGCCCTCTGTTTCGCGCCCTCTGTTTCAGACCCTCTGTTTCAGACCCTCTGTTTCTCGCCCTCTGTTTCAGACCCTCTGTTTCAGACCCTGTGTTTCGGCCCATCTGTTTCCCGCCCTCTGTTTCGCGCCCTCTGTTTCGCGCCCTCTGTTTCAGACCCTCTGTTTCGGCCCCGCTGTTTCCCACCCTCTGTTTCGGCCCCTCTGTTTCTCGCCCTCTGTTTCGCGCCCTCTGTTTCTCGCCCTCTGTTTCAGACCCTCTGTTTCTCGCCCTCTGTTTCTCGCCCTCTGTTTCAGACCCTCTGTTTCAGACCCTCTGTTTCAGACCCTCTGTTTCTCGCCCTCTGTTTCGCGACCTCTGTTTCTCGCCCTCTGTTTCAGACCCTCTGTTTCGGCCCCGCTGTTTCCCACCCTCTGTTTCGGCCCCTCTGTTTCTCGCCCTCTGTTTCGCGCCCTCTGTTTCAGTCCCTCTGTTTCAGACCCTCTGTTTCTCGCCCTCTGTTTCTCGCCCTCTGTTTCAGACCCTCTGTTTCAGACCCTCTGTTTCAGACCCTCTTTTTCAGACCCTCTGTTTCTCGCCCTCTGTTTCGCGACCTCTGTTTCAGACCCTCTGTTTCGGCCCCTCTGTTTCCCACCCTCTGTTTCGGTCCCCCTATTTCGCGCACTCTGTTTCGCACCCTCTGTTTCAGACCGTCTGTTTCAGACCCCCTGTTTCTCGCCCTCTGTTTCGCGCCCTCTGTTTCAGACCCTCTGTTTCAGACCCTCTGTTTCTCGCCCTCAGTTTCAGACACTCTGTTTCAGACCCTCTGTTTCAGACACTCTGTTTCTCGCCCTCTGTTTCGCGCCCTCTGTTTCAGACCCTCTGTTTCTCGCCCTCTGTTTCTCGCCCTCTGTTTCAGACCCTCTGTTTCAGACCCTCTGTTTCTCGCCCTCTGTTTCGCGCCCTCTGTTTCGCGCCCTCTGTTTCGCGCCCTCTGTTTCAGACCCTCTGTTTCGGCCCCTCTGTTTCTCGCCCTCTGCTTCGGCCCCTCTGTTTCGCGCCCTCTGTTTCAGACACTCTGTTTCAGACCCTCTGTTTCTCGCCCTCTGTTTCAGCCCCTCTGTTTCAGACCCACTGTTTCGCGCCCTCTGTTTCGCGCCCTTTGTTTCGCGCCCTCTGTTTCAGACCCTCTGTTTCAGCCCCTCTGTTTCAGACCCTCTGTTTCTCGCCCTCTGTTTTGCGCCCTCTGTTTCAGACCCTCTGTTTCAGCCCCTCTGTTTCTCGCCCTCTGATTCAGCCCCTCTGTTTCGGACCCTCTGTTTCAGACCCTCTGTTTCTCGCCCTCTGTTTCATGCCCTCTGTTTCTCGCCCTGTGTTTCGCGCCCTCTGTTTCGGCCCCTCAGTTTCCCGCCCGCTGTTTCGCGCCCTCTGTTTCGCGCCCTCTGTTTCGGCCCCTCTGTTTCCCACCCTCTGTTTCGGTCCCTCTGTTTCGCGCCCACTGTTTCGCACCCTCTGTTTCAGACCCTCTGTTTCAGACCCTCTGTTTCTCGCCCTCTGTTTCTCGCCCTCTGTTTCAGACCCTCTGTTTCAGACCCTCTGTTTCTCGCCCACTGTTTCGCGCCCTCTGTTTCGCACCCTCTGTTTCAGACCCTCTGTTTCGGCCCATCTGTTTCCCGCCCTCTGTTTCGCGTCCTCTGTTTCGCGCCCTCTGTTTCAGACACTCTGTTTCGGCCCCTCTGTTTCCCACCCACTGTTTCGGCCCCTCTGTTTCGCGCCCTCTGTTTCGCGCCCTCTATTTCAGTCCCTCTGTTTCAGACCCTCTGTTTCTCGCCCTCTGTTTCAGACCCTCTGTTTCAGACCCTCTGTTTCAGACCCTCTGTTTCAGACCCTCTGTTTCTCGCCCTCTGTTTTGCGCCCTCTGTTTCTCGCCCTCTGTTTCAGACCCTCTGTTTCTCGACCTCTGTTTCTCGCCCTCTGTTTCGCGCCCTCTATTTGAGACCCTCTGTTTCAGACCCTCTGTTTCTCGCCCTCTGTTTCTCGCCCTCTGTTTCAGACCCTCTGTTTCAGACCCTCTGTTTCTCGCCCTCTGTTTCGCGCCCTCTTTTTCAGACCCTCTGTTTCGGCCCCTCTGTTTCCCACCCTCTGTTTCGGTCCCTCTGTTTCGCGCCCTCTGTTTCGCACCCTCTGTTTCAGACCCTCTGTTTCAGACCCTCTGTTTCTCGCTCTCTGTTTCTCGCCCTCTGTTTCAGACCCTCTGTTTCAGACCCTCTGTTTCAGACCCTCTGTTTCTCGCCCTCTGTTTCGCGCCCTCTGTTTCGCACCCTCTGTTTCAGACCCTCTGTTTCGGCCCATCTGTTTCCCGCCCTCTGTTTCGCGCCCTCTGTTTCGCGCCCTCTGTTTCAGACCCTCTGTTTCGGCCCCTCTGTTTCCCACCCTCTGTTTCGGCCCCTTTGTTTCTCGCCCTCTGTTTCGCGCACTCTGTTTCAGTCCCTCTGTTTCAGACCCTCTGTTTCTCGCCCTCTGTTTCTCGCCCTCTGTTTCAGACCCTCTGTTTCAGACCCTCTGTTTCAGACCCTCTGTTTCTCGCCCTCTGTTTCGCGCCCTCTGTTTCTCGCCCTCTGTTTCAGACCCTCTGTTTCTCGCCCTCTGTTTCTCGCCCTCTGTATCAGACCCTCTGTTTCAGACCCTCTGTTTCAGACCCTCTGTTTCTCGCCCTCTTTTTCGCGCCCTCTGTTTCTCGCCCTCTGTTTCAGACCCTCTGTTTCGGCCCCGCTGTTTCCAACCCTCTTTTTCGGCCCCTCTGTTTCTCGCCTTCTGTTTCGCGCCCTCTGTTTCAGTCCCTCTGTTTCAGACCCTCTGTTTCTCGCCCTCTGTTTCTCGCCTTCTGTTTCGCGCCCTCTGTTTCAGTCCCTCTGTTTCAGACCCTCTGTTTCAGACCCTCTTTTTCAGACCCTCTGTTTCTCGCCCTCTGTTTCGCGCCCTCTGTTTCCCACCCTCTGTTTCGGTCCCCCTATTTCGCGCCCTCTGTTTGGCACCCTCTGTTTCAGACCCTCTGTTTCAGACCCTCTATTTCTCGCCCTCTGTTTCGCGCCCTCTGTTTCAGACCCTCTGTTTCAGACCCTCTGTTTCTCGCCCTCAGTTTCAGACACTCTGTTTCAGACCCTCTGTTTCAGACACTCTGTTTCTCGCCCTCTGTTTCGCGCCCTCTGTTTCAGACCCTCTGTTTCTCGCCCTCTGTTTCTCGCCCTCTGTTTCAGACCCTCTGTTTCAGACCCTCTGTTTCTCGCCCTCTGTTTCGCGCCCTCTCTTTCGCGCCCTCTGTTTCGCGCCCTCTGTTTCAGACCCTCTGTTTCGGCCCCTCTGTTTCTCGCCCTCTGCTTCGGCCCCTCTGTTTCGCGCCCTCTGTTTCAGACACTCTGTTTCAGACCCTCTGTTTCTCGCCCTCTGTTTCAGCCCCTCTGTTTCAGACCCACTGTTTCGCGCCCTCTGTTTCGCGCCCTTTGTTTCGCGCCCTCTGTTTCAGACCCTCTGTTTCAGCCCCTCTGTTTCAGACCCTCTGTTTCTCGCCCTCTGTTTTGCGCCCTCTGTTTCAGACCCTCTGTTTCAGCCCCTCTGTTTCTCGCCCTCTGATTCAGCCCCTCTGTTTCGGACCCTCTGTTTCAGACCCTCTGTTTCTCGCCCTCTGTTTCATGCCCTCTGTTTCTCGCCCTGTGTTTCGCGCCCTCTGTTTCGGCCCCTCAGTTTCCCGCCCGCTGTTTCGCGCCCTCTGTTTCGCGCCCTCTGTTTCGGCCCCTCTGTTTCCCACCCTCTGTTTCGGTCCCTCTGTTTCGCGCCCACTGTTTCGCACCCTCTGTTTCAGACCCTCTGTTTCAGACCCTCTGTTTCTCGCCCTCTGTTTCTCGCCCTCTGTTTCAGACCCTCTGTTTCAGACCCTCTGTTTCTCGCCCACTGTTTCGCGCCCTCTGTTTCGCACCCTCTGTTTCAGACCCTCTGTTTCGTCCCATCTGTTTCCCGCCCTCTGTTTCGCGTCCTCTGTTTCGCGCCCTCTGTTTCAGACACTCTGTTTCGGCCCCTCTGTTTCCCACCCTCTGTTTCGGCCCCTCTGTTTCGCGCCCTCTGTTTCGCGCCCTCTGTTTCAGACCCTCTGTTTCTCGCCCTCTGTTTCAGACCCTCTGTTTCAGACCCTCTGTTTCAGACCCTCTGTTTCAGACCCTCTGTTTCTCGCCCTCTGTTTTGCGCCCTCTGTTTCAGACCCTCTGTTTCTCGACCTCTGTTTCTCGCCCTCTGTTTCGCGCCCTCTATTTGAGACCCTCTGTTTCAGACCCTCCGTTTCTCGCCCTCTGTTTCTCGCCCTCTGTTTCAGACCCTCTGTTTCAGACCCTCTGTTTCTCGCCCTCTGTTTCGCGCCCTCTTTTTCAGACCCTCTGTTTCGGCCCCTCTGTTTCCCACCCTCTGTTTCGGTCCCTCTGTTTCGCGCCCTCTGTTTTGCACCCTCTGTTTCAGACCCTCTGTTTCAGACCCTCTGTTTCTCGCCCTCTGTTTCTCGCCCTCTGTTTCAGACCCTCTGTTTCAGACCCTCTGTTTCTCGCCCTCTGTTTCGCGCCCTCTGTTTCGCACCCTCTGTTTCAGACCCTCTGTTTCGGCCCATCTGTTTCCCGCCCTCTGTTTCGCGCCCTCTGTTTCGCGCCCTCTGTTTCAGACCCTCTGTTTCGGCCCCTCTGTTTCCCACCCTCTGTTTCGGCCCCTTTGTTTCTCGCCCTCTGTTTCGCGCACACTGTTTCAGTCCCTCTGTTTCAGACCCTCTGTTTCTCGCCCTCTGTTTCTCGCCCTCTGTTTCAGACCCTCTGTTTCAGACCCTCTGTTTCAGACCCTCTGTTTCTCGCCCTCTGTTTCGCGCCCTCTGTTTCTCGCCCTCTGTTTCAGACCCTCTGTTTCTCGCCCTCTGTTTCTCGCCCTCTGTATCAGACCCTCTGTTTCAGACCCTCTGTTTCAGACCCTCTGTTTCTCGCCCTCTGTTTCGCGCCCTCTGTTTCTCGCCCTCTGTTTCAGACCCTCTGTTTCAGACCCTCTGTTTCTCGCCCTCTGTTTCGCGCCCTCTGTTTCGCGCCCTCTGTTTCGCGCCATCTGTTTCTCGCCCTCTGTTTCGTCCCCACTGTTTCAGGCCCTCTGTTTCAGACCCTCTGTTTCAGCCCCTCTGTTTCAGAACCTCTTTTTCAGACCCTCTGTTTCTCGCCCTCTGTTTCTCGCCCTCTGTTTCGCGCCATCTGTTTCTCGCCCTCGGTTTCGGCCCCTCTGTTTCAGACCCTCTGTTTCAGACCCTCTGTTTCAGCCCCTCTGTTTCAGACCCTCTTTTTCAGACCCTCTGTTTCTCGCCCTCTGTTTCGCGCCCTCTGTTTCAGACCCTCTGTTTCGGTCCCTCTGTTTCCCACCCTCTGTTTCCGTCCCTCTGTTTCGCGCCCTCTGTTTCGCACCCTCTGTTTCAGACCCTCTGTTTCAGACCGTCTGTTTCTCGCCCTCTGTTTCGCGCCCTCTGTTTCAGACCCTCTGTTTCAGACCCTCTGTTTCTCGCCCTCTGTTTCAGACCCTCTGTTTCAGACCCTGTGTTTCGGCCCATCTGTTTCCCGCCCTCTGTTTCGCGCCCTCTGTTTCGCGCCCTCTGTTTCAGACCCTCTGTTTCGGCCCCTCTGTTTCTCGCCCTCTGTTTCGCGCCCTCTGTTTCAGTCCCTCTGTTTCAGACCCTCTGTTTCTCGCCCTCTGTTTCGCGCCCTCTGTTTCGCGCCCTCTGTTTCCAACCCTCTGTTTCGGCCCCTCTGTTTCTCGCCCTCTGTTTCGCGCCCTCTGTTTCAGTCCCTCTGTTTCAGACCCTCTGTTTCTCGCCCTCTGTTTCTCGCCCTCTGTTTCAGACCCTCTGTTTCAGACCCTCTGTTTCAGACCCTCTGTTTCTCGCCCTCTGTTTCGCGACCTCTGTTTCTCGCCCTCTGTTTCAGACCCTCTGTTTCTCGCCCTCTGTTTCTCGCCCTCTGTATCAGACCCTCTGTTTCAGACCCTCTGTTTCAGTCCCTCTGTTTCAGGCCCTCTGTTTCTCGCCCTCTGTTTCTCGCCCTCTGTTTCAGACCCTCTGTTTCAGAACCTCTGTTTCAGATCCTCTGTTTCTCGCCCTCTGTTTTGCGCCCGCTGTTTCTCGCCCTCTGTTTCAGACCCTCTGTTTCTCGCCCTCTGTTTCTCGCCCTCTGTTTCGCGCCCTCTATTTGAGACCCTCTGTTTCAGACCCTCTGCTTCTCGCCCTCTGTTTCTCGTCCTCTGTTTCAGACTCTCTGTTTCAGACCCTCCGTTTCTCGCCCTCTGTTTCGTGCCCTCTGTTTCGCGCCCTCTGTTTCGCGCCCTCTTTTTCAGACCCTCTGTTTCGGCCCCTCTGTTTCCCACCCTCTGTTTCGGTCCCTCTGTTTCGCGCCCTCTGTTTCGCACCCTCTGTTTCAGACCCTCTGTTTCAGACCCTCTGTTTCTCGCCCTCTGTTTCAGACCCTCTGTTTCAGACCCTCTGTTTCAGACCCTCTGTTTCTCGCCCTCTGTTTCGCGCCCTCTGTTTCGCACCCTCTGTTTCAGACCCTCTGTTTCGGCCCATCTGTTTCCCGCCCTCTGTTTCGCGCCCTCTGTTTCGTGCCCTCTGTTTCAGACCCTCTGTTTCGACCCCTCTGTTATCCCACCCTCTGTTTCGGCCCCTCTGTTTCTCGCCCTCTGTTTCGCGCCCTCTGTTTCAGTCCCTCTGTTTCAGACACTCGATCTCGCCCTCTGTTTCTCGCCCTCTGTTTCAGACCCTCTGTTTCAGACCCTCTGTTTCAGACCCTCTGTTTCTCGCCCTCTGTTTCGCGCCCTCTGTTTCTCGCCCTATGTTTCAGACCCTCTGTTTCTCGCCCTCTGTTTCTCGCCCTCTGTATCAGACCCTCTGTTTCAGACCCTCTGTTTCAGACCCTCTGTTTCTCGCCCTCTGTTTCAGACCCTCTGTTTCAGACCCTCTGTTTCTCGCCCTCTGTTTCGCGCCCTCTGTTTCGCGCCCTCTGTTTCGCGCCATCTGTTTCTCGCCCTCTGTTTCGGCCCCTCTGTTTCAGACCCTCTGTTTCAGACCCTCTGTTTCAGCCCCTCTGTTTCAGACCCTATTTTTCAGACCCTCTGTTTCTCGCCCTTTGTTTCTCGCCCTCGGTTTCGCGCCATCTGTTTCTCGCCCTCTGTTTCGGCCCCTCTGTTTCAGACCCTCTGTTTCAGACCCTCTGTTTCAGCCCCTCTGTTTCAGACCCTCTTTTTCAGACCCTCTGTTTCAGACCCTCTGTTTCTCGCCCTCTGTTTCGGCCCCTCTGTTTCCCACCCTCTGTTTCCGTCCCTCTGTTTCGCGCACTCTGTTTCGCACCCTCTGTTTCAGACCCTCTGTTTCAGACCCTCTGTTTCTCGCCCTCTGTTTCGCGCCCTCTGTTTCAGACACTCTGTTTCAGACCCTCTGTTTCAGACCCTCTGTTTCAGACACTCTGTTTCTCGCCCTCTGTTTCGCGCCCTCTGTTTCAGACCCTCTGTTTCTCGCCCTCTGTTTCGCGCCCTCTGTTTCAGACCCTCTGTTTCAGACCCTCTGTTTCTCGCCCTCTGTTTCACGCCCTCTGATTCAGCCCCTCTGTTTCGGACCCTCTGTTTCAGACCCTCTGTTTCTCGCCCTCTGTTTCATGCCCTCTGCTTCTCGCCCTCTGTTTCGAGCCCTCTGTTTCGGCCTCTCAGTTTCCCGCCCTCTGTTTCGCGCCCTCTGTTTCGCGCCCTCTGTTTCAGACCCTCTGTTTCGGCTCCTCTGTTTCCCACCCTCTGTTTCGGTCCCTCTGTTTCGCGCCCTCTGTTTCGCACCCTCTGTTTCAGACCCTCTGTTTCAGACCCTCCGTTTCTCGCCCTCTGTTTCATGCCCTCTGTTTCGCGCCCTCTGTTTCGCGCCCTCTTTTTCAGACCCTCTGTTTCGGCCCCTCTGTTTCCCACCCTCTGTTTCGGTCCCTCTGTTTCGCGCCCTCTGTTTCGCACCCTCTGTTTCAGACCCTCTGTTTCAGACCCTCTGTTTCTCGCCCTCTGTTTCAGACCCTCTGTTTCAGACCCTCTGTTTCAGACCCTCTGTTTCTCGCCCTCTGTTTCGCGCCCTCTGTTTCGCACCCTCTGTTTCAGACCCTCTGTTTCGGCCCATCTGTTTCCCGCCCTCTGTTTCGCGCCCTCTGTTTCGTGCCCTCTGTTTCAGACCCTCTGTTTCGACCCCTCTGTTTCCCACCCTCTGTTTCGGCCCCTCTGTTTCTCGCCCTCTGTTTCGCGCCCTCTGTTTCAGTCCCTCTGTTTCAGACACTCTATCTCGCCCTCTGTTTCTCGCCCTCTGTTTCAGACCCTCTGTTTCAGACCCTCTGTTTCAGACCCTCTGTTTCTCGCCCTCTGTTTCGCGCCCTCTGTTTCTCGCCCTATGTTTCAGACCCTCTGTTTCTCGCCCTCTGTTTCTCGCCCTCTGTATCAGACCCTCTGTTTCAGACCCTCTGTTTCAGACCCTCTGTTTCTCGCCCTCTGTTTCAGACCCTCTGTTTCAGACCCTCTGTTTCTCGCCCTCTGTTTCGCGCCCTCTGTTTCGCGCCCTCTGTTTCGCGCCATCTGTTTCTCGCCCTCTGTTTCGGCCCCTCTGTTTCAGACCCTCTGTTTCAGACCCTCTGTTTCAGCCCCTCTGTTTCAGACCCTCTTTTTCAGACCCTCTGTTTCTCGCCCTTTGTTTCTCGCCCTCGGTTTCGCGCCATCTGTTTCTCGCCCTCTGTTTCGGCCCCTCTGTTTCAGACCCTCTGTTTCAGACCCTCTGTTTCAGCCCCTCTGTTTCAGACCCTCTTTTTCAGACCCTCTGTTTCAGACTCTCTGTTTCTCACCCTCTGTTTCGGCCCCTCTGTTTCCCACCCTCTGTTTCCGTCCCTCTGTTTCGCGCACTCTGTTTCGCACCCTCTGTTTCAGACCCTCTGTTTCAGACCCTCTGTTTCTCGCCCTCTGTTTCGCGCCCTCTGTTTCAGACACTCTGTTTCAGACCCTCTGTTTCAGACCCTCTGTTTCAGACACTCTGTTTCTCGCCCTCTGTTTCGCGCCCTCTGTTTCAGACCCTCTGTTTCTCGCCCTCTGTTTCGCGCCCTCTGTTTCAGACCCTCTGTTTCAGACCCTCTGTTTCTCGCCCTCTGTTTCGCGCCCTCTGATTCAGCCCCTCTGTTTCGGACCCTCTGTTTCAGACCCTCTGTTTCTCGCCCTCTGTTTCATGCCCTCTGCTTCTCGCCCTCTGTTTCGAGCCCTCTGTTTCGGCCTCTCAGTTTCCCGCCCTCTGTTTCGCGCCCTCTGTTTCGCGCCCTCTGTTTCAGACCCTCTGTTTCGGCTCCTCTGTTTCCCACCCTCTGTTTCGGTCCCTCTGTTTCGCGCCCTCTGTTTCGCACCCTCTGTTTCAGACCCTCTGTTTCAGACCCTCTGTTTCTCGCCCTCTGTTTCTCGCCCACTGTTTCGCGTCCTCTGTTTCGCACCTTCTGTTTCAGACCCTCTGTTTCGGCCCATCTGTTTCCCGCCCTCTGTTTCGCGCCCTCTGTTTCAGTCCCTCTGTTTCAGACACTCTGTTTCTCGCCCTCTGTTTCTCTCCCTCTGTTTCAGACCCTCTGTTTCAGACCCTCTGTTTCTCGCCCTCTGTTTCGCGCCCTCTGTTTCGCGCCCTCTGTTTCGCGCCATCTGTTTCTCGCCCTCTGTTTCGGCCCCTCTGTTTCAGACCCTCTGTTTCAGACCCTCTGTTTCAGCCCCTCTGTTTCAGACCCTATTTTTCAGACCCTCTGTTTCTCGCCCTTTGTTTCTCGCCCTCGGTTTCGCGCCATCTGTTTCTCGCCCTCTGTTTCGGCCCCTCTGTTTCAGACCCTCTGTTTCAGACCCTCTGTTTCAGCCCCTCTGTTTCAGACCCTCTTTTTCAGACCCTCTGTTTCAGACCCTCTGTTTCTCGCCCTCTGTTTCGGCCCCTCTGTTTCCCACCCTCTGTTTCCGTCCCTCTGTTTCGCGCACTCTGTTTCAGACCCTCTGTTTCGGCTCCTCTGTTTCCCACCCTCTGTTTCGGTCCCTCTGTTTCGCGCCCTCTGTTTCGCACCCTCTGTTTCAGACCCTCTGTTTCAGACCCTCTGTTTCTCGCCCTCTGTTTCTCGCCCACTGTTTCGCGTCCTCTGTTTCGCACCTTCTGTTTCAGACCCTCTGTTTCGGCCCATCTGTTTCCCGCCCTCTGTTTCGCGCCCTCTGTTTCAGTCCCTCTGTTTCAGACACTCTGTTTCTCGCCCTCTGTTTCTCTCCCTCTGTTTCAGACCCTCTGTTTCAGACCCTCTGTTTCTCGCCCTCTGTTTCGCGCCCTCTGTTTCGCGCCCTCTGTTTCGCGCCATCTGTTTCTCGCCCTCTGTTTCGGCCCCTCTGTTTCAGACCCTCTGTTTCAGACCCTCTGTTTCAGCCCCTCTGTTTCAGACCCTATTTTTCAGACCCTCTGTTTCTCGCCCTTTGTTTCTCGCCCTCGGTTTCGCGCCATCTGTTTCTCGCCCTCTGTTTCGGCCCCTCTGTTTCAGACCCTCTGTTTCAGACCCTCTGTTTCAGCCCCTCTGTTTCAGACCCTCTTTTTCAGACCCTCTGTTTCAGACCCTCTGTTTCTCGCCCTCTGTTTCGGCCCCTCTGTTTCCCACCCTCTGTTTCCGTCCCTCTGTTTCGCGCACTCTGTTTCGCACCCTCTGTTTCAGACCCTCTGTTTCAGACCCTCTGTTTCTCGCCCTCTGTTTCGCGCCCTCTGTTTCAGACACTCTGTTTCAGACCCTCTGTTTCAGACCCTCTGTTTCAGACACTCTGTTTCTCGCCCTCTGTTTCGCGCCCTCTGTTTCAGACCCTCTGTTTCTCGCCCTCTGTTTCGCGCCCTCTGTTTCAGACCCTCTGTTTCAGACCCTCTGTTTCTCGCCCTCTGTTTCACGCCCTCTGATTCAGCCCCTCTGTTTCGGACCCTCTGTTTCAGACCCTCTGTTTCTCGCCCTCTGTTTCATGCCCTCTGCTTCTCGCCCTCTGTTTCGAGCCCTCTGTTTCGGCCTCTCAGTTTCCCGCCCTCTGTTTCGCGCCCTCTGTTTCGCGCCCTCTGTTTCAGACCCTCTGTTTCGGCTCCTCTGTTTCCCACCCTCTGTTTCGGTCCCTCTGTTTCGCGCCCTCTGTTTCGCACCCTCTGTTTCAGACCCTCTGTTTCAGACCCTCCGTTTCTCGCCCTCTGTTTCATGCCCTCTGTTTCGCGCCCTCTGTTTCGCGCCCTCTTTTTCAGACCCTCTGTTTCGGCCCCTCTGTTTCCCACCCTCTGTTTCGGTCCCTCTGTTTCGCGCCCTCTGTTTCGCACCCTCTGTTTCAGACCCTCTGTTTCGGCCCATCTGTTTCCCGCCCTCTGTTTCGCGCCCTCTGTTTCGTGCCCTCTGTTTCAGACCCTCTGTTTCGACCCCTCTGTTTCCCACCCTCTGTTTCGGCCCCTCTGTTTCTCGCCCTCTGTTTCGCGCCCTCTGTTTCAGTCCCTCTGTTTCAGACACTCTATCTCGCCCTCTGTTTCTCGCCCTCTGTTTCAGACCCTCTGTTTCAGACCCTCTGTTTCAGACCCTCTGTTTCTCGCCCTCTGTTTCGCGCCCTCTGTTTCTCGCCCTATGTTTCAGACCCTCTGTTTCTCGCCCTCTGTTTCTCGCCCTCTGTATCAGACCCTCTGTTTCAGACCCTCTGTTTCAGACCCTCTGTTTCTCGCCCTCTGTTTCAGACCCTCTGTTTCAGACCCTCTGTTTCTCGCCCTCTGTTTCGCGCCCTCTGTTTCGCGCCCTCTGTTTCGCGCCATCTGTTTCTCGCCCTCTGTTTCGGCCCCTCTGTTTCAGACCCTCTGTTTCAGACCCTCTGTTTCAGCCCCTCTGTTTCAGACCCTCTTTTTCAGACCCTCTGTTTCTCGCCCTTTGTTTCTCGCCCTCGGTTTCGCGCCATCTGTTTCTCGCCCTCTGTTTCGGCCCCTCTGTTTCAGACCCTCTGTTTCAGACCCTCTGTTTCAGCCCCTCTGTTTCAGACCCTCTTTTTCAGACCCTCTGTTTCAGACTCTCTGTTTCTCACCCTCTGTTTCGGCCCCTCTGTTTCCCACCCTCTGTTTCCGTCCCTCTGTTTCGCGCACTCTGTTTCGCACCCTCTGTTTCAGACCCTCTGTTTCAGACCCTCTGTTTCTCGCCCTCTGTTTCGCGCCCTCTGTTTCAGACACTCTGTTTCAGACCCTCTGTTTCAGACCCTCTGTTTCAGACACTCTGTTTCTCGCCCTCTGTTTCGCGCCCTCTGTTTCAGACCCTCTGTTTCTCGCCCTCTGTTTCGCGCCCTCTGTTTCAGACCCTCTGTTTCAGACCCTCTGTTTCTCGCCCTCTGTTTCGCGCCCTCTGATTCAGCCCCTCTGTTTCGGACCCTCTGTTTCAGACCCTCTGTTTCTCGCCCTCTGTTTCATGCCCTCTGCTTCTCGCCCTCTGTTTCGAGCCCTCTGTTTCGGCCTCTCAGTTTCCCGCCCTCTGTTTCGCGCCCTCTGTTTCGCGCCCTCTGTTTCAGACCCTCTGTTTCGGCTCCTCTGTTTCCCACCCTCTGTTTCGGTCCCTCTGTTTCGCGCCCTCTGTTTCGCACCCTCTGTTTCAGACCCTCTGTTTCAGACCCTCTGTTTCTCGCCCTCTGTTTCTCGCCCACTGTTTCGCGTCCTCTGTTTCGCACCTTCTGTTTCAGACCCTCTGTTTCGGCCCATCTGTTTCCCGCCCTCTGTTTCGCGCCCTCTGTTTCAGTCCCTCTGTTTCAGACACTCTGTTTCTCGCCCTCTGTTTCTCTCCCTCTGTTTCAGACCCTCTGTTTCAGACCCTCTGTTTCTCGCCCTCTGTTTCGCGCCCTCTGTTTCGCGCCCTCTGTTTCGCGCCATCTGTTTCTCGCCCTCTGTTTCGGCCCCTCTGTTTCAGACCCTCTGTTTCAGACCCTCTGTTTCAGCCCCTCTGTTTCAGACCCTATTTTTCAGACCCTCTGTTTCTCGCCCTTTGTTTCTCGCCCTCGGTTTCGCGCCATCTGTTTCTCGCCCTCTGTTTCGGCCCCTCTGTTTCAGACCCTCTGTTTCAGACCCTCTGTTTCAGCCCCTCTGTTTCAGACCCTCTTTTTCAGACCCTCTGTTTCAGACCCTCTGTTTCTCGCCCTCTGTTTCGGCCCCTCTGTTTCCCACCCTCTGTTTCCGTCCCTCTGTTTCGCGCACTCTGTTTCAGACCCTCTGTTTCGGCTCCTCTGTTTCCCACCCTCTGTTTCGGTCCCTCTGTTTCGCGCCCTCTGTTTCGCACCCTCTGTTTCAGACCCTCTGTTTCAGACCCTCTGTTTCTCGCCCTCTGTTTCTCGCCCACTGTTTCGCGTCCTCTGTTTCGCACCTTCTGTTTCAGACCCTCTGTTTCGGCCCATCTGTTTCCCGCCCTCTGTTTCGCGCCCTCTGTTTCAGTCCCTCTGTTTCAGACACTCTGTTTCTCGCCCTCTGTTTCTCTCCCTCTGTTTCAGACCCTCTGTTTCAGACCCTCTGTTTCTCGCCCTCTGTTTCGCGCCCTCTGTTTCGCGCCCTCTGTTTCGCGCCATCTGTTTCTCGCCCTCTGTTTCGGCCCCTCTGTTTCAGACCCTCTGTTTCAGACCCTCTGTTTCAGCCCCTCTGTTTCAGACCCTATTTTTCAGACCCTCTGTTTCTCGCCCTTTGTTTCTCGCCCTCGGTTTCGCGCCATCTGTTTCTCGCCCTCTGTTTCGGCCCCTCTGTTTCAGACCCTCTGTTTCAGACCCTCTGTTTCAGCCCCTCTGTTTCAGACCCTCTTTTTCAGACCCTCTGTTTCAGACCCTCTGTTTCTCGCCCTCTGTTTCGGCCCCTCTGTTTCCCACCCTCTGTTTCCGTCCCTCTGTTTCGCGCACTCTGTTTCGCACCCTCTGTTTCAGACCCTCTGTTTCAGACCCTCTGTTTCTCGCCCTCTGTTTCGCGCCCTCTGTTTCAGACACTCTGTTTCAGACCCTCTGTTTCAGACCCTCTGTTTCAGACACTCTGTTTCTCGCCCTCTGTTTCGCGCCCTCTGTTTCAGACCCTCTGTTTCTCGCCCTCTGTTTCGCGCCCTCTGTTTCAGACCCTCTGTTTCAGACCCTCTGTTTCTCGCCCTCTGTTTCGCGCCCTCTGTTTCGCGCCATCTGTTTCTCGCCCTCTGTTTCGGCCCCTCTGTTTCAGACCCTCTGTTTCAGACCCTCTGTTTCAGCCCCTCTGTTTCAGACCCTCTTTTTCAGACCCTCTGTTTCTCGCCCTTTGTTTCTCGCCCTCGGTTTCGCGCCATCTGTTTCTCGCCCTCTGTTTCGGCCCCTCTGTTTCAGACCCTCTGTTTCAGACCCTCTGTTTCAGCCCCTCTGTTTCAGACCCTCTTTTTCAGACCCTCTGTTTCAGACTCTCTGTTTCTCACCCTCTGTTTCGGCCCCTCTGTTTCCCACCCTCTGTTTCCGTCCCTCTGTTTCGCGCACTCTGTTTCGCACCCTCTGTTTCAGACCCTCTGTTTCAGACCCTCTGTTTCTCGCCCTCTGTTTCGCGCCCTCTGTTTCAGACACTCTGTTTCAGACCCTCTGTTTCAGACCCTCTGTTTCAGACACTCTGTTTCTCGCCCTCTGTTTCGCGCCCTCTGTTTCAGACCCTCTGTTTCTCGCCCTCTGTTTCGCGCCCTCTGTTTCAGACCCTCTGTTTCAGACCCTCTGTTTCTCGCCCTCTGTTTCGCGCCCTCTGATTCAGCCCCTCTGTTTCGGACCCTCTGTTTCAGACCCTCTGTTTCTCGCCCTCTGTTTCATGCCCTCTGCTTCTCGCCCTCTGTTTCGAGCCCTCTGTTTCGGCCTCTCAGTTTCCCGCCCTCTGTTTCGCGCCCTCTGTTTCGCGCCCTCTGTTTCAGACCCTCTGTTTCGGCTCCTCTGTTTCCCACCCTCTGTTTCGGTCCCTCTGTTTCGCGCCCTCTGTTTCGCACCCTCTGTTTCAGACCCTCTGTTTCAGACCCTCTGTTTCTCGCCCTCTGTTTCTCGCCCACTGTTTCGCGTCCTCTGTTTCGCACCTTCTGTTTCAGACCCTCTGTTTCGGCCCATCTGTTTCCCGCCCTCTGTTTCGCGCCCTCTGTTTCAGTCCCTCTGTTTCAGACACTCTGTTTCTCGCCCTCTGTTTCTCTCCCTCTGTTTCAGACCCTCTGTTTCAGACCCTCTGTTTCTCGCCCTCTGTTTCGCGCCCTCTGTTTCGCGCCCTCTGTTTCGCGCCATCTGTTTCTCGCCCTCTGTTTCGGCCCCTCTGTTTCAGACCCTCTGTTTCAGACCCTCTGTTTCAGCCCCTCTGTTTCAGACCCTATTTTTCAGACCCTCTGTTTCTCGCCCTTTGTTTCTCGCCCTCGGTTTCGCGCCCTCTGTTTCGCGCCCTCTGTTTCGCGCCATCTGTTTCTCGCCCTCTGTTTCGGCCCCTCTGTTTCAGACCCTCTGTTTCAGACCCTCTGTTTCAGCCCCTCTGTTTCAGACCCTCTTTTTCAGACCCTCTGTTTCTCGCCCTTTGTTTCTCGCCCTCGGTTTCGCGCCATCTGTTTCTCGCCCTCTGTTTCGGCCCCTCTGTTTCAGACCCTCTGTTTCAGACCCTCTGTTTCAGCCCCTCTGTTTCAGACCCTCTTTTTCAGACCCTCTGTTTCAGACTCTCTGTTTCTCACCCTCTGTTTCGGCCCCTCTGTTTCCCACCCTCTGTTTCCGTCCCTCTGTTTCGCGCACTCTGTTTCGCACCCTCTGTTTCAGACCCTCTGTTTCAGACCCTCTGTTTCTCGCCCTCTGTTTCGCGCCCTCTGTTTCAGACACTCTGTTTCAGACCCTCTGTTTCAGACCCTCTGTTTCAGACACTCTGTTTCTCGCCCTCTGTTTCGCGCCCTCTGTTTCAGACCCTCTGTTTCTCGCCCTCTGTTTCGCGCCCTCTGTTTCAGACCCTCTGTTTCAGACCCTCTGTTTCTCGCCCTCTGTTTCGCGCCCTCTGATTCAGCCCCTCTGTTTCGGACCCTCTGTTTCAGACCCTCTGTTTCTCGCCCTCTGTTTCATGCCCTCTGCTTCTCGCCCTCTGTTTCGAGCCCTCTGTTTCGGCCTCTCAGTTTCCCGCCCTCTGTTTCGCGCCCTCTGTTTCGCGCCCTCTGTTTCAGACCCTCTGTTTCGGCTCCTCTGTTTCCCACCCTCTGTTTCGGTCCCTCTGTTTCGCGCCCTCTGTTTCGCACCCTCTGTTTCAGACCCTCTGTTTCAGACCCTCTGTTTCTCGCCCTCTGTTTCTCGCCCACTGTTTCGCGTCCTCTGTTTCGCACCTTCTGTTTCAGACCCTCTGTTTCGGCCCATCTGTTTCCCGCCCTCTGTTTCGCGCCCTCTGTTTCAGTCCCTCTGTTTCAGACACTCTGTTTCTCGCCCTCTGTTTCTCTCCCTCTGTTTCAGACCCTCTGTTTCAGACCCTCTGTTTCAGACCCTCTGTTTCTCGCCCTCTGTTTCGCGCCCTCTGTTTCTCGCCCTGTTTCAGACCCTCTGTTTCTCGCCCTCTGTTTCTCGCCCTCTGTATCAGACCCTCTGTTTCAGACCCTCTGTTTCAGACCCTCTGTTTCTCGCCCTCTGTTTCGCGCCCTCTGTTTCTCGCCCTCTGTTTCAGACCCTCTGTTTCAGACCCTCTGTTTCTCGCCCTCTGTTTCGCGCCCTCTGTTACGCGCCCTCTGTTTCGCGCCATCTGTTTCTCGCCCTCTGTTTCGGCCCCTCTGTTTCAGACCCTCTGTTTCAGACCCTCTGTTTCAGCCCCTCTGTTTCAGACCCTCTTTTTCAGACCCTCTGTTTCTCGCCCTCTGTTTCTCGCCCTCTGTTTCACGCCATCTGTTTCTCGCCCACTGTTTCGGCCCCTCTGTTTCAGACCCTCTGTTTCAGACCCTCTGTTTCAGCCCCTCTGTTTCAGACCCTCTTTTTCAGACCCTCTGTTTCCCGCCCGCTGTTTCGCGCCCTCAGTTTCGCGCCCTCTGTTTCAGACCCTCTGTTTCCCACCCTCTGTTTCCCACCCTCTGTTTCGGCCCCTCTGTTTCTCGCCCTCTGTTTCGCGCCCTCTGTTTCAGTCCCTCTGTTTCAGACCCTCTGTTTCTCGCCCTCTGTTTCTCGCCCTCTGTTTCAGACCCTCTGTTTCAGACCCTCTGTTTCAGACCCTCTGTTTCTCGCCCTCTGTTTCGCGAGCTCTGTTTCTCGCCCTCTGTTTCAGACCCTCTGTTTCTCGCCCTCTGTTTCTCGCCCTCTGTATCAGACCCTCTGTTTCAGAACCTCTGTTTCAGATCCTCTGTTTCTCGCCCTCTGTTTTGCGCCCGCTGTTTCTCGCCCTCTGTTTCAGACCCTCTGTTTCTCGCCCTCTGTTTCTCGCCCTCTGTTTCGCGCCCTCTATTTGAGACCCTCTGTTTCAGACCCTCTGTTTCTCGCCCTCTGTTTCTCGCCCTCTGTTTCAGACCCTCTGTTTCAGACCCTCTGTTTCTCGCCCTCTGTTTTGTGCCCTCTGTTTCGCGCCCTCTGTTTCGCGCCCTCTTTTTCAGACCCTCTGTTTCGGCCCCTCTGTTTCCCAGCCTCTGTTTCGGTCCCTCTGTTTCGCGCCCTCTGTTTCGCACCCTCTGTTTCAGACCCTCTGTTTCAGACCCTCTGTTTCTCGCCCTCTGTTTCTCGCCCACTGTTTCAGACCCTCTGTTTCAGAACCTCTGTTTCAGACCCTCTGTTTCTCGCCCTCTGTTTCTCGCCCTCTGTTTCAGACCCTCTGTTTCAGAACCTCTGTTTCAGACCCTCTGTTTCTCGCCCTCTGTTTCACGCCCTCTGTTTCGCACCCTCTGTTTCAGACCCTCTGTTTCGGCCCATCTGTTTCTCGCCCTCTGTTTCGCGCCCTCTGTTTCCCACCCTCTGTTTCGGCCCCTCTGTTTCTCGCCCTCTGTTTCGCGCCCTCTGTTTCAGTCCCTCTGTTTCAGACACTCTGTTTCTCGCCCTCTGTATCTCGCCGTCTGTTTCAGACCCTCTGTTTCAGACCCTCTGTTTCAGACCCTCTGTTTCTCGCCCTCTGTTTCGCGCCCTCTGTTTCTCGCCCTCTGTTTCAGACCCTCTGTTTCTCGCCCTCTGTTTCTCGCCCACTGTATCAGACCCTCTGTTTCAGACCCTCTGTTTCAGACCCTCTGTTTCTCGCTCTCTGTTTCGCGCCCTCTGTTTCTCGCCCTCTGTTTCAGACCCTCTGTTTCAGATCCTCTGTTTCTCGCCCTCTGTTTCGCGCCCTCTGTTTTGCGCCCTCTGTTTCGCGCCATCTGTTTCTCGCCCTCTGTTTCGGCCCCTCTGTTTCAGACCCTCTGTTTCAGCCCCTCTGTTTCAGCCCCTCTGTTTCAGACCCTCTTTTTCAGACCCTCTGTTTCTCGCCCTCTGTTTCTCGCCCTCTGTTTCGCGCCATCTGTTTCTCGCCCTCTGTTTCGGCCCCTCTGTTTCAGACCCTCTGTTTCAGACCCTCTGTTTCAGCCCCTCTGTTTCAGACCCTCTTTTTCAGACCCTCTGTTTCTCGCCCTCTGTTTCGCGCCCTCTGTTTCAGACCCTCTGTTTCGGCCCCTCTGTTTCCCACCCTCTGTTTCCGTCCCTCTGTTTCGCGCCCTCTGTTTCGCACCCTCTGTTTCAGACCCTCTGTTTCAGACCCTCTGTTTCTCGCCCTCTGTTTCGCGCCCTCTGTTTCAGACCCTCTGTTTCTCGCCCTCTGTTTCAGACACTCTGTTTCAGACCCTCTGTTTCAGACCCTCTGTTTCAGACACTCTGTTTCTCGCCCTCTGTTTCGCGCCCTCTGTTTCAGACCCTCTGTTTCTCGCCCTCTGTTTCGCGCCCTCTGTTTCAGACCCTCTGTTTCAGACCCTCTGTTTCTCGCCCTCTGTTTCGCGCCCTCTGTTTCGCGCCCTCTGTTTCAGACCCTCTGTTTCGGGCCCTCTGTTTCTCGCCCTCTGCTTCGGCCCCTCTGTTTCGCGCCCTCTGTTTCAGACCCTCTGTTTCAGACCCCCTGTTTCTCGCCCTCTGTTTCAGCCCCTCTGTTTCAGACCCTCTGTTTCGCGCCCTTTGTTTCGCGCCCTTTGTTTCGCGCCCTCTGTTTCAGACCCTCTGTTTCAGCCCGTTTGTTTCAGCCCCTCTGTTTCAGACCCTCTGTTTCTCGCCCTCTGTTTTGCGCCCTCTGTTTCAGACCCTCTGTTTCAGCCCCTCTGTTTCTCGCCCTCTGATTCAGCCCCTCTGTTTCGGACCCTCTGTTTCAGACCCTCTGTTTCTCGCCCTCTGTTTCATGCCCTCTGTTTCTCGCCCTCTGTTTCGAGCCCTCTGTTTCGGCCTCTCAGTTTCCCGCCCTCTGTTTCGCGCCCTCTGTTTCGCGCCCTCTGTTTCAGACCCTCTGTTTCGGTCCCTCTGTTTCCCACCCTCTGTTTCGGTCCCTCTGTTTCGCGCCCTCTGTTTCGCACCCTCTGTTTCAGACCCTCTGTTTCAGACCCTCTGTTTCTCGCCCTCTGTTTCTCGCCCTCTGTTTCAGACCCTCTGTTTCTCGCCCACTGTTTCGCGCCCTCTGTTTCGCACCTTCTGTTTCAGACCCTCTGTTTCGGCCCATCTGTTTCCCGCCCTCTGTTTCGCGCCCTCTGTTTCGCGCCCTCTGTTTCAGACACTCTGTTTCGGCCCCTCTGTTTCCCACCCTCTGTTTCGGCCCCTCTGTTTCGCGCCCTCTGTTTCGCGCCCTCTGTTTCAGTCCCTCTGTTTCAGACCCTCTGTATCTCGCCCTCTATTTCTCGCCCTCTGTTTCAGAACCTCTGTTTCAGACCCTCTGTTTCAGACCCTCTGTTTCTCGCCCTCTGTTTTGCGCCCTCTGTTTCTCGCCCTCTGTTTCAGACCCTCTGTTTCTCGCCCTCTGTTTCTCGCCCTCTGTTTCGCGCCCTCTATTTGAGACCCTCTGTTTCAGACCCTCTGTTCCGGCCCCTCTGTTTCCCACCCTCTGTTTCGGTCCCTCTGTTTCGCGCCGTCTGTTTCGCACCCTCTGTTTCAGACCCTCTGTTTCAGACCCTCTGTTTCTCGCCCTCTGTTTCTCGCCCTCTGTTTCAGACCCTCTGTTTCAGACCATCTGTTTCTCGCACTCTGTTTCGCGCCATCTGTTTCTCGCCCTCTGTTTCGGCCCCTCTGTTTCAGACCCTCTGTTTCAGACCCTCTGTTTCAGCCCCTCTGTTTCAGAACCTCTTTTTCAGACCCTCTGTTTATCGCCCTCTGTTTCGCGCCCTCTTTTTCAGACCCTCTGTTTCGGCTCCTCTGTTTCCCACCCTCTGTTTCGGTCCCTCTGTTTCGCGCCTTCTGTTTCGCACCCTCTGTTTCAGACCCTCTGTTTCAGACCCTCTGTTTCTCGCCCTCTGTTTCGCGCCCTCTGTTTCAGACACTCTGTTTCAGACCCTCTGTTTCTCGCCCTCTGTTTCAGACACTCTGTTTCAGACCATCTGTTTCAGACCCTCTGTTTCAGACCCTCTGTTTCTCGCCCTCTGTTTCTCGCCCTCTGTTTCAGACCCTCTGTTTCTCGCCCACTGTTTCGCGCCCTCTGTTTCGCACCTTCTGTTTCAGACCCTCTGTTTCGGCCCATCTGTTTCCCGCCCTCTGTTTCGCGCCCTCTGTTTCGCGCCCTCTGTTTCAGACACTCTGTTTCGGCCCCTCTCTTTCCCACCCTCTGTTTCGGCCCCTCTGTTTCGCGCCCTCTGTTTCGCGCCCTCTGTTTCAGTCCCTCTGTTTCAGACCCTCTGTATCTCGCCCTCTGTTTCTCGCCCTCTGTTTCAGAACCTCTGTTTCAGACCCTCTGTTTCAGACCCTCTGTTTCTCGCCCTCTGTTTTGCGCCCTCTGTTTCTCGCCCTCTGTTTCAGACCCTCTATTTCTCGCCCTCTGTTTCTCGCCCTCTGTTTCGCGCCCTCTATTTGAGACCCTCTGTTTCAGACCCTCTGTTTCGGCCCCTCATTTTCCCACCCTCTGTTTCGGTCCCTCTGTTTCGTGCCGTCTGTTTCGCACCCTCTGTTTCAGACCCTCTGTTTCAGACCCTCTGTTTCTCGCCCTCTGTTTCTCGCCCTCTGTTTCAGACCCTCTGTTTCAGACCATCTGTTTCTCGCACTCTGTTTCGCGCCATCTGTTTCTCGCCCTCTGTTTCGGCCCCTCTGTTTCAGACCCTCTGTTTCAGACCCTCTGTTTCAGCCCCTCTGTTTCAGACCCTCTTTTTCAGACCCTCTGTTTATCGCCCTCTGTTTCGCGCCCTCTTTTTCAGACCCTCTGTTTCGGCTCCTCTGTTTCCCACCCTCTGTTTCGGTCCCTCTGTTTCGCGCCTTCTGTTTCGCACCCTCTGTTTCAGACCCTCTGTTTCAGACACTCTGTTTCTCGCCCTCTGTGTCGCGCCCTCTGTTTCAGACCCTCTGTTTCTCGCCCTCTGTTTCTCGCCCTCTGTTTCAGACCCTCTGTTTCAGACCCTCTATTTCTCGCCCTCTGTTTCTCGCCCTCTGCTTCGGCGCCTCTGTTTCGCGCCCTCTGTTTCAGACCCTCTGTTTCAGACCCCCTGTTTCTCGCCCTCTGTTTCAGCCCCTCTGTTTCAGACCCTCTGTTTCGCGCCCTTTGTTTTGAGCCCTTTGTTTCGCGCCCTCTGTTTCAGACCCTCTGTTTCAGCCCCTCTGTTTCAGCCCCTCATTTTCAGACCCTCTGTTTCTCGCCCTCTGTTTTGCGCCCTCTGTTTCAGACCCTCTGTTTCAGCCCCTCTGTTTCAGCCCCTCTGTTTCAGCCCCTCTGTTTCTCGCCCTCTGATTCAGCCCCTCTGTTTTGGACCCTCTGTTTCAGACCCTCTGTTTCTCGCCCTCTGTTTCATGCCCTCTGTTTCCCGCCCTCTGTTTCGCGCCCTCTGTTTCGCGCCCTCTGTTTCAGACCCTCTGTTTCGGCTCCTCTGTTTCCCACCCTCTGTTTCGGTCCCTCTGTTTCACGCCCTCTGTTTCGCACCCTCTGTTTCAGACCCTCTGTTTCAGACCCTCTGTTTCTCGCCCTCTGTTTCGCACCTTCTGTTTCAGACCCTCTGTATCGGCCCATCTGTTTCCCGCCCTCTGTTTCGCGCCCTCTGTTTCGCGCCCTCTGTTTCAGACACTCTGTTTCAGCCCCTCTGTTTCAGACCCTCTTTTTCAGACCCTCTGTTTCTCGCCCTCTGTTTCGCGCCCTCTTTTTCAGACCCTCTGTTTCGGCCCGTCTGTTTCCCACCCTCTGTTTCCGTCCCTCTGTTTCGCGCCCTCTGTTTCGCACCCTCTGTTTCAGACCCTCTGTTTCAGACCCTCTGTTTCTCGCCCTCTGTTTCGCGCCCTCTGTTTCAGACCCTCTGTTTCAGACCCTCTGTTTCTCCCCCTCTGTTTCAGACACTCTGTTTCAGACCCTCTGTTTCAGACCCTCTGTTTCAGACCCTCTGTTTCTCGCCCTCTGTTTCTCGCCCTCTGTTTCAGACCCTCTGTTTCAGACCATCTGTTTCTCGCACTCTGTTTCCCGCCATCTGTTTCTCGCCCTCTGTTTCGGCCCCTCTGTTTCAGACCCTCTGTTTCAGACCCTCTGTTTCAGCCCCTCTGTTTCAGACCCTCTTTTTCAGACCCTCTGTTTATCGCCCTCTGTTTCGCGCCCTCTTTTTCAGACCCTCTGTTTCGGCTCCTCTGTTTCCCACCCTCTGTTTCGGTCCCTCTGTTTCGCGCCTTCTGTTTCGCACCCTCTGTTTCAGACCCTCTGTTTCAGACACTCTGTTTCTCGCCCTCTGTGTCGCGCCCTCTGTTTCAGACCCTCTGTTTCTCGCCCTCTGTTTCTCGCCCTCTGTTTCAGACCCTCTGTTTCAGACCCTCTATTTCTCGCCCTCTGTTTCTCGCCCTCTGCTTCGGCCCCTCTGTTTCGCGCCCTCTGTTTCAGACCCTCTGTTTCAGACCCCCTGTTTCTCGCCCTCTGTTTCAGCCCCTCTGTTTCAGACCCTCTGTTTCGCGCCCTTTGTTTTGCGCCCTTTGTTTCGCGCCCTCTGTTTCAGACCCTCTGTTTCAGCCCCTCTGTTTCAGCCCCTCATTTTCAGACCCTCTGTTTCTCGCCCTCTGTTTTGCGCCCTCTGTTTCAGACCCTCTGTTTCAGCCCCTCTGTTTCAGCCCCTCTGTTTCAGCCCCTCTGTTTCTCGCCCTCTGATTCAGCCCCTCTGTTTTGGACCCTCTGTTTCAGACCCTCTGTTTCTCGCCCTCTGTTTCATGCCCTCTGTTTCCCGCCCTCTGTTTCGCGCCCTCTGTTTCGCGCCCTCTGTTTCAGACCCTCTGTTTCGGCTCCTCTGTTTCCCACCCTCTGTTTCGGTCCCTCTGTTTCACGCCCTCTGTTTCGCACCCTCTGTTTCAGACCCTCTGTTTCAGACCCTCTGTTTCTCGCCCTCTGTTTCGCACCTTCTGTTTCAGACCCTCTGTATCGGCCCATCTGTTTCCCGCCCTCTGTTTCGCGCCCTCTGTTTCGCGCCCTCTGTTTCAGACACTCTGTTTCAGCCCCTCTGTTTCCCACCCTCTGTTTCGGCCCCTCTGTTTCGCGCCCTCTGTTTCGCGCCCTCTGTTTCAGTCCCTCTGTTTCAGACCCTCTGTATCTCGCCCTCTGTTTCTCGCCCTCTGTTTCAGAACCTCTGTTTCAGACCCTCTGTTTCAGACCCTCTGTTTCTCGCCCTCTGTTTTGCGCCCTCTGTTTCTCGCCCTCTGTTTCAGACCCTCTGTTTCTCGCCCTCTGTTTCTCGCCCTCTGTTTCGCGCCCTCTATTTGAGACCCTCTGTTTCAGACCCTCTGTTTCTCGCCCTCTGTTTTGCGCCCTCTGTTTCTCGCCCTCTGTTTCAGACCCTCTGTTTCTCGCCCTCTGTTTCTCGCCCTCTGTTTCTCGCCCTCTGTTTCAGACCCTCTGTTTCAGACCCTCTGTTTCTCGCCCTCTGTTTCGCGCCCTCTGTTTCGCGCCCTCTGTTTCGCGCCCTCTTTTTCAGACCCTCTGTTTCGGCCCCTCTGTTTCCCACCCTCTGTTTCGGTCCCTCTGTTTCGCGCCGTCTGTTTCGCACCCTCTGTTTCACACCCTCTGTTTCAGACCCTCTGTTTCTCGCCCTCTGTTTCTCGCCCTCTGTTTCAGACCCTCTGTTTCAGACCCTCTGTTTCTCGCCCTCTGTTTCGCGCCATCTGTTTCTCGCCCTCTGTTTCGGCCCCTCTGTTTCAGACCCTCTGTTTCAGACCCTCTGTTTCAGCCCCTCTGTTTCAGACCCTCTTTTTCAGACCCTCTGTTTCTCGCCCTCTGTTTCGCGCCCTCTTTTTCAGACCCTCTGTTTCGGCCCGTCTGTTTCCCACCCTCTGTTTCCGTCCCTCTGTTTCGCGCCCTCTGTTTCGCACCCTCTGTTTCAGACCCTCTGTTTCAGACCCTCTGTTTCTCGCCCTCTGTTTCGCGCCCTCTGTTTCAGACCCTCTGTTTCAGACCCTCTGTTTCTCGCCCTCTGTTTCAGACACTCTGTTTCAGACCCTCTGTTTCAGACCCTCTGTATCAGACACTCTGTTTCTCGCCCTCTGTTTCGCGCCCTCTGTTTCAGACCCTCTGTTTCTCGCCCTCTGTTTCTCACCCTCTGTTTCAGACCCTCTGTTTCAGACCCTCTATTTCTCGCCCTCTGTTTCGCGCCCTCATTTTCGCGCCCTCTGTTTCGCGCCCTCTGTTTCAGACCCTCTGTTTCGGGCCCTCTGTTTCTCGCCCTCTGCTTCGGCCCCTCTGTTTCGCGCCCTCTGTTTCAGACCCTCTGTTTCAGACCCCCTGTTTCTCGCCCTCTGTTTCAGCCCCTCTGTTTCAGACCCTCTGTTTCGCGCCCTCTGTTTCGCGCCCTTTGTTTCGCGCCCTCTGTTTCAGACCCTCTGTTTCAGCCACTCTGTTTCAGCCCCTCTGTTTCAGACCCTCTGTTTCTCGCCCTCTGTTTGGCGCCCTCTGTTTCAGACCCTCTGTTTCAGCCCCTCTGTTTCTCGCCCTCTGATTCAGCCCCTCTGTTTCGGACCCTCTGTTTCAGACCCTCTGTTTCTCGCCCTCTGTTTCATTCCCTCTGTTTCTCGCCCTCTGTTTCGAGCCCTCTGTTTCGGCCCCTCAGTTTCCCGCCCTCTGTTTCGCGCCCTCTGTTTCGCGCCCTCTGTTTCAGACCCTCTGATTCAGACCCTCTGTTTCGGCCCCTCTGTTTCTCGCCCTCTGCTTTGGCCACTCTGTTTCGCGCACTCTGTTTCAGACCCTCTGTTTCAGAACCTCTGTTTCTCGCCCTCTGTTTCAGACACTCTGTTTCAGACCCTCTGTCTCAGACCCTCTGTTTCAGACCCTCTGTTTCTCGCCCTCTGTTTCGCACCCTCTGTTTCAGACCCTCTGTTTCAGACCCTCTGTTTCTCGCCCTCTGTTTCAGACCCTCTGTTTCAGACCCTCTGTTTCTCGCCCTCTGTTTCGCGCCCTCTGTTTCGCGCCCTCTGTTTCTCGCCCTCTGCTTCGGCCCCTCTGTTTCGCGCACTCTGTTTCAGACCCTCTGTTTCAGGCCCTCTGTTTCTCGCCCTCTGTTTCAGACACTCTGTTTTGACGCCTCTGTTTCGCGCCCACTGTTTCGCGCCCTCTGTTTCAGACCCTCTGTTTCAGCCCCTCTGTTTCAGCCCGTCTGTTTCAGACCCTCTGTTTCTCGCCCTCTATTTTGCGCCCTCTGTTTCAGCACCTCTGTTTCGCGCCCTCTGTTTCGCGCCCTTTGTTTCGTGCCCTCTGTTTCAGACCCTCTGTTTCAGCCCCTCTGTTTCAGCCCCTCTGTTTCAGACCCTCTGTTTCTCGCCCTCTGTTTTGCGCCCTCTGCTTCAGCCCCTCTGTTTCAGCCCCTCTGTTTCAGCCCCTCTGTTTCAGCCCCTCTGTTTCTCGCCCTCTGATTCAGCCCCTCTGTTTCAGACCCTCTGTTTCAGACCCTCTGTTTCTCGCCCTCTGTTTCGCGCCCTCTGTTTCGCGCCCTCTGTTTCAGAACCTTTGTTTCAGACCCTCTGTTTCAGTCCCTCTGTTTGAGACCCTCTGTTTCTCGCCCTCTGTTTCGGCCCCTCTGTTTCTCGCACTCTGTTTCAGACCCTCTGTTTCGCAACCTCCGTTTCGCGCCCTCTGTTTCTTGCCCTCTGTTTCGCGCCCTCTGTTTCGCGCCCTCTGTTTCAGACCCTCTGTTTCGGCCCCTCTGTTTCTCGCCCTCTGCTTCGGCCCCTCTGTTTCGCGCCCTCTGTTTCGCACCCTCTGTTTCAGACCCTCTGTTGCACACCCTCTTTTTCTGACCCTCTGTTTCTCGCCCTCTGTTTCAGACGCTCTGTTTCAGACCCTCTGTTTCTCACCCTCTGTTTCGCGCCCTCTGTTTCGCGCCCTCTGTTTCGCGCCCTCTGTTTCAGACCCTCTGTTTCAGACCCTCTGTTTCTCGCCCTCTGTTTCAGACCCTGTGTTTCTGACCCTCTGTTTCAGACCCTCTGTTTCAGACCCTCTGTTTCTCGCCCTCTGTTTCGCGCCCTCTGTTTTGCGCCCTCTGTTTCAGACCCTCTGTTTCGGCCCCTCTGTTTCTCGCCCTCTGCTTTGGCCACTCTGTTTCACGCACTCTGTTTCAGACCCTCTGTTTCAGAACCTCTGTTTCTCGACCTCTGTTTCAGACACTCTGTTTCAGACCCTCTGTCTCAGACCCTCTGTTTCAGACCCTCTGTTTCTCGCCCTCTGTTTCGCACCCTCTGTTTCGCGCCCTCTGTTTCAGACCCTCTGTTTCGGCCCCTCTGTTTCTCGCCCTCTGCTTCGGCCCCTCTGTTTCGCGCCCTCTGTTTCGCACCCTCTGTTTCAGACCCTCTGTTTCTCGCCCTCTGTTTCGCGCCCTCTGTTTCGCGCCCTCTGTTTCAGACCCTCTGTTTCGGCCCCTCTGTTTCTCCCCCTCTGCTTCGCGCCCTCTGTTTCGCGCCCTCTGTTTCAGACCCTCTGTTTCGGCCCCTCTGTTTCTCGCCCTCTGCTTCGGCCCCTCTGTTTCGCGCCCTCTGTTTCGCACCCTCTGTTTCAGACCCTCTGTTGCACACCCTCTGTTTCAGACACTCTGTTTCAGACCCTCTGTTGCACACCCTCTTTTTCAGACCCTCTGTTTCTCGCCCTCTGTTTCTCGCCCTCTGTTTCAGACGCTCTGTTTCAGACCCTCTGTTTCTCACCCTCTGTTTCGCGCCCTCTGTTTCGCGCCCTCTGTTTCGCGCCCTCTGTTTCAGACCCTCTGTTTCAGACCCTCTGTTTCTCGCCCTCTGTTTCAGACCCTGTGTTTCTGACCCTCTGTTTCAGACCCTCTGTTTCAGAACCTCTGTTTCTCGACCTCTGTTTCAGACACTCTGTTTCAGACCCTCTGTCTCAGACCCTCTGTTTCAGACCCTCTGTTTCTCGCCCTCTGTTTCGCACCCTCTGTTTCAGACCCTCTGTTTCAGACCCTCTGTTTCTCGCCCTCTGTTTCAGACCCTCTGTTTCAGACCCTCTGTTTCTCGCCCTCTGTTTCGCGCCCTCTGTTTCGCGCCCTCTGTTTCTCGCCCTCTGCTTCGGCCCCTCTGTTTCGCGCACTCTGTTTCAGACCCTCTGTTTCAGGCCCTCTGTTTCTCGCCCTCTGTTTGAGACACTCTGTTTTGCACCCTCTGTTTCGCGCCCACTGTTTCGCGCCCTCAGTTTCAGACCCTCTGTTTCAGCCCCTCTGTTTCAGCCCGTCTGTTTCCGACCCTCTGTTTCTCGCCCTCTATTTTGCGCCCTCTGTTTCAGAACACCTGTTTCAGCCCCTCTGTTTCAGCCCCTCTGTTTCAGACCCTCTGTTTCTCGCCCTCTGATTCAGCCCCGCTGTTTCAGACCCTCTGTTTCAGCCCCTCTGTTTCAGCCCCTCTGTTTCTCGCCCTCTGTTACGCGCCCTCTGTTTCGCGCCCTCTGTTTCAGCCCCTCTGTTTCAAGACCCTCTGTTTCAGCCCGTCTGTTTCAGCCCCTCTGATTCAGCTCCTCTGTTTCAGCCCCACTGTTTCAGCCCCTCTGTTTCTCGCCCTCTTTTTCAGCCCCTCTGTTTCAGACCCTCTGTTTCAGACCCACTGTTTCAGACCCTCTGTTTCAGACCCTCTGTTTCTCGCCCTCTGTTTCGCGCCCTTTGTTTCGTGCCCTCTGTTTCAGACCCTCTGTTTCAGCCCCTCTGTTTCAGCCCCTCTGTTTCAGACCCTCTGTTTCTCGCCCTCTGTTTTGCGCCCTCTGCTTCAGCCCCTCTGTTTCAGCCCCTCTGTTTCAGCCCCTCTGTTTCAGCCCCTCTGTTTCTCGCCCTCTGATTCAGCCCCTCTGTTTCAGACCCTCTGTTTCAGACCCTCTGTTTCTCGCCCTCTGTTTCGCGCCCTCTGTTTCGCGCCCTCTGTTTCAGAACCTTTGTTTCAGACCCTCTGTTTCAGTCCCTCTGTTTCAGACCCTCTGTTTCTCGCCCTCTGTTTTGGCCCCTCTGTTTCTCGCACTCTGTTTCAGACCCTCTGTTTCGCAACCTCCGTTTCGCGCCCTCTGTTTCTTGCCCTCTGTTTTGCGCCCTCTGTTTCGCGCCCTCTGTTTCAGACCCTCTGTTTCGGCCCCTCTGTTTCTCGCCCTCTGCTTCGGCCCCTCTGTTTCGCGCCCTCTGTTTCGCACCCTCTGTTTCAGACCCTCTGTTTCTCGCCCTCTGTTTCAGACACTCTGTTTCAGACCCTCTGTTGCACACCCTCTTTTTCAGACCCTCTGTTTCTCGCCCTCTGTTTCTCGCCCTCTGTTTCAGACGCTCTGTTTCAGACCCTCTGTTTCTCACCCTCTGTTTCGCGCCCTCTGTTTCGCGCCCTCTGTTTCGCGCCCTCTGTTTCAGACCCTCTGTTTCAGACCCTCTGTTTCTCGCCCTCTGTTTCAGACCCTGTGTTTCTGACCCTCTGTTTCAGACCCTCTGTTTCAGACCCTCTGTTTCTCGCCCTCTGTTTCGCGCCCTCTGTTTTGCGCCCTCTGTTTCAGACCCTCTGTTTCGGCCCCTCTGTTTCTCGCCCTCTGCTTTGGCCACTCTGTTTCGCGCACTCTGTTTCAGACCCTCTGTTTCAGAACCTCTGTTTCTCGACCTCTGTTTCAGACACTCTGTTTCAGACCCTCTGTCTCAGACCCTCTGTTTCAGACCCTCTGTTTCTCGCCCTCTGTTTCGCACCCTCTGTTTCGCGCCCTCTGTTTCAGACCCTCTGTTTCGGCCCCTCTGTTTCTCGCCCTCTGCTTCGGCCCCTCTGTTTCGCGCCCTCTGTTTCGCACCCTCTGTTTCAGACCCTCTGTTTCTCGCCCTCTGTTTCGCGCCCTCTGTTTCGCGCCCTCTGTTTCAGACCCTCTGTTTCGGCCCCTCTGTTTCTCCCCCTCTGCTTCGCGCCCTCTGTTTCGCGCCCTCTGTTTCAGACCCTCTGTTTCGGCCCCTCTGTTTCTCGCCCTCTGCTTCGGCCCCTCTGTTTCGCGCCCTCTGTTTCGCACCCTCTGTTTCAGACCCTCTGTTTCTCGCCCTCTGTTTCAGACACTCTGTTTCAGACCCTCTGTTGCACACCCTCTTTTTCAGACCCTCTGTTTCTCGCCCTCTGTTTCTCGCCCTCTGTTTCAGACGCTCTGTTTCAGACCCTCTGTTTCTCACCCTCTGTTTCGCGCCCTCTGTTTCGTGCCCTCTGTTTCGCGCCCTCTGTTTCAGACCCTCTGTTTCAGACCCTCTGTTTCTCGCCCTCTGTTTCAGACCCTGTGTTTCTGACCCTCTGTTTCAGACCCTCTGTTTCAGAACCTCTGTTTCTCGACCTCTGTTTCAGACACTCTGTTTCAGACCCTCTGTCTCAGACCCTCTGTTTCAGACCCTCTGTTTCTCGCCCTCTGTTTCGCACCCTCTGTTTCAGACCCTCTGTTTCAGACCCTCTGTTTCTCGCCCTCTGTTTCAGACCCTCTGTTTCAGACCCTCTGTTTCTCGCCTTCTGTTTCGCGCCCTCTGTTTCGCGCCCTCTGTTTCTCGCCCTCTGCTTCGGCCCCTCTGTTTCGCGCACTCTGTTTCAGACCCTCTGTTTCAGGCCCTCTGTTTCTCGCCCTCTGTTTGAGACACTCTGTTTTGCACCCTCTGTTTCGCGCCCACTGTTTCGCGCCCTCAGTTTCAGACCCTCTGTTTCAGCCCCTCTGTTTCAGCCCGTCTGTTTCCGACCCTCTGTTTCTCGCCCTCTATTTTGCGCCCTCTGTTTCAGAACACCTGTTTCAGCCCCTCTGTTTCAGCCCCTCTGTTTCAGACCCTCTGTTTCTCGCCCTCTGATTCAGCCCCTCTGTTTCAGACCCTCTGTTTCAGCCCCTCTGTTTCAGCCCCTCTGTTTCTCGCCCTCTGTTACGCGCCCTCTGTTTCGCGCCCTCTGTTTCAGCCCCTCTGTTTCAAGACCCTCTGTTTCAGCCCCTCTGTTTCAGCCCCTCTGATTCAGCTCCTCTGTTTCAGCCCCACTGTTTCAGCCCCTCTGTTTCTCGCCCTCTTTTTCAGCCCCTCTGTTTAAGACCCTCTGTTTCAGACCCACTGTTTCAGACCCTCTGTTTCAGACCCTCTGTTTCTCGCCCTCTGTTTCGCGCCGTCTGTTTCTTGCCCTCTGTTTCTCGCCCTCTGTTTCAGACCCTCTGTTTCTCGCCCTCTGTTTCGCGCCCTCTGTTTCGTGCCCTCTGTTTCAGACCCTCTGTTTCGGCCCCTCTGTTTCTCGCCCGCTGCTTCGGCCCCTCTGTTTCGCGCCCTCTGTTTCAGACCCTCTGTTTCAGACCCTCTGTTTCTCGCCCTCTGTTTCAGACCCTCTGTTTCAGACCCTCAGTTTCTCGCCCTCTGTTTCTCGCCCTTTGTTTCAGACCCTCTGTTTCTCGCCCTCTGTTTCGCGCCCTCTGTTTCGCGCCCTCTGTTTCGCACCCTCTGTTTCAGACCCTCTGTTTCTCGCCCTCTGTTTCGCGCCCTCTGTTTCTCGCCCTCTGCTTCGGCCCCTCTGTTTCGCGCCCTCTGTTTCAGATCCTCTGTTTCAGACCCTCTGTTTCTCGCCCTCTGTTTCAGACACTCTGTTTCAGACCCTCTGTTTCACACCCTCTGTTTCTCGGCCTCTGTTTCGCGCCCTGTGTTTTAGACCCTGTGTTTCAGACCCTCTGTTTCTCGCCCTCTGTTTCTCGCCCTCTGTTTCAGACCCTCTGTTTCAGACCCTCTGTTTCTCGCCCTCTGTTTCGTGCCCTCTGTTTGGCGCCCTCTGTTTCGCGCCCTCTGTTTCGGTCCCTCTGTTTCGCGCCCTCTGTTTCAGACCCTCTCTTTCAGACCCTCTGTTTCTCGCCCTCTGTTTCAGCCCCTCTGTTTCGCGCCCTCTGTTTCGCGCCCTTTGTTTCTCGCCCTCTGTTTTGCGCCCTCTGCTTCAGCCCCTCTGTTTCAGCCCCTCTGTTTCAGCCCCTCTGTTTCAGCCCCTCTGTTTCTCGCCCTCTGATTCAGCCCCTCTGTTTCAGACCCTCTGTTTCTGACCCTCTGTTTCTCGTCCTCTGTTTCGCGCCCTCTGTTTCGCGCCCTCTGTTTCAGAACCTCTGTTTCAGACCCTCTGTTTCAGTCCCTCTGTTTCAGACCCTCTGTTTCTCGCCCTCTGTTTCGGCCCCTCTGTTTCTCGCACTCTGTTTCAGACCCTCTGTTTCGCAACCTCCGTTTCGCGCCCTCTGTTTCAGACCCTCTGTTTCTTGCCCTCTGTTTCGCGCCCTCTGTTTCGCGCCCTCTGTTTCAGACCCTCTGTTTCGGCCCCTCTGTTTCTCGCCCTCTGCTTCGGCCCCTCTGTTTCGCGCCCTCTGTTTCACACCCTCTGTTTCAGACCCTCTGTTTCTCGCCCTCTGTTTCAGACACTCTGTTTCAGACCCTCTGTTGCACACCCTCTTTTTCAGACCCTCTGTTTCTCGCCCTCTGTTTCTCGCCCTCTGTTTCAGACGCTCTGTTTCAGACCCTCTGTTTCTCACCCTCTGTTTCGCGCCCTCTGTTTCGCGCCCTCTGTTTCTCGCCCTCTGTTTCAGCCCCTCTGTTTCAGCCCCTCTGTTACAGACCCTCTGTTTCTCGCCCTCTGTTTCGCACCATCTGTTTCTCGCCCTCTGTTTCGTCCCCTCTGTTTCAGACCCTCTGTTTCAGACCCTCTGTTTCAGCCCCTCTGTTTCAGACCCTCTTTTTCATACCCTCTGTTTCTCGCCCTCTGTTTCGCGCCCTCTGTTTCAGACCCTCTGTTTCGGCCACTCTGTTTCCCACCCTCTGTTTCGGTCCCTCTGTTTCGCGCCCTCTGTTTCGCACCCTCTGTTTCAGACCCTCTTTTTCATACCCTCTGTTTCTCGCCCTCTGTTTCGCGCCCTCTGTTTCAGACCCTCTGTTTCGGCCCCTCTGTTTCCCACCCTCTGTTTCTCGCCCTCTGTTTCGCGCCCTCTGTTTCAGACCCTCTGTTTCAGCCCCTCTGTTTCAGACCCTCTGTTTCTCGCCCTCTGATTCAGCCCCGCTGTTTCAGACCCTCTGTTTCAGCCCCTCTGTTTCAGCCCCTCTGTTTCTCGCCCTCTGTTACGCGCCCTCTGTTTCGCGCCCTCTGTTTCAGCCCCTCTGTTTCAAGACCCTCTGTTTCAGCCCGTCTGTTTCAGCCCCTCTGATTCAGCTCCTCTGTTTCAGCCCCACTGTTTCAGCCCCTCTGTTTCTCGCCCTCTTTTTCAGCCCCTCTGTTTCAGACCCTCTGTTTCAGACCCACTGTTTCAGACCCTCTGTTTCAGACCCTCTGTTTCTCGCCCTCTGTTTCGCGCCCTTTGTTTCGTGCCCTCTGTTTCAGACCCTCTGTTTCAGCCCCTCTGTTTCAGCCCCTCTGTTTCAGACCCTCTGTTTCTCGCCCTCTGTTTTGCGCCCTCTGCTTCAGCCCCTCTGTTTCAGCCCCTCTGTTTCAGCCCCTCTGTTTCAGCCCCTCTGTTTCTCGCCCTCTGATTCAGCCCCTCTGTTTCAGACCCTCTGTTTCAGACCCTCTGTTTCTCGCCCTCTGTTTCGCGCCCTCTGTTTCGCGCCCTCTGTTTCAGAACCTTTGTTTCAGACCCTCTGTTTCAGTCCCTCTGTTTCAGACCCTCTGTTTCTCGCCCTCTGTTTTGGCCCCTCTGTTTCTCGCACTCTGTTTCAGACCCTCTGTTTCGCAACCTCCGTTTCGCGCCCTCTGTTTCTTGCCCTCTGTTTGGCGCCCTCTGTTTCGCGCCCTCTGTTTCAGACCCTCTGTTTCGGCCCCTCTGTTTCTCGCCCTCTGCTTCGGCCCCTCTGTTTCGCGCCCTCTGTTTCGCACCCTCTGTTTCAGACCCTCTGTTTCTCGCCCTCTGTTTCAGACACTCTGTTTCAGACCCTCTGTTGCACACCCTCTTTTTCAGACCCTCTGTTTCTCGCCCTCTGTTTCTCGCCCTCTGTTTCAGACGCTCTGTTTCAGACCCTCTGTTTCTCACCCTCTGTTTCGCGCCCTCTGTTTCGCGCCCTCTGTTTCGCGCCCTCTGTTTCAGACCCTCTGTTTCAGACCCTCTGTTTCTCGCCCTCTGTTTCAGACCCTGTGTTTCTGACCCTCTGTTTCAGACCCTCTGTTTCAGACCCTCTGTTTCTCGCCCTCTGTTTCGCGCCCTCTGTTTTGCGCCCTCTGTTTCAGACCCTCTGTTTCGGCCCCTCTGTTTCTCGCCCTCTGCTTTGGCCACTCTGTTTCGCGCACTCTGTTTCAGACCCTCTGTTTCAGAACCTCTGTTTCTCGACCTCTGTTTCAGACACTCTGTTTCAGACCCTCTGTCTCAGACCCTCTGTTTCAGACCCTCTGTTTCTCGCCCTCTGTTTCGCACCCTCTGTTTCGCGCCCTCTGTTTCAGACCCTCTGTTTCGGCCCCTCTGTTTCTCGCCCTCTGCTTCGGCCCCTCTGTTTCGCGCCCTCTGTTTCGCACCCTCTGTTTCAGACCCTCTGTTTCTCGCCCTCTGTTTCGCGCCCTCTGTTTCGCGCCCTCTGTTTCAGACCCTCTGTTTCGGCCCCTCTGTTTCTCCCCCTCTGCTTCGCGCCCTCTGTTTCGCGCCCTCTGTTTCAGACCCTCTGTTTCGGCCCCTCTGTTTCTCGCCCTCTGCTTCGGCCCCTCTGTTTCGCGCCCTCTGTTTCGCACCCTCTGTTTCAGACCCTCTGTTTCTCGCCCTCTGTTTCAGACACTCTGTTTCAGACCCTCTGTTGCACACCCTCTTTTTCAGACCCTCTGTTTCTCGCCCTCTGTTTCTCGCCCTCTGTTTCAGACGCTCTGTTTCAGACCCTCTGTTTCTCACCCTCTGTTTCGCGCCCTCTGTTTCGTGCCCTCTGTTTCGCGCCCTCTGTTTCAGACCCTCTGTTTCAGACCCTCTGTTTCTCGCCCTCTGTTTCAGACCCTGTGTTTCTGACCCTCTGTTTCAGACCCTCTGTTTCAGAACCTCTGTTTCTCGACCTCTGTTTCAGACACTCTGTTTCAGACCCTCTGTCTCAGACCCTCTGTTTCAGACCCTCTGTTTCTCGCCCTCTGTTTCGCACCCTCTGTTTCAGACCCTCTGTTTCAGACCCTCTGTTTCTCGCCCTCTGTTTCAGACCCTCTGTTTCAGACCCTCTGTTTCTCGCCTTCTGTTTCGCGCCCTCTGTTTCGCGCCCTCTGTTTCTCGCCCTCTGCTTCGGCCCCTCTGTTTCGCGCACTCTGTTTCAGACCCTCTGTTTCAGGCCCTCTGTTTCTCGCCCTCTGTTTGAGACACTCTGTTTTGCACCCTCTGTTTCGCGCCCTCTGTTTCGCGCCCTCAGTTTCAGACCCTCTGTTTCAGCCCCTCTGTTTCAGCCCGTCTGTTTCCGACCCTCTGTTTCTCGCCCTCTATTTTGCGCCCTCTGTTTCAGAACACCTGTTTCAGCCCCTCTGTTTCAGCCCCTCTGTTTCAGACCCTCTGTTTCTCGCCCTCTGATTCAGCCCCTCTGTTTCAGACCCTCTGTTTCAGCCCCTCTGTTTCAGCCCCTCTGTTTCTCGCCCTCTGTTACGCGCCCTCTGTTTCGCGCCCTCTGTTTCAGCCCCTCTGTTTCAAGACCCTCTGTTTCAGCCCCTCTGTTTCAGCCCCTCTGATTCAGCTCCTCTGTTTCAGCCCCACTGTTTCAGCCCCTCTGTTTCTCGCCCTCTTTTTCAGCCCCTCTGTTTAAGACCCTCTGTTTCAGACCCACTGTTTCAGACCCTCTGTTTCAGACCCTCTGTTTCTCGCCCTCTGTTTCGCGCCGTCTGTTTCTTGCCCTCTGTTTCTCGCCCTCTGTTTCAGACCCTCTGTTTCTCGCCCTCTGTTTCGCGCCCTCTGTTTCGTGCCCTCTGTTTCAGACCCTCTGTTTCGGCCCCTCTGTTTCTCGCCCGCTGCTTCGGCCCCTCTGTTTCGCGCCCTCTGTTTCAGACCCTCTGTTTCAGACCCTCTGTTTCTCGCCCTCTGTTTCAGACCCTCTGTTTCAGACCCTCAGTTTCTCGCCCTCTGTTTCTCGCCCTTTGTTTCAGACCCTCTGTTTCTCGCCCTCTGTTTCGCGCCCTCTGTTTCGCGCCCTCTGTTTCGCACCCTCTGTTTCAGACCCTCTGTTTCTCGCCCTCTGTTTCGCGCCCTCTGTTTCTCGCCCTCTGCTTCGGCCCCTCTGTTTCGCGCCCTCTGTTTCAGATCCTCTGTTTCAGACCCTCTGTTTCTCGCCCTCTGTTTCAGACACTCTGTTTCAGACCCTCTGTTTCACACCCTCTGTTTCTCGGCCTCTGTTTCGCGCCCTGTGTTTTAGACCCTGTGTTTCAGACCCTCTGTTTCTCGCCCTCTGTTTCTCGCCCTCTGTTTCAGACCCTCTGTTTCAGACCCTCTGTTTCTCGCCCTCTGTTTCGTGCCCTCTGTTTGGCGCCCTCTGTTTCGCGCCCTCTGTTTCGGTCCCTCTGTTTCGCGCCCTCTGTTTCAGACCCTCTCTTTCAGACCCTCTGTTTCTCGCCCTCTGTTTCAGCCCCTCTGTTTCGCGCCCTCTGTTTCGCGCCCTTTGTTTCTCGCCCTCTGTTTTGCGCCCTCTGCTTCAGCCCCTCTGTTTCAGCCCCTCTGTTTCAGCCCCTCTGTTTCAGCCCCTCTGTTTCTCGCCCTCTGATTCAGCCCCTCTGTTTCAGACCCTCTGTTTCTGACCCTCTGTTTCTCGTCCTCTGTTTCGCGCCCTCTGTTTCGCGCCCTCTGTTTCAGAACCTCTGTTTCAGACCCTCTGTTTCAGTCCCTCTGTTTCAGACCCTCTGTTTCTCGCCCTCTGTTTCGGCCCCTCTGTTTCTCGCACTCTGTTTCAGACCCTCTGTTTCGCAACCTCCGTTTCGCGCCCTCTGTTTCAGACCCTCTGTTTCTTGCCCTCTGTTTCGCGCCCTCTGTTTCGCGCCCTCTGTTTCAGACCCTCTGTTTCGGCCCCTCTGTTTCTCGCCCTCTGCTTCGGCCCCTCTGTTTCGCGCCCTCTGTTTCACACCCTCTGTTTCAGACCCTCTGTTTCTCGCCCTCTGTTTCAGACACTCTGTTTCAGACCCTCTGTTGCACACCCTCTTTTTCAGACCCTCTGTTTCTCGCCCTCTGTTTCTCGCCCTCTGTTTCAGACGCTCTGTTTCAGACCCTCTGTTTCTCACCCTCTGTTTCGCGCCCTCTGTTTCGCGCCCTCTGTTTCTCGCCCTCTGTTTCAGCCCCTCTGTTTCAGCCCCTCTGTTACAGACCCTCTGTTTCTCGCCCTCTGTTTCGCACCATCTGTTTCTCGCCCTCTGTTTCGTCCCCTCTGTTTCAGACCCTCTGTTTCAGACCCTCTGTTTCAGCCCCTCTGTTTCAGACCCTCTTTTTCATACCCTCTGTTTCTCGCCCTCTGTTTCGCGCCCTCTGTTTCAGACCCTCTGTTTCGGCCACTCTGTTTCCCACCCTCTGTTTCGGTCCCTCTGTTTCGCGCCCTCTGTTTCGCACCCTCTGTTTCAGACCCTCTTTTTCATACCCTCTGTTTCTCGCCCTCTGTTTCGCGCCCTCTGTTTCAGACCCTCTGTTTCGGCCCCTCTGTTTCCCACCCTCTGTTTCTCGCCCTCTGTTTCGTGCCCTCTGTTTGGCGCCCTCTGTTTCGCGCCCTCTGTTTCGGACCCTCTGTTTCGGCCCCTCTGTTTCTCGCCCTCTGCTTCGGTCCCTCTGTTTCGTGCCCTCTGTTTCAGACCCTCTCTTTCAGACCCTGTGTTTCGCGCCCTCGGTTTCGCACCCTTTGTTTCGCTCCCTCTGTTTCAGACACTCTGTTTCAGCCGCTCTGTTTTAGCCCCTCTGTTTCAGACCCTCTGTTTCTCGCCCTCTGTTTTGCGCCCTCTGTTTCAGACTGTCTGTTTCAGCCCCTCTGTTTCAGCCCCTCTGTTTCAGCCCCTCTGTTTCAGACCCTCTGTTTCTCGCTCTCTGTTTTGCGCCCTCTGTTTCAGCCCCTCTGTTTCAGCCACTCTGTTTCAGCCCCTCTGTTTCAGCCCCTCTGTTTCTCGCCCTCTGATTCAGCCCCTCTGTTTCGTGCCCTCTGTTTCGCGCCCTTTGTTTCGTGCCCTCTGTTTCAGACCCTCTGTTTCAGCCCCTCTGTTTCAGCCCCTCTGTTTCAGACCCTCTGTTTCTCGCCCTCTGTTTTGCGCCCTCTGTTTCAGCCCCTCTGTTTCAGCCCCTCTGTTTCAGCCCCTCTGTTTCTCGCCCTCTGATTCAGCCCCTCTGTTTCAGACCCTCTGTTTCAGACCCTCTGTTTCTCGCCCTCTTTTTCGCGCCCTGTTTCGCGCCCTCTGTTTCAGAACCTCTGTTTCAGACCCTCTGTTTCAGTCCCTCTGTTTCAGACCCTCTGTTTCTCGCCCTCTGTTTCTCACCCTCTGTTTCTCGCCCTCTGTTTCAGACCCTCTGTTTCGCAACCTCCGTTTCGCGCCCTCTGTTTCAGACCCTCTGTTTCTTGCCCTCTGTTTCGCGCCCTCTGTTTCGCGTCCTCTGTTTCAGACCCTCTGTTTCGGCCCCTCTGTTTCTCGCCCTCTGCTTCGGCCCCTCTGTTTCGCGCCCTCTGTTTCGCACCCTCTGTTTCAGACCCTCTGTTTCTCGCCCTCTGTTTCAGACGCTCTGTTTCAGACCCTCTGTTTCTCACCCTCTGTTTCGCGCCCTCTGTTTCGCGCCCTCTGTTTCTCGCCCTCTGTTTCAGCCCCTCTGTTTCAGCCCCTCTGTTACAGACCCTCTGTTTCTCGCCCTCTGTTTCGCGCCATCTGTTTCTCGCCCTCTGTTTCGTCCCCTCTGTTTCAGACCCTCTGTTTCATACCCTCTGTTTCTCGCCCTCTGTTTCTCGCCCTCTGTTTCAGACCCTCTGTTTCGGCCCCTCTGTTTCCCACCCTCTGTTTCGGTCCCTCTGTTTCGCGCCCTCTGTTTCTCGCCGTCTATTTTGCGCCCTCTGTTTCAGAACACCTGTTTCAGCCCCTCTGTTTCAGCCCCTCTGTTTCAGCCCCTCTGTTTCAGACCCTCTGTTTCTCGCTCTCTGTTTTGCGCCCTCTGTTTCAGCCCCTCTGTTTCAGCCACTCTGTTTCAGCCCCTCTGTTTCAGCCCCTCTGTTTCTCGCCCTCTGATTCAGCCCCTCTGTTTCGTGCCCTCTGTTTCGCGCCCTTTGTTTCGTGCCCTCTGTTTCAGACCCTCTGTTTCAGCCCCTCTGTTTCAGCCCCTCTGTTTCAGACCCTCTGTTTCTCGCCCTCTGTTTTGCGCCCTCTGTTTCAGCCCCTCTGTTTCAGCCCCTCTGTTTCAGCCCCTCTGTTTCAGCCCCTCTGTTTCTCGCCCTCTGATTCGCGCCCTCTGTTTCAGTCCCTCTGTTTCAGACACTCTATCTCGCCCTCTGTTTCTCGCCCTCTGTTTCAGACCCTCTGTTTCAGACCCTCTGTTTCAGACCCTCTGTTTCTCGCCCTCTGTTTCACGCCCTCTGTTTCTCGCCCTATGTTTCAGACCCTCTGTTTCTCGCCCTCTGTTTCTCGCCCTCTGTATCAGACCCTCTGTTTCAGACCCTCTGTTTCAGACCCTCTGTTTCTCGCCCTCTGTTTCAGACCCTCTGTTTCAGACCCTCTGTTTCTCGCCCTCTGTTTCGCGCCCTCTGTTTCGCGCCCTCTGTTTCGCGCCATCTGTTTCTCGCCCTCTGTTTCGGCCCCTCTGTTTCAGACCCTCTGTTTCAGACCCTCTGTTTCAGCCCCTCTGTTTCAGACCCTCTTTTTCAGACCCTCTGTTTCTCGCCCTTTGTTTCTCGCCCTCGGTTTCGCGCCATCTGTTTCTCGCCCTCTGTTTCGGCCCCTCTGTTTCAGACCCTCTGTTTCAGACCCTCTGTTTCAGCCCCTCTGTTTCAGACCCTCTTTTTCAGACCCTCTGTTTCAGACTCTCTGTTTCTCACCCTCTGTTTCGGCCCCTCTGTTTCCCACCCTCTGTTTCCGTCCCTCTGTTTCGCGCACTCTGTTTCGCACCCTCTGTTTCAGACCCTCTGTTTCAGACCCTCTGTTTCTCGCCCTCTGTTTCGCGCCCTCTGTTTCAGACACTCTGTTTCAGACCCTCTGTTTCAGACCCTCTGTTTCAGACACTCTGTTTCTCGCCCTCTGTTTCGCGCCCTCTGTTTCAGACCCTCTGTTTCTCGCCCTCTGTTTCGCGCCCTCTGTTTCAGACCCTCTGTTTCAGACCCTCTGTTTCTCGCCCTCTGTTTCGCGCCCTCTGATTCAGCCCCTCTGTTTCGGACCCTCTGTTTCAGACCCTCTGTTTCTCGCCCTCTGTTTCATGCCCTCTGCTTCTCGCCCTCTGTTTCGAGCCCTCTGTTTCGGCCTCTCAGTTTCCCGCCCTCTGTTTCGCGCCCTCTGTTTCGCGCCCTCTGTTTCAGACCCTCTGTTTCGGCTCCTCTGTTTCCCACCCTCTGTTTCGGTCCCTCTGTTTCGCGCCCTCTGTTTCGCACCCTCTGTTTCAGACCCTCTGTTTCAGACCCTCTGTTTCTCGCCCTCTGTTTCTCGCCCACTGTTTCGCGTCCTCTGTTTCGCACCTTCTGTTTCAGACCCTCTGTTTCGGCCCATCTGTTTCCCGCCCTCTGTTTCGCGCCCTCTGTTTCAGTCCCTCTGTTTCAGACACTCTGTTTCTCGCCCTCTGTTTCTTGCCCTCTGTTTCAGACCCTCTGTTTCAGACCCTCTGTTTCAGACCCTCTGTTTCTCGCCCTCTGTTTCGCGCCCTCTGTTTCTCGCCCTGTTTCAGACCCTCTGTTTCTCGCCCTCTGTTTCTCGCCCTCTGTATCAGACCCTCTGTTTCAGACCCTCTGTTTCAGACCCTCTGTTTCTCGCCCTCTGTTTCGCGCCCTCTGTTTCTCGCCCTCTGTTTCAGACCCTCTGTTTCAGACCCTCTGTTTCTCGCCCTCTGTTTCGCGCCCTCTGTTACGCGCCCTCTGTTTCGCGCCATCTGTTTCTCGCCCTCTGTTTCGGCCCCTCTGTTTCAGACCCTCTGTTTCAGACCCTCTGTTTCAGCCCCTCTGTTTCAGACCCTCTTTTTCAGACCCTCTGTTTCTCGCCCTCTGTTTCTCGCCCTCTGTTTCACGCCATCTGTTTCTCGCCCACTGTTTCGGCCCCTCTGTTTCAGACCCTCTGTTTCAGACCCTCTGTTTCAGCCCCTCTGTTTCAGACCCTCTTTTTCAGACCCTCTGTTTCCCGCCCGCTGTTTCGCGCCCTCAGTTTCGCGCCCTCTGTTTCAGACCCTCTGTTTCCCACCCTCTGTTTCCCACCCTCTGTTTCGGCCCCTCTGTTTCTCGCCCTCTGTTTCGCGCCCTCTGTTTCAGTCCCTCTGTTTCAGACCCTCTGTTTCTCGCCCTCTGTTTCTCGCCCTCTGTTTCAGACCCTCTGTTTCAGACCCTCTGTTTCAGACCCTCTGTTTCTCGCCCTCTGTTTCGCGAGCTCTGTTTCTCGCCCTCTGTTTCAGACCCTCTGTTTCTCGCCCTCTGTTTCTCGCCCTCTGTATCAGACCCTCTGTTTCAGAACCTCTGTTTCAGATCCTCTGTTTCTCGCCCTCTGTTTTGCGCCCGCTGTTTCTCGCCCTCTGTTTCAGACCCTCTGTTTCTCGCCCTCTGTTTCTCGCCCTCTGTTTCGCGCCCTCTATTTGAGACCCTCTGTTTCAGACCCTCTGTTTCTCGCCCTCTGTTTCTCGCCCTCTGTTTCAGACCCTCTGTTTCAGACCCTCTGTTTCTCGCCCTCTGTTTTGTGCCCTCTGTTTCGCGCCCTCTGTTTCGCGCCCTCTTTTTCAGACCCTCTGTTTCGGCCCCTCTGTTTCCCAGCCTCTGTTTCGGTCCCTCTGTTTCGCGCCCTCTGTTTCGCACCCTCTGTTTCAGACCCTCTGTTTCAGACCCTCTGTTTCTCGCCCTCTGTTTCTCGCCCACTGTTTCAGACCCTCTGTTTCAGAACCTCTGTTTCAGACCCTCTGTTTCTCGCCCTCTGTTTCTCGCCCTCTGTTTCAGACCCTCTGTTTCAGAACCTCTGTTTCAGACCCTCTGTTTCTCGCCCTCTGTTTCGCGCCCTCTGTTTCGCACCCTCTGTTTCAGACCCTCTGTTTCGGCCCATCTGTTTCTCCCCCTCTGTTTCGCGCCCTCTGTTTCCCACCCTCTGTTTCGGCCCCTCTGTTTCTCGCCCTCTGTTTCGCGCCCTCTGTTTCAGTCCCTCTGTTTCAGACACTCTGTTTCTCGCCCTCTGTATCTCGCCGTCTGTTTCAGACCCTCTGTTTCAGACCCTCTGTTTCAGACCCTCTGTTTCTCGCCCTCTGTTTCGCGCCCTCTGTTTCTCGCCCTCTGTTTCAGACCCTCTGTTTCTCGCCCTCTGTTTCTCGCCCACTGTATCAGACCCTCTGTTTCAGACCCTCTGTTTCAGACCCTCTGTTTCTCGCTCTCTGTTTCGCGCCCTCTGTTTCTCGCCCTCTGTTTCAGACCCTCTGTTTCAGATCCTCTGTTTCTCGCCCTCTGTTTCGCGCCCTCTGTTTTGCGCCCTCTGTTTCGCGCCATCTGTTTCTCGCCCTCTGTTTCGGCCCCTCTGTTTCAGACCCTCTGTTTCAGCCCCTCTGTTTCAGCCCCTCTGTTTCAGACCCTCTTTTTCAGACCCTCTGTTTCTCGCCCTCTGTTTCTCGCCCTCTGTTTCGCGCCATCTGTTTCTCGCCCTCTGTTTCGGCCCCTCTGTTTCAGACCCTCTGTTTCAGACCCTCTGTTTCAGCCCCTCTGTTTCAGACCCTCTTTTTCAGACCCTCTGTTTCTCGCCCTCTGTTTCGCGCCCTCTGTTTCAGACCCTCTGTTTCGGCCCCTCTGTTTCCCACCCTCTGTTTCCGTCCCTCTGTTTCGCGCCCTCTGTTTCGCACCCTCTGTTTCAGACCCTCTGTTTCAGACCCTCTGTTTCTCGCCCTCTGTTTCGCGCCCTCTGTTTCAGACCCTCTGTTTCTCGCCCTCTGTTTCAGACACTCTGTTTCAGACCCTCTGTTTCAGACCCTCTGTTTCAGACACTCTGTTTCTCGCCCTCTGTTTCGCGCCCTCTGTTTCAGACCCTCTGTTTCTCGCCCTCTGTTTCGCGCCCTCTGTTTCAGACCCTCTGTTTCAGACCCTCTGTTTCTCGCCCTCTGTTTCGCGCCCTCTGTTTCGCGCCCTCTGTTTCAGACCCTCTGTTTCGGGCCCTCTGTTTCTCGCCCTCTGCTTCGGCCCCTCTGTTTCGCGCCCTCTGTTTCAGACCCTCTGTTTCAGACCCCCTGTTTCTCGCCCTCTGTTTCAGCCCCTCTGTTTCAGACCCTCTGTTTCGCGCCCTTTGTTTCGCGCCCTTTGTTTCGCGCCCTCTGTTTCAGACCCTCTGTTTCAGCCCGTCTGTTTCAGCCCCTCTGTTTCAGACCCTCTGTTTCTCGCCCTCTGTTTTGCGCCCTCTGTTTCAGACCCTCTGTTTCAGCCCCTCTGTTTCTCGCCCTCTGATTCAGCCCCTCTGTTTCGGACCCTCTGTTTCAGACCCTCTGTTTCTCGCCCTCTGTTTCATGCCCTCTGTTTCTCGCCCTCTGTTTCGAGCCCTCTGTTTCGGCCTCTCAGTTTCCCGCCCTCTGTTTCGCGCCCTCTGTTTCGCGCCCTCTGTTTCAGACCCTCTGTTTCGGCTCCTCTGTTTCCCACCCTCTGTTTCGGTCCCTCTGTTTCGCGCCCTCTGTTTCGCACCCTCTGTTTCAGACCCTCTGTTTCAGACCCTCTGTTTCTCGCCCTCTGTTTCTCGCCCTCTGTTTCAGACCCTCTGTTTCTCGCCCACTGTTTCGCGCCCTCTGTTTCGCACCTTCTGTTTCAGACCCTCTGTTTCGGCCCATCTGTTTCCCGCCCTCTGTTTCGCGCCCTCTGTTTCGCGCCCTCTGTTTCAGACACTCTGTTTCGGCCCCTCTGTTTCCCACCCTCTGTTTCGGCCCCTCTGTTTCGCGCCCTCTGTTTCGCGCCCTCTGTTTCAGTCCCTCTGTTTCAGACCCTCTGTATCTCGCCCTCTATTTCTCGCCCTCTGTTTCAGAACCTCTGTTTCAGACCCTCTGTTTCAGACCCTCTGTTTCTCGCCCTCTGTTTTGCGCCCTCTGTTTCTCGCCCTCTGTTTCAGACCCTCTGTTTCTCGCCCTCTGTTTCTCGCCCTCTGTTTCGCGCCCTCTATTTGAGACCCTCTGTTTCAGACCCTCTGTTCCGGCCCCTCTGTTTCCCACCCTCTGTTTCGGTCCGTCTGTTTCGCGCCGTCTGTTTCGCACCCTCTGTTTCAGACCCTCTGTTTCAGACCCTCTGTTTCTCGCCCTCTGTTTCTCGCCCTCTGTTTCAGACCCTCTGTTTCAGACCATCTGTTTCTCGCACTCTGTTTCGCGCCATCTGTTTCTCGCCCTCTGTTTCGGCCCCTCTGTTTCAGACCCTCTGTTTCAGACCCTCTGTTTCAGCCCCTCTGTTTCAGAACCTCTTTTTCAGACCCTCTGTTTATCGCCCTCTGTTTCGCGCCCTCTTTTTCAGACCCTCTGTTTCGGCTCCTCTGTTTCCCACCCTCTGTTTCGGTCCCTCTGTTTCGCACCTTCTGTTTCGCACCCTCTGTTTCAGACCCTCTGTTTCAGACCCTCTGTTTCTCGCCCTCTGTTTCGCGCCCTCTGTTTCAGACACTCTGTTTCAGACCCTCTGTTTCTCGCCCTCTGTTTCAGACACTCTGTTTCAGACCCTCTGTTTCAGACCCTCTGTTTCAGACCCTCTGTTTCTCGCCCTCTGTTTCTCGCCCTCTGTTTCAGACCCTCTGTTTCTCGCCCACTGTTTCGCGCCCTCTGTTTCGCACCTTCTGTTTCAGACCCTCTGTTTCGGCCCATCTGTTTCCCGCCCTCTGTTTCGCGCCCTCTGTTTCGCGCCCTCTGTTTCAGACACTCTGTTTCGGCCCCTCTGTTTCCCACCCTCTGTTTCGGCCCCTCTGTTTCGCGCCCTCTGTTTCGCGCCCTCTGTTTCAGTCCCTCTGTTTCAGACCCTCTGTATCTCGCCCTCTGTTTCTCGCCCTCTGTTTCAGAACCTCTGTTTCAGACCCTCTGTTTCAGACCCTCTGTTTCTCGCCCTCTGTTTTGCGCCCTCTGTTTCTCGCCCTCTGTTTCAGACCCTCTGTTTCTCGCCCTCTGTTTCTCGCCCTCTGTTTCGCGCCCTCTATTTGAGACCCTCTGTTTCAGACCCTCTGTTTCGGCCCCTCTGTTTCCCACCCTCTGTTTCGGTCCCTCTGTTTCGTGCCGTCTGTTTCGCACCCTCTGTTTCAGACCCTCTGTTTCAGACCCTCTGTTTCTCGCCCTCTATTTCTCGCCCTCTGTTTCAGACCCTCTGTTTCAGACCATCTGTTTCTCGCACTCTGTTTCGCGCCATCTGTTTCTCGCCCTCTGTTTCGGCCCCTCTGTTTCAGACCCTCTGTTTCAGACCCTCTGTTTCAGCCCCTCTGTTTCAGACCCTCTTTTTCAGACCCTTTGTTTATCGCCCTCTGTTTCGCGCCCTCTTTTTCAGACCCTCTGTTTCGGCTCCTCTGTTTCCCACCCTCTGTTTCGGTCCCTCTGTTTCGCGCCTTCTGTTTCGCACCCTCTGTTTCAGACCCTCTGTTTCAGACACTCTGTTTCTCGCCCTCTGTGTCGCGCCCTCTGTTTCAGACCCTCTGTTTCTCGCCCTCTGTTTCTCGCCCTCTGTTTCAGACCCTCTGTTTCAGACCCTCTATTTCTCGCCCTCTGTTTCTCGCCCTCTGCTTCGGCGCCTCTGTTTCGCGCCCTCTGTTTCAGACCCTCTGTTTCAGACCCCCTGTTTCTCGCCCTCTGTTTCAGCCCCTCTGTTTCAGACCCTCTGTTTCGCGCCCTTTGTTTTGCGCCCTTTGTTTCGCGCCCTCTGTTTCAGACCCTCTGTTTCAGCCCCTCTGTTTCAGCCCCTCATTTTCAGACCCTCTGTTTCTCGCCCTCTGTTTTGCGCCCTCTGTTTCAGACCCTCTGTTTCAGCCCCTCTGTTTCAGCCCCTCTGTTTCAGCCCCTCTGTTTCTCGCCCTCTGATTCAGCCCCTCTGTTTTGGACCCTCTGTTTCAGACCCTCTGTTTCTCGCCCTCTGTTTCATGCCCTCTGTTTCCCGCCCTCTGTTTCGCGCCCTCTGTTTCGCGCCCTCTGTTTCAGACCCTCTGTTTCGGCTCCTCTGTTTCCCACCCTCTGTTTCGGTCCCTCTGTTTCACGCCCTCTGTTTCGCACCCTCTGTTTCAGACCCTCTGTTTCAGACCCTCTGTTTCTCGCCCTCTGTTTCGCACCTTCTGTTTCAGACCCTCTGTATCGGCCCATCTGTTTCCCGCCCTCTGTTTCGCGCCCTCTGTTTCGCGCCCTCTGTTTCAGACACTCTGTTTCAGCCCCTCTGTTTCAGACCCTCTTTTTCAGACCCTCTGTTTCTCGCCCTCTGTTTCGCGCCCTCTTTTTCAGACCCTCTGTTTCGGCCCGTCTGTTTCCCACCCTCTGTTTCCGTCCCTCTGTTTCGCGCCCTCTGTTTCGCACCCTCTGTTTCAGACCCTCTGTTTCAGACCCTCTGTTTCTCGCCCTCTGTTTCGCGCCCTCTGTTTCAGACCCTCTGTTTCAGACCCTCTGTTTCTCCCCCTCTGTTTCAGACACTCTGTTTCAGACCCTCTGTTTCAGACCCTCTGTTTCAGACCCTCTGTTTCTCGCCCTCTGTTTCTCGCCCTCTGTTTCAGACCCTCTGTTTCAGACCATCTGTTTCTCGCACTCTGTTTCGCGCCATCTGTTTCTCGCCCTCTGTTTCGGCCCCTCTGTTTCAGACCCTCTGTTTCAGACCCTCTGTTTCAGCCCCTCTGTTTCAGACCCTCTTTTTCAGACCCTCTGTTTATCGCCCTCTGTTTCGCGCCCTCTTTTTCAGACCCTCTGTTTCGGCTCCTCTGTTTCCCACCCTCTGTTTCGGTCCCTCTGTTTCGCGCCTTCTGTTTCGCACCCTCTGTTTCAGACCCTCTGTTTCAGACACTCTGTTTCTCGCCCTCTGTGTCGCGCCCTCTGTTTCAGACCCTCTGTTTCTCGCCCTCTGTTTCTCGCCCTCTGTTTCAGACCCTCTGTTTCAGACCCTCTATTTCTCGCCCTCTGTTTCTCGCCCTCTGCTTCGGCCCCTCTGTTTCGCGCCCTTTGTTTCAGACCCTCTGTTTCAGACCCCCTGTTTCTCGCCCTCTGTTTCAGCCCCTCTGTTTCAGACCCTCTGTTTCGCGCCCTTTGTTTTGCGCCCTTTGTTTCGCGCCCTCTGTTTCAGACCCTCTGTTTCAGCCCCTCTGTTTCAGCCCCTCATTTTCAGACCCTCTGTTTCTCGCCCTCTGTTTTGCGCCCTCTGTTTCAGACCCTCTGTTTCAGCCCCTCTGTTTCAGCCCCTCTGTTTCAGCCCCTCTGTTTCTCGCCCTCTGATTCAGCCCCTCTGTTTTGGACCCTCTGTTTCAGACCCTCTGTTTCTCGCCCTCTGTTTCATGCCCTCTGTTTCCCGCCCTCTGTTTCGCGCCCTCTGTTTCGCGCCCTCTGTTTCAGACCCTCTGTTTCGGCTCCTCTGTTTCCCACCCTCTGTTTCGGTCCCTCTGTTTCACGCCCTCTGTTTCGCACCCTCTGTTTCAGACCCTCTGTTTCAGACCCTCTGTTTCTCGCCCTCTGTTTCGCACCTTCTGTTTCAGACCCTCTGTATCGGCCCATCTGTTTCCCGCCCTCTGTTTCGCGCCCTCTGTTTCGCGCCCTCTGTTTCAGACACTCTGTTTCAGCCCCTCTGTTTCCCACCCTCTGTTTCGGCCCCTCTGTTTCGCGCCCTCTGTTTCGCGCCCTCAGTTTCAGTCCCTCTGTTTCAGACCCTCTGTATCTCGCCCTCTGTTTCTCGCCCTCTGTTTCAGAACCTCTGTTTCAGACCCTCTGTTTCAGACCCTCTGTTTCTCGCCCTCTGTTTTGCGCCCTCTGTTTCTCGCCCTCTGTTTCAGACCCTCTGTTTCTCGCCCTCTGTTTCTCGCCCTCTGTTTCGCGCCCTCTATTTGAGACCCTCTGTTTCAGACCCTCTGTTTCTCGCCCTCTGTTTTGCGCCCTCTGTTTCTCGCCCTCTGTTTCAGACCCTCTGTTTCTCGCCCTCTGTTTCTCGCCCTCTGTTTCTCGCCCTCTGTTTCAGACCCTCTGTTTCAGACCCTCTGTTTCTCGCCCTCTGTTTCGCGCCCTCTGTTTCGCGCCCTCTGTTTCGCGCCCTCTTTTTCAGACCCTCTGTTTCGGCCCCTCTGTTTCCCACCCTCTGTTTCGGTCCCTCTGTTTCGCGCCGTCTGTTTCGCACCCTCTGTTTCACACCCTCTGTTTCAGACCCTCTGTTTCTCGCCCTCTGTTTCTCGCCCTCTGTTTCAGACCCTCTGTTTCAGACCCTCTGTTTCTCGCCCTCTGTTTCGCGCCATCTGTTTCTCGCCCTCTGTTTCGGCCCCTCTGTTTCAGACCCTCTGTTTCAGACCCTCTGTTTCAGCCCCTCTGTTTCAGACCCTCTTTTTCAGACCCTCTGTTTCTCGCCCTCTGTTTCGCGCCCTCTTTTTCAGACCCTCTGTTTCGGCCCGTCTGTTTCCCACCCTCTGTTTCCGTCCCTCTGTTTCGCGCCCTCTGTTTCGCACCCTCTGTTTCAGACCCTCTGTTTCAGACCCTCTGTTTCTCGCCCTCTGTTTCGCGCCCACTGTTTCGCGCCCTCTGTTTCAGACCCTCTGTTTCAGCCCCTCTGTTTCAGCCCGTCTGTTTCAGACCCTCTGTTTCTCGCCCTCTATTTTGCGCCCTCTGTTTCAGCACCTCTGTTTCGCGCCCTCTGTTTCGCGCCCTTTGTTTCGTGCCCTCTGTTTCAGACCCTCTGTTTCAGCCCCTCTGTTTCAGCCCCTCTGTTTCAGCCCCTCTGTTTCTCGCCCTCTGATTCAGCCCCTCTGTTTCAGACCCTCTGTTTCAGACCCTCTGTTTCTCGCCCTCTGTTTCGCGCCCTCTGTTTCGCGCCCTCTGTTTCAGAACCTTTGTTTCAGACCCTCTGTTTCAGTCCCTCTGTTTGAGACCCTCTGTTTCTCGCCCTCTGTTTCGGCCCCTCTGTTTCTCGCACTCTGTTTCAGACCCTCTGTTTCGCAACCTCCGTTTCGCGCCCTCTGTTTCTTGCCCTCTGTTTCGCGCCCTCTGTTTCGCGCCCTCTGTTTCAGACCCTCTGTTTCGGCCCCTCTGTTTCTCGCCCTCTGCTTCGGCCCCTCTGTTTCGCGCCCTCTGTTTCGCACCCTCTGTTTCAGACCCTCTGTTGCACACCCTCTTTTTCAGACCCTCTGTTTCTCGCCCTCTGTTTCAGACGCTCTGTTTCAGACCCTCTGTTTCTCACCCTCTGTTTCGCGCCCTCTGTTTCGCGCCCTCTGTTTCGCGCCCTCTGTTTCAGACCCTCTGTTTCAGACCCTCTGTTTCTCGCCCTCTGTTTCAGACCCTGTGTTTCTGACCCTCTGTTTCAGACCCTCTGTTTCAGACCCTCTGTTTCTCGCCCTCTGTTTCGCGCCCTCTGTTTTGCGCCCTCTGTTTCAGACCCTCTGTTTCGGCCCCTCTGTTTCTCGCCCTCTGCTTTGGCCACTCTGTTTCACGCACTCTGTTTCAGACCCTCTGTTTCAGAACCTCTGTTTCTCGACCTCTGTTTCAGACACTCTGTTTCAGACCCTCTGTCTCAGACCCTCTGTTTCAGACCCTCTGTTTCTCGCCCTCTGTTTCGCACCCTCTGTTTCGCGCCCTCTGTTTCAGACCCTCTGTTTCGGCCCCTCTGTTTCTCGCCCTCTGCTTCGGCCCCTCTGTTTCGCGCCCTCTGTTTCGCACCCTCTGTTTCAGACCCTCTGTTTCTCGCCCTCTGTTTCGCGCCCTCTGTTTCGCGCCCTCTGTTTCAGACCCTCTGTTTCGGCCCCTCTGTTTCTCCCCCTCTGCTTCGCGCCCTCTGTTTCGCGCCCTCTGTTTCAGACCCTCTGTTTCGGCCCCTCTGTTTCTCGCCCTCTGCTTCGGCCCCTCTGTTTCGCGCCCTCTGTTTCGCACCCTCTGTTTCAGACCCTCTGTTGCACACCCTCTGTTTCAGACACTCTGTTTCAGACCCTCTGTTGCACACCCTCTTTTTCAGACCCTCTGTTTCTCGCCCTCTGTTTCTCGCCCTCTGTTTCAGACGCTCTGTTTCAGACCCTCTGTTTCTCACCCTCTGTTTCGCGCCCTCTGTTTCGCGCCCTCTGTTTCGCGCCCTCTGTTTCAGACCCTCTGTTTCAGACCCTCTGTTTCTCGCCCTCTGTTTCAGACCCTGTGTTTCTGACCCTCTGTTTCAGACCCTCTGTTTCAGAACCTCTGTTTCTCGACCTCTGTTTCAGACACTCTGTTTCAGACCCTCTGTCTCAGACCCTCTGTTTCAGACCCTCTGTTTCTCGCCCTCTGTTTCGCACCCTCTGTTTCAGACCCTCTGTTTCAGACCCTCTGTTTCTCGCCCTCTGTTTCAGACCCTCTGTTTCTCGCCCTCTGTTTCGCGCCCTCTGTTTCTCGCCCTCTGCTTCGGCCCCTCTGTTTCGCGCACTCTGTTTCAGACCCTCTGTTTCAGGCCCTCTGTTTCTCGCCCTCTGTTTGAGACACTCTGTTTTGCACCCTCTGTTTCGCGCCCACTGTTTCGCGCCCTCAGTTTCAGACCCTCTGTTTCAGCCCCTCTGTTTCAGCCCGTCTGTTTCCGACCCTCTGTTTCTCGCCCTCTATTTTGCGCCCTCTGTTTCAGAACACCTGTTTCAGCCCCTCTGTTTCAGCCCCTCTGTTTCAGACCCTCTGTTTCTCGCCCTCTGATTCAGCCCCGCTGTTTCAGACCCTCTGTTTCAGCCCCTCTGTTTCAGCCCCTCTGTTTCTCGCCCTCTGTTACGCGCCCTCTGTTTCGCGCCCTCTGTTTCAGCCCCTCTGTTTCAAGACCCTCTGTTTCAGCCCGTCTGTTTCAGCCCCTCTGATTCAGCTCCTCTGTTTCAGCCCCACTGTTTCAGCCCCTCTGTTTCTCGCCCTCTTTTTCAGCCCCTCTGTTTCAGACCCTCTGTTTCAGACCCACTGTTTCAGACCCTCTGTTTCAGACCCTCTGTTTCTCGCCCTCTGTTTCGCGCCCTTTGTTTCGTGCCCTCTGTTTCAGACCCTCTGTTTCAGCCCCTCTGTTTCAGCCCCTCTGTTTCAGACCCTCTGTTTCTCGCCCTCTGTTTTGCGCCCTCTGCTTCAGCCCCTCTGTTTCAGCCCCTCTGTTTCAGCCCCTCTGTTTCAGCCCCTCTGTTTCTCGCCCTCTGATTCAGCCCCTCTGTTTCAGACCCTCTGTTTCAGACCCTCTGTTTCTCGCCCTCTGTTTCGCGCCCTCTGTTTCGCGCCCTCTGTTTCAGAACCTTTGTTTCAGACCCTCTGTTTTGCGCCCTCTGCTTCAGCCCCTCTGTTTCAGCCCCTCTGTTTCAGCCCCTCTGTTTCAGCCCCTCTGTTTCTCGCCCTCTGATTCAGCCCCTCTGTTTCAGACCCTCTGTTTCAGACCCTCTGTTTCTCGCCCTCTGTTTCGCGCCCTCTGTTTCGCGCCCTCTGTTTCAGAACCTTTGTTTCAGACCCTCTGTTTCAGTCCCTCTGTTTCAGACCCTCTGTTTCTCGCCCTCTGTTTTGGCCCCTCTGTTTCTCGCACTCTGTTTCAGACCCTCTGTTTCGCAACCTCCGTTTCGCGCCCTCTGTTTCTTGCCCTCTGTTTCGCGCCCTCTGTTTCGCGCCCTCTGTTTCAGACCCTCTGTTTCGGCCCCTCTGTTTCTCGCCCTCTGCTTCGGCCCCTCTGTTTCGCGCCCTCTGTTTCGCACCCTCTGTTTCAGACCCTCTGTTTCTCGCCCTCTGTTTCAGACACTCTGTTTCAGACCCTCTGTTGCACACCCTCTTTTTCAGACCCTCTGTTTCTCGCCCTCTGTTTCTCGCCCTCTGTTTCAGACGCTCTGTTTCAGACCCTCTGTTTCTCACCCTCTGTTTCGCGCCCTCTGTTTCGCGCCCTCTGTTTCGCGCCCTCTGTTTCAGACCCTCTGTTTCAGACCCTCTGTTTCTCGCCCTCTGTTTCAGACCCTGTGTTTCTGACCCTCTGTTTCAGACCCTCTGTTTCAGACCCTCTGTTTCTCGCCCTCTGTTTCGCGCCCTCTGTTTTGCGCCCTCTGTTTCAGACCCTCTGTTTCGGCCCCTCTGTTTCTCGCCCTCTGCTTTGGCCACTCTGTTTCGCGCACTCTGTTTCAGACCCTCTGTTTCAGAACCTCTGTTTCTCGACCTCTGTTTCAGACACTCTGTTTCAGACCCTCTGTCTCAGACCCTCTGTTTCAGACCCTCTGTTTCTCGCCCTCTGTTTCGCACCCTCTGTTTCGCGCCCTCTGTTTCAGACCCTCTGTTTCGGCCCCTCTGTTTCTCGCCCTCTGCTTCGGCCCCTCTGTTTCGCGCCCTCTGTTTCGCACCCTCTGTTTCAGACCCTCTGTTTCTCGCCCTCTGTTTCGCGCCCTCTGTTTCGCGCCCTCTGTTTCAGACCCTCTGTTTCGGCCCCTCTGTTTCTCCCCCTCTGCTTCGCGCCCTCTGTTTCGCGCCCTCTGTTTCAGACCCTCTGTTTCGGCCCCTCTGTTTCTCGCCCTCTGCTTCGGCCCCTCTGTTTCGCGCCCTCTGTTTCGCACCCTCTGTTTCAGACCCTCTGTTTCTCGCCCTCTGTTTCAGACACTCTGTTTCAGACCCTCTGTTGCACACCCTCTTTTTCAGACCCTCTGTTTCTCGCCCTCTGTTTCTCGCCCTCTGTTTCAGACGCTCTGTTTCAGACCCTCTGTTTCTCACCCTCTGTTTCGCGCCCTCTGTTTCGTGCCCTCTGTTTCGCGCCCTCTGTTTCAGACCCTCTGTTTCAGACCCTCTGTTTCTCGCCCTCTGTTTCAGACCCTGTGTTTCTGACCCTCTGTTTCAGACCCTCTGTTTCAGAACCTCTGTTTCTCGACCTCTGTTTCAGACACTCTGTTTCAGACCCTCTGTCTCAGACCCTCTGTTTCAGACCCTCTGTTTCTCGCCCTCTGTTTCGCACCCTCTGTTTCAGACCCTCTGTTTCAGACCCTCTGTTTCTCGCCCTCTGTTTCAGACCCTCTGTTTCAGACCCTCTGTTTCTCGCCTTCTGTTTCGCGCCCTCTGTTTCGCGCCCTCTGTTTCTCGCCCTCTGCTTCGGCCCCTCTGTTTCGCGCACTCTGTTTCAGACCCTCTGTTTCAGGCCCTCTGTTTCTCGCCCTCTGTTTGAGACACTCTGTTTTGCACCCTCTGTTTCGCGCCCACTGTTTCGCGCCCTCAGTTTCAGACCCTCTGTTTCAGCCCCTCTGTTTCAGCCCGTCTGTTTCCGACCCTCTGTTTCTCGCCCTCTATTTTGCGCCCTCTGTTTCAGAACACCTGTTTCAGCCCCTCTGTTTCAGCCCCTCTGTTTCAGACCCTCTGTTTCTCGCCCTCTGATTCAGCCCCTCTGTTTCAGACCCTCTGTTTCAGCCCCTCTGTTTCAGCCCCTCTGTTTCTCGCCCTCTGTTACGCGCCCTCTGTTTCGCGCCCTCTGTTTCAGCCCCTCTGTTTCAAGACCCTCTGTTTCAGCCCCTCTGTTTCAGCCCCTCTGATTCAGCTCCTCTGTTTCAGCCCCACTGTTTCAGCCCCTCTGTTTCTCGCCCTCTTTTTCAGCCCCTCTGTTTAAGACCCTCTGTTTCAGACCCACTGTTTCAGACCCTCTGTTTCAGACCCTCTGTTTCTCGCCCTCTGTTTCGCGCCGTCTGTTTCTTGCCCTCTGTTTCTCGCCCTCTGTTTCAGACCCTCTGTTTCTCGCCCTCTGTTTCGCGCCCTCTGTTTCGTGCCCTCTGTTTCAGACCCTCTGTTTCGGCCCCTCTGTTTCTCGCCCGCTGCTTCGGCCCCTCTGTTTCGCGCCCTCTGTTTCAGACCCTCTGTTTCAGACCCTCTGTTTCTCGCCCTCTGTTTCAGACCCTCTGTTTCAGACCCTCAGTTTCTCGCCCTCTGTTTCTCGCCCTTTGTTTCAGACCCTCTGTTTCTCGCCCTCTGTTTCGCGCCCTCTGTTTCGCGCCCTCTGTTTCGCACCCTCTGTTTCAGACCCTCTGTTTCTCGCCCTCTGTTTCGCGCCCTCTGTTTCTCGCCCTCTGCTTCGGCCCCTCTGTTTCGCGCCCTCTGTTTCAGATCCTCTGTTTCAGACCCTCTGTTTCTCGCCCTCTGTTTCAGACACTCTGTTTCAGACCCTCTGTTTCACACCCTCTGTTTCTCGGCCTCTGTTTCGCGCCCTGTGTTTTAGACCCTGTGTTTCAGACCCTCTGTTTCTCGCCCTCTGTTTCTCGCCCTCTGTTTCAGACCCTCTGTTTCAGACCCTCTGTTTCTCGCCCTCTGTTTCGTGCCCTCTGTTTGGCGCCCTCTGTTTCGCGCCCTCTGTTTCGGTCCCTCTGTTTCGCGCCCTCTGTTTCAGACCCTCTCTTTCAGACCCTCTGTTTCTCGCCCTCTGTTTCAGCCCCTCTGTTTCGCGCCCTCTGTTTCGCGCCCTTTGTTTCTCGCCCTCTGTTTTGCGCCCTCTGCTTCAGCCCCTCTGTTTCAGCCCCTCTGTTTCAGCCCCTCTGTTTCAGCCCCTCTGTTTCTCGCCCTCTGATTCAGCCCCTCTGTTTCAGACCCTCTGTTTCTGACCCTCTGTTTCTCGTCCTCTGTTTCGCGCCCTCTGTTTCGCGCCCTCTGTTTCAGAACCTCTGTTTCAGACCCTCTGTTTCAGTCCCTCTGTTTCAGACCCTCTGTTTCTCGCCCTCTGTTTCGGCCCCTCTGTTTCTCGCACTCTGTTTCAGACCCTCTGTTTCGCAACCTCCGTTTCGCGCCCTCTGTTTCAGACCCTCTGTTTCTTGCCCTCTGTTTCGCGCCCTCTGTTTCGCGCCCTCTGTTTCAGACCCTCTGTTTCGGCCCCTCTGTTTCTCGCCCTCTGCTTCGGCCCCTCTGTTTCGCGCCCTCTGTTTCACACCCTCTGTTTCAGACCCTCTGTTTCTCGCCCTCTGTTTCAGACACTCTGTTTCAGACCCTCTGTTGCACACCCTCTTTTTCAGACCCTCTGTTTCTCGCCCTCTGTTTCTCGCCCTCTGTTTCAGACGCTCTGTTTCAGACCCTCTGTTTCTCACCCTCTGTTTCGCGCCCTCTGTTTCGCGCCCTCTGTTTCTCGCCCTCTGTTTCAGCCCCTCTGTTTCAGCCCCTCTGTTACAGACCCTCTGTTTCTCGCCCTCTGTTTCGCACCATCTGTTTCTCGCCCTCTGTTTCGTCCCCTCTGTTTCAGACCCTCTGTTTCAGACCCTCTGTTTCAGACCCTCTGTTTCAGACCCTCTTTTTCATACCCTCTGTTTCTCGCCCTCTGTTTCGCGCCCTCTGTTTCAGACCCTCTGTTTCGGCCACTCTGTTTCCCACCCTCTGTTTCGGTCCCTCTGTTTCGCGCCCTCTGTTTCGCACCCTCTGTTTCAGACCCTCTTTTTCATACCCTCTGTTTCTCGCCCTCTGTTTCGCGCCCTCTGTTTCAGACCCTCTGTTTCGGCCCCTCTGTTTCCCACCCTCTGTTTCTCGCCCTCTGTTTCGCGCCCTCTGTTTCAGACCCTCTGTTTCGCGCCCTCTGTTTCGGACCCTCTGTTTCGGCCCCTCTGTTTCTCGCCCTCTGCTTCGGTCCCTCTGTTTCGTGCCCTCTGTTTCAGACCCTCTCTTTCAGACCCTGTGTTTCGCGCCCTCGGTTTCGCACCCTTCGTTTCGCTCCCTCTGTTTCAGACACTCTGTTTCAGCCGCTCTGTTTTAGCCCCTCTGTTTCAGACCCTCTGTTTCTCGCCCTCTGTTTTGCGCCCTCTGTTTCAGACTGTCTGTTTCAGCCCCTCTGTTTCAGCCCCTCTGTTTCAGCCCCTCTGTTTCAGACCCTCTGTTTCTCGCTCTCTGTTTTGCGCCCTCTGTTTCAGCCCCTCTGTTTCAGCCACTCTGTTTCAGCCCCTCTGTTTCAGCCCCTCTGTTTCTCGCCCTCTGATTCAGCCCCTCTGTTTCGTGCCCTCTGTTTCGCGCCCTTTGTTTCGTGCCCTCTGTTTCAGACCCTCTGTTTCAGCCCCTCTGTTTCAGCCCCTCTGTTTCAGACCGTCTGTTTCTCGCCCTCTGTTTTGCGCCCTCTGTTTCAGCCCCTCTGTTTCAGCCCCTCTGTTTCAGCCCCTCTGTTTCTCGCCCTCTGATTCAGCCCCTCTGTTTCAGACCCTCTGTTTCAGACCCTCTGTTTCTCGCCCTCTTTTTCGCGCACTGTTTCGCGCCCTCTGTTTCAGAACCTCTGTTTCAGACCCTCTGTTTCAGTCCCTCTGTTTCAGACCCTCTGTTTCTCGCCCTCTGTTTCTCACCCTCTGTTTCTCGCCCTCTGTTTCAGACCCTCTGTTTCGCAACCTCCGTTTCGCGCCCTCTGTTTCAGACCCTCTGTTTCTTGCCCTCTGTTTCGCGCCCTCTGTTTCGCGTCCTCTGTTTCAGACCCTCTGTTTCGGCCCCTCTGTTTCTCGCCCTCTGCTTCGGCCCCTCTGTTTCGCGCCCTCTGTTTCGCACCCTCTGTTTCAGACCCTCTGTTTCTCGCCCTCTGTTTCAGACACTCTGTTTCAGACCCTCTGTTGCACACCCTCTTTTTCAGACCCTCTGTTTCTCGCCCTCTGTTTCTCGCCCTCTGTTTCAGACGCTCTGTTTCAGACCCTCTGTTTCTCACCCTCTGTTTCGCGCCCTCTGTTTCACGCCCTCTGTTTCTCGCCCTCTGTTTCAGCCCCTCTGTTTCAGCCCCTCTGTTACAGACCCTCTGTTTCTCGCCCTCTGTTTCGCGCCATCTGTTTCTCGCCCTCTGTTTCGTCCCCTCTGTTTCAGACCCTCTGTTTCATACCCTCTGTTTCTCGCCCTCTGTTTCTCGCCCTCTGTTTCAGACCCTCTGTTTCGGCCCCTCTGTTTCCCACCCTCTGTTTCGGTCCCTCTGTTTCGCGCCCTCTGTTTCTCGCCGTCTATTTTGCGCCCTCTGTTTCAGAACACCTGTTTCAGCCCCTCTGTTTCAGCCCCTCTGTTTCAGCCCCTCTGTTTCAGACCCTCTGTTTCTCGCTCTCTGTTTTGCGCCCTCTGTTTCAGCCCCTCTGTTTCAGCCACTCTGTTTCAGCCCCTCTGTTTCAGCCCCTCTGTTTCTCGCCCTCTGATTCAGCCCCTCTGTTTCGTGCCCTCTGTTTCGCGCCCTTTGTTTCGTGCCCTCTGTTTCAGACCCTCTGTTTCAGCCCCTCTGTTTCAGCCCCTCTGTTTCAGACCCTCTGTTTCTCGCCCTCTGTTTTGCGCCCTCTGTTTCAGCCCCTCTGTTTCAGCCCCTCTGTTTCAGCCCCTCTGTTTCAGCCCCTCTGTTTCTCGCCCTCTGATTCAGCCCCTCTGTTTCAGACCCTCTGTTTCAGACCCTCTGTTTCTCGCCCTCTTTTTCGCGCCCTGTTTCGCGCCCTCTGTTTCAGAACCTCTGTTTCAGACCCTCTGTTTCAGTCCCTCTGTTTCAGACCCTCTGTTTCTCGCCCTCTGTTTCTCACCCTCTGTTTCTCGCCCTCTGTTTCAGACCCTCTGTTTCGCAACCTCCGTTTCGCGCCCTCTGTTTCAGACCCTCTGTTTCTTGCCCTCTGTTTCGCGCCCTCTGTTTCGCGTCCTCTGTTTCAGACCCTCTGTTTCGGCCCCTCTGTTTCTCGCCCTCTGCTTCGGCCCCTCTGTTTCGCGCCCTCTGTTTCGCACCCTCTGTTTCAGACCGTCTGTTTCTCGCCCTCTGTTTCAGACACTCTGTTTCAGACCCTCTGTTGCACACCCTCTTTTTCAGACCCTCTGTTTCTCGCCCTCTGTTTCTCGCCCTCTGTTTCAGACGCTCTGTTTCAGACCCTCTGTTTCTCACCCTCTGTTTCGCGCCCTCTGTTTCGCGCCCTCTGTTTCTCGCCCTCTGTTTCAGCCCCTCTGTTTCAGCCCCTCTGTTACAGACCCTCTGTTTCTCGCCCTCTGTTTCGCGCCATCTGTTTCTCGCCCTCTGTTTCGTCCCCTCTGTTTCAGACCCTCTGTTTCATACCCTCTGTTTCTCGCCCTCTGTTTCTCGCCCTCTGTTTCAGACCCTCTGTTTCGGCCCCTCTGTTTCCCACCCTCTGTTTCGGTCCCTCTGTTTCGCGCCCTCTGTTTCTCGCCCTCTATTTTGCGCCCTCTGTTTCAGAACACCTGTTTCAGCCCCTCTGTTTCAGCCCCTCTGTTTCAAGACCCTCTGTTTCAGCCCCTCTGTTTCAGCCCCTCTGATTCAGCTCCTCTGTTTCAGCCCCACTGTTTCAGCCCCTCTGTTTCTCGCCCTCTTTTTCAGCCCCTCTGTTTCAGACCCTCTGTTTCAGACCCACTGTTTCAGACCCTCTGTTTCAGATCCTCTGTTTCTCGCCCTCTGTTTCGCGCCCTCTGTTTCTTGCCCTCTGTTTCTCGCCCTCTGTTTCAGACCCTCTGTTTCTCGCCCTCTGTTTCGCGCCCTCTGTTTCGTGCCCTCTGTTTCAGACCCTCTGTTTCGGCCCCTCTGTTTCTCGCCCGCTGCTTCGGCCCCTCGGTTTCGCGCCCTCTGTTTCAGACCCTCTGTTTCAGACCCTCTGTTTCTCGCCCTCTGTTTCAGACCCTCTGTTTCGGACCCTCAGTTTCTCGCCCTCTGTTTCTCGCCCTTTGTTTCAGACCCTCTGTTTCTCGCCCTCTGTTTCGCGCCCTCTGTTTCGCGCCCTCTGTTTCGCACCCTCTGTTTCAGACCCTCTGTTTCTCGCCCTCTGTTTCGCGCCCTCTGTTTCTCGCCCTCTGCTTCGGCCCCTCTGTTTCGCGCCCTCTGTTTCAGATCCTCTGTTTCAGACCCTCTGTTTCTCGCCCTCTGTTTCAGACACTCTGTTTCAGACCCTCTGTTTCAGACCCTCTGTTTCTCGGCCTCTGTTTCGCGCCCTGTGTTTTAGACCCTGTGTTTCAGACCCTCTGTTTCTCGCCCTCTGTTTCAGACCCTCTGTTTCAGACCCTCTGTTTCTCGCCCTCTGTTTCGTGCCCTCTGTTTGGCGCCCTCTGTTTCGCGCCCTCTGTTTCGGTCCCTCTGTTTCGCGCCCTCTGTTTCAGACCCTCTCTTTCAGACCCTCTGTTTCTCGCCCTCTGTTTCAGCCCCTCTGTTTCGCGCCCTCTGTTTCGCGCCCTTTGTTTCTCGCCCTCTGTTTTGCGCCCTCTGCTTCAGCCCGTCTGTTTCAGCCCCTCTGTTTCAGCCCCTCTGTTTCAGCCCCTCTGTTTCTCGCCCTCTGATTCAGCCCCTCTGTTTCAGACCCTCTGTTTCAGACCCTCTGTTTCTCGTCCTCTGTTTCGCGCCCTCTGTTTCGCGCCCTCTGTTTCAGAACCTCTGTTTCAGACCCTCTGTTTCAGTCCCTCTGTTTCAGACCCTCTGTTTCGGCCCCTCTGTTTCTCGCACTCTGTTTCAGACCCTCTGTTTCGCAACCTCCGTTTCGCGCCCTCTGTTTCAGACCCTCTGTTTCTTGCCCTCTGTTTCGCGCCCTCTGTTTCGCGCCCTCTGTTTCAGACCCTCTGTTTCGGCCCCTCTGTTTCTCGCCCTCTGCTTCGGCCCCTCTGTTTCGCGCCCTCTGTTTCACACCCTCTGTTTCAGACCCTCTGTTTCTCGCCCTCTGTTTCAGACACTCTGTTTCAGACCCTCTGTTGCACACCCTCTTTTTCAGACCCTCTGTTTCTCGCCCTCTGTTTCTCGCCCTCTGTTTCAGACGCTCTGTTTCAGACCCTCTGTTTCTCACCCTCTGTTTCGCGCCCTCTGTTTCGCGCCCTCTGTTTCTCGCCCTCTGTTTCAGCCCCTCTGTTTCAGCCCCTCTGTTACAGACCCTCTGTTTCTCGCCCTCTGTTTCGCACCATCTGTTTCTCGCCCTCTGTTTCGTCCCCTCTGTTTCAGACCCTCTGTTTCAGACCCTCTGTTTCAGCCCCTCTGTTTCTCGCCCTCTTTTTCATACCCTCTGTTTCTCGCCCTCTGTTTCGCGCCCTCTGTTTCAGACCCTCTGTTTCGGCCACTCTGTTTCCCACCCTCTGTTTCGGTCCCTCTGTTTCGCGCCCTCTGTTTCGCACCCTCTGTTTCAGACCCTCTTTTTCATACCCTCTGTTTCTCGCCCTCTGTTTCGCGCCCTCTGTTTCAGACCCTCTGTTTCGGCCCCTCTGTTTCCCACCCTCTGTTTCTCGCCCTCTGTTTCGTGCCCTCTGTTTGGCGCCCTCTGTTTCGCGCCCTCTGTTTCGGACCCTCTGTTTCGGCCCCTCTGTTTCTCGCCCTCTGCTTCGGTCCCTCTGTTTCGTGCCCTCTGTTTCAGACCCTCTCTTTCAGACCCTCTGTTTCTCGCCCTCTGTTTCAGCCCCTCTGTTTCAGACCCTGTGTTTCGCGCCCTCGGTTTCGCACCCTTTGTTTCGCTCCCTCTGTTTCAGACACTCTGTTTCAGCCGCTCTGTTTTAGCCCCTCTGTTTCAGACCCTCTGTTTCTCGCCCTCTGTTTTGCGCCCTCTGTTTCAGACTGTCTGTTTCAGCCCCTCTGTTTCAGCCCCTCTGTTTCAGCCCCTCTGTTTCAGACCCTCTGTTTCTCGCTCTCTGTTTTGCGCCCTCTGTTTCAGCCCCTCTGTTTCAGCCACTCTGTTTCAGCCCCTCTGTTTCAGCCCCTCTGTTTCTCGCCCTCTGATTCAGCCCCTCTGTTTCGTGCCCTCTGTTTCGCGCCCTTTGTTTCGTGCCCTCTGTTTCAGACCCTCTGTTTCAGCCCCTCTGTTTCAGCCCCTCTGTTTCAGACCCTCTGTTTCTCGCCCTCTGTTTTGCGCCCTCTGTTTCAGCCCCTCTGTTTCAGCCCCTCTGTTTCAGCCCCTCTGTTTCAGCCCCTCTGTTTCTCGCCCTCTGATTCAGCCCCTCTGTTTCAGACCCTCTGTTTCAGACCCTCTGTTTCTCGCCCTCTTTTTCGCGCCCTGTTTCGCGCCCTCTGTTTCAGAACCTCTGTTTCAGACCCTCTGTTTCAGTCCCTCTGTTTCAGACCCTCTGTTTCTCGCCCTCTGTTTCTCACCCTCTGTTTCTCGCCCTCTGTTTCAGACCCTCTGTTTCGCAACCTCCGTTTCGCGCCCTCTGTTTCAGACCCTCTGTTTCTTGCCCTCTGTTTCGCGCCCTCTGTTTCGCGTCCTCTGTTTCAGACCCTCTGTTTCGGCCCCTCTGTTTCTCGCCCTCTGCTTCGGCCCCTCTGTTTCGCGCCCTCTGTTTCGCACCCTCTGTTTCAGACCCTCTGTTTCTCGCCCTCTGTTTCAGACACTCTGTTTCAGACCCTCTGTTGCACACCCTCTTTTTCAGACCCTCTGTTTCTCGCCCTCTGTTTCTCGCCCTCTGTTTCAGACGCTCTGTTTCAGACCCTCTGTTTCTCACCCTCTGTTTCGCGCCCTCTGTTTCGCGCCCTCTGTTTCTCGCCCTCTGTTTCAGCCCCTCTGTTTCAGCCCCTCTGTTACAGACCCTCTGTTTCTCGCCCTCTGTTTCGCGCCATCTGTTTCTCGCCCTCTGTTTCATCCCCTCTGTTTCAGACCCTCTGTTTCATACCCTCTGTTTCTCGCCCTCTGTTTCTCGCCCTCTGTTTCAGACCCTCTGTTTCGGCCCCTCTGTTTCCCACCCTCTGTTTCGGTCCCTCTGTTTCGCGCCCTCTGTTTCTCGCCCTCTATTTTGCGCCCTCTGTTTCAGAACACCTGTTTCAGCCCCTCTGTTTCAGCCCCTCTGTTTCAGCCCCTCTGTTTCAGACCCTCTGTTTCTCGCTCTCTGTTTTGCGCCCTCTGTTTCAGCCCCTCTGTTTCAGCCACTCTGTTTCAGCCCCTCTGTTTCAGCCCCTCTGTTTCTCGCCCTCTGATTCAGCCCCTCTGTTTCGTGCCCTCTGTTTCGCGCCCTTTGTTTCGTGCCCTCTGTTTCAGACCCTCTGTTTCAGCCCCTCTGTTTCAGCCCCTCTGTTTCAGACCCTCTGTTTCTCGCCCTCTGTTTTGCGCCCTCTGTTTCAGCCCCTCTGTTTCAGCCCCTCTGTTTCAGCCCCTCTGTTTCAGCCCCTCTGTTTCTCGCCCTCTGATTCAGCCCCTCTGTTTCAGACCCTCTGTTTCAGACCCTCTGTTTCTCGCCCTCTTTTTCGCGCCCTGTTTCGCGCCCTCTGTTTCAGAACCTCTGTTTCAGACCCTCTGTTTCAGTCCCTTTGTTTCAGACCCTCTGTTTCTCGCCCTCTGTTTCTCACCCTCTGTTTCTCGCCCTCTGTTTCAGACCCTCTGTTTCGCAACCTCTGTTTCGCGCCCTCTGTTTCAGACCCTCTGTTTCTTGCCCTCTGTTTCGCGCCCTCTGTTTCGCGTCCTCTGTTTCAGACCCTCTGTTTCGGCCCCTCTGTTTCTCGCCCTCTGCTTCGGCCCCTCTGTTTCGCGCCCTCTGTTTCGCACCCTCTGTTTCAGACCCTCTGTTTCTCGCCCTCTGTTTCAGACACTCTGTTTCAGACCCTCTGTTGCACACCCTCTTTTTCAGACCCTCTGTTTCTCGCCCTCTGTTTCTCGCCCTCTGTTTCAGACGCTCTGTTTCAGACCCTCTGTTTCTCACCCTCTGTTTCGCGCCCTCTGTTTCACGCCCTCTGTTTCCCGCCCTCTGTTTCAGCCCCTCTGTTTCAGCCCCTCTGTTACAGACCCTCTGTTTCTCGCCCTCTGTTTCGCGCCATCTGTTTCTCGCCCTCTGTTTCGTCCCCTCTGTTTCAGACCCTCTGTTTCATACCCTCTGTTTCTCGCCCTCTG